>NC_136492.1:63440150-63982650 GCF_053919585.1 Euprymna scolopes
GGGTAGATTCGATCAATCCATAAACGACGGCGGAAGCAGAGACAGGTAAGAACGGTGTTGGTTTTGTTGTATATTTTAAAAAAAAAAGTGTAGGTGGGTGGTGCGGAGGTTTGCGCTCCACGTGCGAAGTGGGCGGAGTCGCCATCCGTTTTTCCCCCGTATTTATAGGGCCACGATGCCGCATGTTGAGTGTCACACACAACTTGTCAATTCGGCCCAGTTAAAGTCTCGCGCATTCACATCGCAAAAACCTCGTCGCAAAACTTACTTTTCGTTTGGAACAACAAAAACAACAGCAACAAAGTAAGTAAAACACTTGTTTATAAAGCAACATTGTTTTTTGTGTCTTTTCTCCCACCCACCCACCCTATTTAATGTAAGGGAAATTTGTTTTACTTTCACTTTCACTTTAACTTTTTATATACGTTCAAAATCTTTCTAAACTGAAATTCCGATTGTATTTAATATATATATATATATATATATATATATATATATATATATATATATACATACATCGAAAATACATATGGTTTAGGATTTATTTCCGTAGTAATCAATACAACAGGCGTACTTTTTAATGTTTGTTATTTATTTCAAACATGCCAGAATTTATTACTTGATCAAAGTTTGTTACTTGAAATTTTGCTTTCACAAAAAGATTTACATATTCATACTTTTGTAGCACTTTCATTTCTGATTAATCTCTATTTCTTCAAGCATATTTAAAAACTTACAGACTTATTATGCATGTGCAAAGTTAGGTATGTGTATATTTTTATATATATTGACGTACAGGGTTCACTCCTAAACTAATTAACAGATCATTATGAATTTTAGAATACAACTAGTAAGCATAAGTGGTCGTAATGTGGGCTATATATTTTTTTTACTTTAACGCAAAGTGAATAAAAGGAATGGAAGCTTTTCATACAGCAGGACATACATAATAATAAAAGAAAAAAATTCAATTTAAATCAAATTTAGTCCAATTTTATTATAAATTTATTTCGACCAAGTGCGGATCTGTTCAGACGAGACGACTGAAGAGACCCGCACAGAATTGAATTAAATTTATGATGAGATTAGATTATGATTATGTTGGATTTTAACCATTTATCATATATATATATATGTATATATATGTGTATATATGTGTATATATGCATATATATACATATTTATATATGTATATATATGTGTATATATATGTATATATATGCATATATATATATGTATGTATATATATATATGTGTATGTATATATATATATATATGTGTGTGTGTGTGTAAAGAAAAGTTCAGTTTAACAATATAAGTAGTGTCATAAGGAAATCATAAAACACCGACGTTTTAATGAAAAATAAAATCCTACAAATGCATAGGATATAAATAAATACTGCAAGTAAATGTTAACTAAACGGGGAAATGTTAACATGTGTGTGTGTGTGTGTGTGTGTGTGTGTGTGTGTGTGTGTGTGTGTGTGTGTGTGTGTGTGTGTGTGTGTGTGTGTGTGTAATAACACAATACACAATAAACGCAGTTTACTTCACGGGACATTCACTTGTGAAAAGTTTATTAAAAAGATCCTTTTACATTTTTAATGGAACTGTTTTAAAACTGTCTGAAAGAATAAAAAAAAAAGTTTTCTGCGTCTGCAAGATCCGTTTTGCAAGTTCTGCTGTGTTCTGATATTCAAACGTCGATGTTCATCTTTCTCTTTTCACACACACACACACACACACACACACACACACACACACACACACTTGGTCAGTACTAAAATAGGTGATTATTTGGGAATTCCAGGTGCTGCATATGCTCTCTGCTTATCTCGGCATTGTTTCAAGTCGTTCTGGATTTCTTGCCACTGGACTCAAGCAGCGTCGATTCAGGAGAGGTGTGGTTGGAGATAGCGCAACCCTTGCCTCACAATTACACGCACAACTACCTATACATGGGGTATATATTGTCTTTCGAGATTGAACGGAAGCGCTTTTTTTTATATTTGTATGTATATAGAATTCACACCTAAAATAATTAACGGATCATTATAGGTTTGTGAACACGGCTGAACAACGTAAGTGGTGTTAATGTTGGTAATATTTAGTTTCATTTACTTTTATACTAAGAGAGTAAAAAGTGGTGGAAGTCGTTTGATACCATTTATATATCTATGATTTTTGTGAAATTCTAACAATACGTTTTAGACATCAGTTAATAAATATTCGTATAATTTCAGTTTCTTTGGGGTATTTTATAAGGCACTAGCAGATGTATCCGGCGTTGCTCGGTATTAAAGGTAACGTAAAATTTCTTTAAAGAATAAAATAAAAACGAACAGAAACTGAGACACGTGCATGCGATTATGTTTTTCTAAACAGTTCACTTCTTGTAAGTAAAAGATAAAACTCGAGCTGAGATCGAAACCGAAACTTAAACTCAGCGAATCAAGTACGATAACCATTAGGCCAGGGTTTTCAAACCTACTTATTCTTAACATAAAAAGGATTGTCATGTTAGACGGCCGTTCATGCGCAGTCGTGAAACAGTTGACAAATACATAAAAGTCCGATGACCCCCCAAAGTACCAATTTTTCACTTTTGACCCCTTAGAAGCCCTTTTTTTCGGATGAAAACTGAATAAAAAGTTTTCCACATGTCTGAGTACCCTATATAACAAATTTCGTTGAGTATATAGGTTGAGAGTTGTCCTCACACACGCATTCTCACTTTTATAGATATATAGATTTGGTGGCGTAAAATGAGCATAAGATCTCTTCTGAAAAATTAAAATATATTAGATTTGCATTGAATTTGATCCATTGTAAAAACAAATTAATTAAACAAGAATCACTAAATCTCAATTTCTTTATAAGACCCCTTAATATTTATGCCTTAGCCTGATCATAATGTTTGATGCATGGTCTTTCCCCAAGATGTTCATTAGTTGACGAAGATGTCTCTGTTGTAACTTTTCAAGTTACTTTATATCGTGTCAGAAGTGTTGGAATTACAATCGCTCTGTAATATTTTATCTTGGTTTTCAGAAGGATTTCTCTCTGGTCCTACAGACGACTTCTCAGTTTTCCGAATGCTGAAAATATAGATCGAGTTCTTTTCGAGAGTTCTACGTCTATAGTTCAGTTGTTGGAGATAGTACTGTCCATGTATATGAACTTGTCTACTTCGGTTAGGTGGGGTGCCATTTAGGAAAACTTCTCGAAGATACAACTTTATGTTGCGGGTTTCTTAGATTAGAACTGTTTTTTTTATGTTGATCATTAGTCCAAATTGTCCTGATGCTTCAGCACAGGCTGTCCGTAGAATTCACATTGCTTAAAGGTGGCTAATCACAAGCGCCGACTTGTCCGCCAAGAGAAGTTTTCTTGTATCAATTGTTCCTGTACCGTAATATGTATATATATCTCTCTATCTATCTGTCTATCTATCTATTTATCTATCTTTCTTTCTTTCTCTGTCTCTCTGTCTCTCTCTCTCTCTCTCTCTCTCTCTATATATATATATATATATATAGAGAGAGAGAGAGAGAGAGACAGACAGACAGACAGAGACAGAGTAAGAGATAGATAGATAGATAGATAGATAGATAAAATAGTTATCCACGGACACGTGCTTCTCCGGATCCACGGTTCATAAGCATACTATATCCAGACTCGATCCCGCCACGACAGAGCTTGTTACCATTACGCTATGAAGTCCTGGTTAAAATCACATGCTATTAATAGTTTATCTACTTAAAGTTATATTGAGTTTTTATTGCATATAATAAAAATAACAATATCTATATCGTTCTGGCGCCCCCCACCCCCGTCGGAATCAGATTGGCGTTGCTCTCTGATGCACTATGATGCGAAACTCGAAATCAGCAATGAGGGTAGTGTATTTCCGGGGTGCTTCCTTTAAATCATTTGAAGAATGTATTTTATGCTTAGAAACACACACGCGCGCGTATATATATATATATATATATATATATATATATATATATATATATATATATATATATATATATATATATATATACGCGGGTGGGTGTGTGTTTCTAAGCATAAAATACATTCTTCAAATGTATATATATATATATATATATATATATATATATATATATATATATATATATGACACACCGGTTCTCGTCAGATCACCGAAGTTAAGTAACGTTGAGCCTGGCCAGTACCAGATGGGTGACCATTTGGGAAGGCTAGGCGCTGTATGTGATTTCCGCTTATCTCGGCATTGTTTCCAGTCCTCCTGAACCTCCACTTGCCACTGGTATTCAACAATGTCGACTCAGGAGAGGTGTGATTGAAGATTGCGCAAATCTTGGCACAAAAATTTCACGCGCAGGCACCCTTACAGAAGGTATCCATAGTCTGTCAAGACTGAAGGAATCCTTTTATGTATGTGTGTATATATATGTGTGTGTGTGGGGGGGGTGTATGCTATATTTCTCTTAGTCCGTCTTTCCGTTACACTTTTTCTCAGAAACTACTGGAGGGCCAATCTGGATAAAATTTGATGTGAACCTGTGTTACGATAAGGTGCAGCGCACTAAGTAGTATGGTATCGGTTCAATGCACAGTTAAAGATTAATAGAGATAAATTGAGATTAGAATTTTATGCAAAATGAGCACATAATTAACCACATTCAGCTATTAATTTGGCATAAACACTCATTCTAAGTCAATGAGCTATAACTTTTGCCCATTAAAAACGTTAAACATTTTATAAAAGTATTTTTATACATGACGGCTTGAATTAAACTTTAAAATTCAAAAATCAAGTATCATAGTTCAGTTATGCTTTAAACAGAAACATTCATTTCGGACGCGCCTCTATCATATCAGATAATCGACTGTTGATTTTATATCCCTTTGTCTTTCTGCTTGTATGGTAATAAAACTTCTCAAATGCGTTTGTGATGTTAAGTTTTGTAAGTTGGTTGGTCAAAATCGCCTGTTCTTTCTTTCATCGAAATTTTCGGATTATCGATTATCGATACTTATCGAAGACATTTCAATCAATAAAGGAAAAAAAAACATCTAAAAACACTGCCAAATACATAAAGTACTTTAGTGTGAAATTTCATAAAAATCGGCCCTGCCGTTACGGAGTCGATAGTAAACGAACTCTAACACAGACAAAGTTCCTTATACATATATATATATATATATATATATATATATATATATATATATATATACTAGCAGTGAGCCAAGTATGGCCCGGTTGTAAAATACGCTTAAATATGATATCTTTATTAATGCAGATTTCGTATTCATTATTATATTATATTGGACCCAATATATAGTAATGATTTTTAAAAAAATGTCTCGTGCGCCACCACCGAGAATCGAAACCGAAACGTTTAGCTCACGATTTAATATTGCCTCATTTGTTAATGACTGAGCTATGAAGACATGTTTGCTGCAAAGCTAAAAATAAAAACATCAACTACGTTATGCATACATATTCGTAATGCTGGAGTTCGACCTTCATGTAGCAAATTACATTTCTTTTTTTTAATTTCCACACTTTTTTACCGATTTTCCCGTACTAACACTCAAATATAAAGTTTCACATAGATTCAAATACCTTATATATATATAGTTTCATGTCTGTAGACCAAAAATTATAGGAGGAACTTGGTAGGCAAACTTTTTTAAACAAATATATATACGTATACATAAATATATATTGAAAGATTTCTGTGTCTACTATAATGTTTTTACGCAAATATTACGCAAGTATAAATCATGTAGAATATCTGCATGAATATAATTACACGTAATAGTTTACTAAAGATGATGATCCCATTAGAAAACCGAACAAACTAATAGGTAATTAATTAAAATGAATGTTATAAAAAAATTAAAATTAACTAGATCTTTTGCAGACGAATGCAATTCCATGACCCATATATAACAAAGTTATATTTTCTTTTAAATAAACAGAAAAAAGGGTTTTAATATGAATATCAATACAAAAAAATGATAGGAATATATATATATATATATATATATATATATATATATATATATATATATACACATATATATATATATACACACACACACATATATATATATATATATATATATATATATATATATATATATATATATATATATATATAATTATTCAGAATAAAATTTTTACCACACTGCTTTTAAGGACAATCACCTCAGATTTTACCATGTAATTTGGATGTAAACTTTTATATCTTTTTTTTTTTTAACTTTCCTTGCTCTATGACTTTTAATTACTCATTCAATTTTTAATTATGATTTTCCATGTCTCACTGACTTTAGCAAATAGGGTGTATACAATTATTGCTATTTGATAATATTTTCTCCTCTGAAGAAATGGTAGACATCGAAACCCTATAGGATAAGGAGTTAAAATGTTTCTAATGTATTCTTTGTCTTACCTGGAATAATAAAAATCTTTGATATGAAACTCAAACATTTCACGTCATAAGAATTTTTAAAATTCATTGAATCACTAAAATTATATATATATATATATATATATATATATATATATATATATATATATATATATATATATATATATATCAGCGCTGTTCCAAAAGTAAGACCTATTTTTAACAAAAAACTTAAAACGTTGAAAAACTGCGGAGATGGAAGTGGTAACATTAAAACGAAAAACTTTTTGTGTTGTAGATTTTTTTTCTAAATATATCACCACCATTCTCAATGCACTTTTGTTTGCCTTTTTTGATGCGTAAGTCGGAAAAATCCGGAGCGTGCTTTGTTACTCACATCTCTGTCGCCATTCTGAAATCGACGAACCCATCTCCAAACTGTTCAACAGGCGCCGATGAATACTATCATGTTTTGTGCGTGTTAGCTCCTTACATTAAATAGTTTCACGCCTTGTCTGCATAGATTTGCTTTTTAAAAATTTGGTGTCTATTCATTATGGGTTAAATTCAATACATATCTGGAGAACTCCTTAAATATCCCTAGGAAACTGAGAATTTTTATGAATTAATGCCTAATATCTATTGCTAAAAAAGAAAAATTCAAAAGTATGTAAATTTTTACCGAACAGATTTTTTTTCATTTTACATTCTTCGAATGAAACTACATTAAATCAATATAGCCCACATTACAATCCCTTATGCATTACAGCTGTTTATCAAAGTTCATAATGATCGGTTAATAAGTGTAAGAGCGAACTCTCTCTGCATAGAAATATAGAACATAGAAAAATATTCATATACCTAACTTTATAGGGAGATGAAGGAATATATGCGTTTAAAAGAATCTTTTTTTTTCTTGTCCATCCCAAACAAGATATATTGCTATTTAGAAATAAACAGCTATTATTGAGAATCGTGTTTACTAGGGACTATGTGTTGAAGTAAGCGAGATATCTGTTCATTTATTTAAACGTCTGCGTGTTAGTACAGCCAATGAAGCAGGTAATAGGGAGTGAATTCCAAAGTCTAGCAATGAGATGAAAGAAACTATTAGAGTTGTTGGCCTTGCTGCATTTAGAAATCTATACAATAAATGAGATGCGATTTTCCTGCCAGATGGGTCCGTCGGGTATATGTATATAGAGGAGACAGAAGTGCAATGGGTTCGTCAAAACACTTTATAAACGAAAATACTTGTAAAACAGACACAGAGGTGAAACATTACGGCGATGCGACAGGGACTGAAGCTTGACTGATAGTGCGAGGCCTATTAGATTAGAGACTCTTTTTTTTACACTGTCTAAGAGGGATAGACTAGTGGTATATGCACCAGCTCAGATGTGGCAACAATATTCTATGTATGTGCAAAAGGTGGCTTTGTAAAGATACGAGATACTCTCAGATGTGGGTAATTTTCTAGTATGGTAGAGGGAACCCACATTCTTGCAGAAGTTTTGGCAATATCCTCAATTTGTTTCAATTCGTATAGCATGTAAATGGTTAACCGCGGAGTTTGAACGAAGATCTCTCAGGTTTTGCAATAAAATCTGTAAGATCTCTTCCGTAATGGTGGAATTTAAATACCATAAGTAGTTTCGAGATTTTTTTTTTTTTTTTTTTTTTTTTTTTACAAAGGCATCACCACATTATCAAGGCCCAGAGGCCACTCAAGGATAAGGGTTAAAGAGTGTACAGTAGAAGTTGGTCAATATAGTAATCATTAGTAATGAAAATTTGGTAAATTTAATAACTTATATGGAACGGCTCATCAAGAACTTATTTACCTTAGACTTGAACACAACCATATTGTAGTCAGCCGGAAAGCAGGAAAACGGAAGACAATTCCACAGGCGTGCAGTTCTAAGAAAGAAGCTTTGTTCATGGAATCTATGTTTAGGTTTAGGCACAGATAAAGAGTGGAGGAAATTATTGATAGTGTTTACAGCTAGACGAGTGTTTCTTGTGAAAGTTTTGCAAGGGGGGACCATAGATTGAAGCTCAGTTGAACACTTTCCATGAAAATAACGATACATCAGAGACAAACTCGCAACATCTCTTCTGTGAGATAGAGGTTGTAAGGAGGAGAAAAGGACATCTCCTACGAGGCTACGAAGTCTATTTTGAACTCTATCAAGGCAGGACAAGTCCTTTCTAGCAGCTCCTGCCCAGATGTGGCAACAGTATTCCATCCTTGGACGTACCTGGCTCTTATATAGATAGAGAATAGCATCAGCAGTGAGATATCTACTGGATCGATAGAAAGATCCCACCATTTTTCCAGCGGCCTTGGCAACAGATTTGATATACGTGTTCCATTTAAGATCAGGAGTAATGGTCAAGCCCAGAAGCTTGTCAAAACTTGAGGCCTCCTGAAGACGAGAGCCATTCATTTCAATTGATGACAAATGTGGATTAAAATGTTGATGATGTAAAGAGAGAAGCTTGGTTTTAGATGCATTAAAAGTAACCAGCCACTCCTTTCCCCATTGTACTACATGCTCAAGATCATAGGAGAGAGAATTGGAGAGTACTTGCTCGTTTACTGTCTTAGATGTGGTACCATAAATGGTAGTGTCGTCAGCATAAATGTCTACAAATGATGTAAGGATATGATTTGGAAGATCATTAATGTAGATCAGGAAAAGAGTTGGGCCCAGGATGGATCCCTGAGGGACACCGGCATTAATACTGTGAGCTTCTGATTTTTGCCCCTCAACTACTACTCTTATGAACCTATCAGAAAGAAATGATTTAATAATTGAGAAGACTTTTCCAGCTATACCATAGCTAGCGATCTTATGAAGTAAACCTTTATGCCATACCCTATCAAAGGCTTTAGATATGTCAAGAGCAATTGCCCTAGAAAGATTGCCACCGTCGAGAGATTTGCTAATCCTATGCGATATAACTGTAAGGACATCTGCTGTAGATCTAGCAGAACGGAAACCATATTGAGTGTCACTAAGAAGGTTATTTTTGTTGAGATGTTTGATTACTTCTGTATTTAACACAGATTCTAGCAACTTACTCATGACGCACAGGAGACTTATTGGCCTGTACTGAGAGGGGGATGAGCGATCACCTGAATTCTTAAATACAGGGCATACTGATGAGATTTTCCAGGGAGATGGGAAACTATTCTCCTTAAGACAACGTTTAAACAGTTTTGTAAGTATGGGCGCTAGTTCAGGTTGAAGTTTTTTGAGTACTATAATTGGAATACCATCAGGGCCAGTTGCTTTACTGGAATCAAGGTTTTTGATTAGCTTGGCAACATCACGTACAGATATACGTATATCACATAGCGTGTTTTCTGATACAGGAGGAAATATTGGGGGTTGGCGGTCTTGGTCGCAAAGGGTAGAATTAGCTGCAAAGTTCTTGACAAAGAGTTTGGCTTTGTCTGATGCTGACGAGATTACCTCAGGTCCATTGATAATAGTTGGGATGGAGCACACGCTTCTGTTCAGGATTCTGTTTGCTATTTGCCAAAACTGGTGGGAACCAAGCCGCTGCTCAGCTACTTTGGACTTAACAGATTGAGCATACAACTCTCTTGCGTTCCTTATTACTTTCTTACAATGGTTGCTGGCAGTCCTGAAAACGGCTTTAGTTTCCATACATCTATTACGTTTGAAGCAGTGGAAAAAGTGATTTCTGTGCGCAATGGCAGCAGCACATTCTGGAGAGAACCATGGCTGGCTGTTAGGTTTTTGCTGAAACTTTTTAGAGGGTATGAAATGGTCAATACCTACAATTAACCATTCAGTTAGGTCTAATACTATAGAGGACACATCCTTTTTAAACATGGAATGCAGAGGTAGATCAGATATAAATGTACGGAAGCTATCCCAGTCAGCCTTAGTGTATCGATATACTGTACGATGAAGTGGTACGTCTGGGGACTTATTACATTTCATTTTTATCTTAATTGATACAACAGAGTGGTCGGAAGATCCAAGAGGCGACAGAACAGAAACTGAACATAGTTCAGGGCAAGTTGTGAGAAAAAGGTCTAGTAGGCTCGCATACTGGCCGTCATTATCGGGCACACGGGTAGGTTCCTGAACAATCTGAGTGAGGTCATAGGCAATGGAGAAATCATGACAGAACCTCCCCTCATCATCGGTCTTGTTTGAGTGGGTCAACCATTCGACGTTGTGAACATTGAAGTCTCCCCATACGTGAATGTTAGCTGAAGGATAAGTAGAAAGGACTTGGTCAATTTTCTCAGATATGCTTTGAAAGATAGTAACTCCGCTGTTGTGGGGGCGATAGAGAGTAAATATAAATGCAGTAGTGTGAGCTAAAGCAACCCGGAAGCACATATAGGGTAAGTTAGGATCTTCCCTAGAGATGTCCCTCCCACATGGAAAGCTATCTTTAATATAGGCACATATTCCATGCCCATGGCGATCTTGGGGGTACGATTTAGAAGTTAAGTTAGAGTATCCTGTAATTGCAAACTCATCTAGGGAAATAGCCTGTCCAATGCCAGTTTCACTTAAAAATAAAAGGTCTGGTTTAGTCTCCTGTAATTGGGTTTCAACCTCTGGAAGGTTAGAACGTAGACCCCTGATGTTGGAGAAGGAGACATGGTAGTAGGGGTCTACGTTGGAAGTTGGAGAACCGGGTTTAATCGTGTATTTTTTCTTGAAACTTGTCATGATGAAATTTTGGAATTTGTGGACTAGGTCGACAGATTTACTAGGTCGACAGATTTACTTAGAGCAGGACAGAGAGGGGAAACTAAGAGAGAAAAGAAACTAAGAGAGAAAAAGAAACGAAGATTGTTTCTTCTTCTTCTTCTTCTTTTTTTTTTTTTTTTTTTTAATCCCGAAGTAGACATGGTACGAAATTATATATGTAAAACATCTGTTGCGTGCGGGTCTTTTATACTCTCTTCGTAAATCGGATTTTCGCGAAGTTTAAATGACTTGTGCTATCCTGTGGTAATTTATATCAATTTCTTCTCATTGTTTACAATTATAACACATTTTTACGAGTTGATTTGAAAAGTTATGTCTTAGTGTGAATTGGTGTTAAATACGATACGCTGTTTAACAAGTTTATTATATAATTTTTCAAAAAAATACAAAACGAATATATAGCATACTGTCTCCAGAGAGATACACCACTTGATTGAGAGCATAACATCCACATTTGGGCAGCTGTTACGCTGTGTTAAACACGTATCTGAATAGCAGGTTATACTAAAGTATTGGCTTAAATCATTTTCAAGGGGAGGTCGCTATTTCCTATGTACAGCACCTAGTACTTCTAAGTTGCCCATTGGTACTGGCCAAGCTCAATGTCTCTTAATTTCGGTGATCTAACACTGAACCCGTGTGCCAACGTAAAATATAATTCCTTTGCGTTGGAGGCTAACAGGCGCTACACCTTGCTCAAGAGTGACCAAGGATTGTGTAAGGCAGGAGAGTTTTGCTTCCTAGGTTATTATACACACTCGTTTACCTAAACACATAGAGCGCTTAGTATTCCCAAATGGTCACCCATCTGGTACTGGCCAGGTTCAACGTAGCTTAACCTCTGTGGATCTAACAGGAATTTGTGTGTCAGCGTGATTATGCCATATATTTCCCTACTCTATGAGTGCATACACGGTAAAATGGTTTACCTTAGTCAAGGGCAAGCTGGAGATTCGTAATTTATTAGCTGCTACATAGAGAAGTAGGGGAGAGTGCCACGCCTTTTGTCGTGATTACTCTGTTTATCGTTGACCCTTCACCTTATAATGTTGAGTGTTTAAGCAAGAGATTATCAAGTTCCATTTTTTAGTCTTTGATATGACTTGGCTGAGGATTGAACCCTAGTCTGCCGGCTCATTAGCGAACAATCTAATAATGATGACGAATGGGTCGATCATTAGTACTTAAGTTGATAAAATATATGAGATTAAAATTGAACTCGGCTTGTCGGATCTTAAATTTCGCGTAATTAGGAATCGTGTCATGTACAATTCTGTTGTAGTTATATATATATATATATATATATATATATATATATATATATATATATATATATATATATATATATATATTGAGAGGGGGTAATATATATATATATATATATATATATATATATATATATATATATATATATATATATATATATATATATTGAGAGGGGGGTAATGACCTGGTCCCTGTTGATTGCAGTGCAATCTTGGTTCTGTGTAGTTCTAGGAGGTCCACCTTCCCAGACTTTGCCTTATCTCGTTGAGAAGTGGTTAGTTTATTGCTAATCACCTGAAGCGCCTTTACTGGAAAATGCCGGCTGTCCATGTCCATTTTGCAGGTCAGAATGCCACTTCTTGGGGGCGCTGGCTTCTCAATTCCACTTTTCGACCTTGGTGTCACAGTTCTTGCAGTGGGGAAAAACTAAATACCTTCCTACGATGTTAAGCTTCTATTAACCGGTTTCCCATGAAGATTGGATGTGATACAATGTTGGGTGCGGCCATCACTAAATGCTTCAAGGGTGTTGCTCATGACCTTTTGACGTTCTATAATCCATACTGGTCTGACCGATGAGCTCTTAGTAAAAAAGTATCAGTTCTAGGATATCATGGTGTGTCGTAATGAACAATGCAATGAAGAGTTTGCCCCATACATCCCGAGTACCACTTACTTAGTTTGGCCCTTTTATTCAAAATATTTTTACTTAAGGACTAAAAATTAACGACATGGAATGACTGTTAGTTCAAATGTGAAGGATCTCATGAGAGAATTGATTGCTGGGATGTGAAAAGTTTGAGTACTTGTGGGGGCAGGTCATAACAGGAATCTATTGACATTGGATTTAAAGATGTTGTAGTATGCAGGGTAGCAGTACCGCAACAATGTTTTCCACAGATAGGAAGTGCTAGCAAAAAAAAAGCTCAGCTTGATGAAATTTTGCCTGATTCTAGGCACACGGAAGAAGGGGAGTTGATGGAGACAGGTCCCTGTTGTGTCTTACAGGGAGGAACCAAAGAATTTTTTTTTTTTTTTTTTTTTTTACATTTTCACCCCAAACAAGGCATATTGCCACTCAGGTGTAGGGGGCTACTATCAGGGTCAGCAACTACGGGGGCACTATGTAGGGATTTGGGCAGCAAGATGTCGGTTCACGTTGCACTTGAACTTCTGCATGTCAGTACAGTTAGGGAAGCATGATCTTGGAATGGATGCCAGAGTCTAGCGGTTCTGGGGAAGAAACTACTGGAGTAGAAGGATCTTTTGCATCTAGGGATCTCTACTGTGTGGGGTGGGATTTAGCTGCCTGTCGGGTTTGTCGAGGGTGTCTGCGACGTGGGGGCACAAGTGTCTGCAGTTCGTCAGAGCACTCACCATTAAAATACTTGTAGAACAAGCAGAGGGATGCAACGTTTCGTCGATGGGACAGAGGCTGAAGCTTAGATGCCAGTTCAGGGCCTATCAGATTGGCGACTCTTTTTTGAACCTTGTCTAGGAGCGAGAGACTAGTAGTAGACGCACCAGCCCAGATGTGACAACAATACTCCATACATGGGCGAATGGTGGCCTTATAGAGATACAGGATACTTTCAGGTGTCAGTAGTTTTCTAGCACGGTAGAGAGAGCCAGCCTTTTTTGCAGCGGCCCTGGCAATGTTTTCAATATAATTGTTCCAGCTCATGTTTCCTGTGAACGTTAGGCCAAGCAGTTTGAAAGATGTACTCTCAGGCAGGGAGTCACAGAAAGTCAGTCAAGCACCTTCTGAGAAAATAACGACAAAGTAGAAAGAGACTGTCGACGCTTTTTTGTTTTTTGTTTTTTTTTTCTGCGAATAAGGATCTTTATCTTCCGACACCAGATTTCAGAGTCGATCTTTTTTCTCTATTTGATCCCAAACATGACATATTGCCACTTGGACATAAGGAGCTATTATTTGGGGTCGTGTCTCTAAGGGGACCATGGGCAGTTGAGAGGGAAGATGTCTGTTCACATTGTATTAAAACTACTACATGTTACTACAGTTAATAAAGCAAGAAACAGGGATGGAATTCCAAAGTTTCTGAATTTGAAGGGAAGAAACCATTGAAGTAGAAGACACATTCTATTAATGTACTTGTAAAAAACACACACACACACACACACACAGATGCAATATTGATGCGATGGGACAGACGTTGGAGCTTGCCCGACAATGCGAGACCTATTAAATTGGAGACTCTATTTTGGACCCTGTCTAAGAGTGTGACTCGTGGTAGATGCACCTAGATGTGACAACAATATTCTATTTGTGGGCGAACTGTGGCCTTTGTAAAGATAGAGGATGCTATGGTGTGCGTAATTTTCTAGTACGGTAGAGGGATCCCAACTTTTTTCAGCAACCTTGGCAATGTCCTCAATGTATTTGTTCCAATTCATGTTGCCTGTGAATGTTAAGCTGATAAGTTTGAAGGATTTGGGGCTTTGTATAAGAAACAAGGGTGCTCTGAACGGCCTCTACCCAGATGTAGAAGTTTGGGCGCCTATCTGATCTCTTGCAACTCGACAGAAATTGCTGGAACCATTCAGTTATCGTCTGTCACCAACAGACCTTAGACGTTTCGCACAGCACATCGTTTTGCTTGATTTCTAGAAGTTATGACCCAGCTTGAACATGCAAAGCTGAAAATCTCGAAATCGATCCCATTACACGTTTACCTGTGTAGTTTTTCATTTTGCAAAAAAAGTAGACAAATGCACTCCTGTCGACAAATCAACTGCCCTGATATTACTACAAACCACATGCTAAACACATACATCAGGTACCGTCCACGTCTCGAACTTATTCAGCTACGTAATGTGCAGCCACAAGTTTTCACGCATGCAAAGATCGCAACAATTTTACTCACTTTTGTACTAATACACAACATTTCCGTATGTCTGATTGTCTGGTGTGGATTTTTAAAAAAGCTATTGATCTGAGTTCAAACAAACTTGTCTATGGTTAAGCTAGGTCAGCCTGGAAAGACATAAATTGTAATAGATGACTATATTTGGTACTAGCTACATCTACCTGGCATTGGTTGGGATGCAGTGAAGTCATTTTACCTTTGATTTGTTTGCACATATTTTAATATGAGTTGTTCCTCTTACTGGTTTTATTTTTAGGTGATAAGTTGATAAGGTTTTATATTTTTATATATTTATATTTTAAGGTGATTATTTGAAAATTTTTATATGTTAGGTAGATACTTCAAAAGCTATAATGTTTTAGGTTATTATTTTAAAATATTGTATATTTTAGGTGATTAATTAAGAAAACATTATATCTTAGACGATTATTTAAAAAGTTTTATATTGCCAGGTGATTTTTTAAAAAATGACATATTTTAGGTGATTATTTTAAAAATTTCACATTTTAATTGAATATTTTTTAAAGTTTTATATTTTTAGGGGATTATGCAAAAAATTTATATTATTATGTGATTATTTGAAAATCTTTTATATTTTTAATTGAATATTTAGAAAAAGTTTTATATTTTGAGTAATGTATTTCCAAGAGTTTGTAATTTTTCTGTGAATATTTTTAACGACACACTTTTAGTTGATCATTTTAAAAGGTTTTATATTTTCAGGTAATTATTTTAAAAGGTATAACATTTTTAGTTTAATGTTTGAAAAAGTTATAGATTTTTAGGCGGTTATTTCAAAAGATTTATATTTATAGGTGACAAGTTCAAAATGTGATTATTTCAAAAATCATAATATTTTATAGGGGCATTGGAAAAGATTTGATCACTTCATTCGCATTGAGGTAGATTATTATCTTACCAATTACATGATACAACAATAAAAAGTGAAAACATGCTAGTCTTAAGCGTGTTTGATTTGTCAGTTTAATTGTTATTTGAGTATTACGTTGAAAATATAATTAAACAACTTTGGTCGTTATATATATATATATATATATATATATATATATATATATATATATATATCATTATAAAACTCAAATGACCTTGTAACGATGTATGTAACCCACTTTCCGGTTTACGACATCAGGTTGCACACGCGCGCATGACCTGTGCACTGAAGTATCTTAATACTTCAGTGCACAGGTCATGCGCGCGTGTGCAACCTGATGTCGTAAACCGGAAAGTGGGTTACATACATCGTTACAAGGTCATTTGAGTTTTATAATGATATATATATATATATATATATATATATATATTATTATTATTTCGAAATTATTATTTAACATGGGAAGAGTGGAGTTTAAAATAAACAAAACACAAAAGAACAATTGGGACGCTGAAATATTAACGTTATTATTTGGAAATTATTATTTAACATGGAAAGGGTGAGGTTTAAAATAACTTAAACGTAATAAAGAAATGAACGATGTAAAAAAAGCAGATATATAAAAATTTTAATTTAACTATAAGTATTATGGTATCTGTTCAGTGCACATTTACTTATAAGTATAGCCAAGTACTTATAATTCAGTAACTGTAATTTTTTCTCAAAAATAATCAATTATAATAAACAGAACGACTCATAGAAATCTATCTATATTCTTTTTTCCTTTTAATATACATTCAGAGAAATGTTTCTGTTATGCCAAAAAAAACCTACTTTCTTTACGTCACAAGTGTCACGCTCATACATGAATTCCATACCTAATATAACATACTACACGGGTAGTCTAGTATATATATATATATATATATATATATATATATATATATATATATATATATATAAAAAGCTGAATGTGTGTGCGTGTGTGTGTGTGTGTGTGTGTGTGTGTGTGTGTGTGTGTGTGTGTGTGTGGTCACGAATAGGCTCCTATATGGTTGACTATTATAGAAAACCGATTAGATATAATGATAGAAGATGTATCGAGACACAGGAATGAGTATGTTTGATCCTGCAGAATGGTGGTTCATTAAAACTGTGGGGTCTGTGTTCGCGCCTGGTCCACAAAGTATGGAAATAAAAAATTTAAAAATTAAAAAAAAAACGTTTACAAGTGTTTTTGATATAGATGTACATAATAATACTTTGATAAGTATGTTTCAACTTAAATAGGGATGGTATAATAAAATTGTGGGATCTGCGTTCGCGCCTGGCCTGCATAGAATGGAAATAGGCAAAAACTTTAATAAAGACTTTTCATATCTATCTGCGTAAGTATACTTTGATAATTATGTTTCAGTTTGAAGAAATATGGTATAATAAAATTATGGGGTGTTCGTTCGCGCCTGACCTCTATAGAATGGAAATATGTCACAAAGTTTAACAAGATTTTTTGATAGAGAATAGATCCACAGAATATTGTGATAAGTGTTTCAATGTGAACAGGTATGGTATGATAAATTATGGGTTTATCTATTTTATTTTTACTTTCATCATATTTTGCTTTGGTTTTAATACCCCCGAATTCGAAGCTATCTCTTTACAACCCTTCCTTTTCATAACCTATCATACTTTCATAAATCAGAGTCCATTTTCTGTAGGCTGTTTTTGAACCCAGTCAACGACGGGTACTTTTGCTAGTATATATATATATATATATATATATATATATATATATATATATATATATATATATAAAGAAGTTAAAAGAAGAAAAATGAATACATCATTGAAAAGATGTAGCTTAAACAGTAAGCTACAACTCAGTATATTCATCTGAGTATGCTCAACTACCTTTATTATAAGATATTGCTAACTGAACTTTTGCTTGTTTTTTTTAAACAGTTATTCTTACTCTGCTACGACTGAGTCCTCATGCTAAAGATTTTCTACAGTATTATACAGTATGTATATATATATATATATATATATATATATATATATATATATATATATATATAGGGTGACCCAAAAAACGGGCACCAACTCTAATTAGGTCCCGTTTTTAAGTGGTTTGTCCGAATGGAATGAAACTTTGGTTATAACTAGTTTATTATATTACAAAACATCACATCAAAACACTAGGGTCTTTGGCCTTTTTTTCTCCGTTGACTGTAAAATGCACAGAAAAGCTATTGAATGTCCTCTGTTTTTTTTTGGGGGGGGAGGGTCACCTTGTATATATATAGTAGCTTTATCCGGGCGTAAAATATGCTTAAATATTTTAATTTGTTCGATTGTGAATATATTACTATAGAGTCGTGATTTCAAAAGTAAAGAGAAAACGTATTTGGGTGCAATCAGTTAGAATCGAAACAGGAACTGTAGCATTCAAAGCTGGTGACGTTATCACTGTACCAACGAGACACGTACAGGATAAGGTTAAAAATTATAAATTAAAAATTAACTAAGATGAATGTGCAAAATGTATAACGATTTTTTCAATTGTTACCCATTTTTGACCCCTTAAAAATTATTTTAACCGACTAAAGACCCACAAAAGAACGGTCCATACAAAATTCCATCATTTGCGGCTCCTAACGCCGCTCTGCGACTTTTAGTTTCGGAGGAGATAAAGTTTGAAAATATAGCGACAGACAAACACGCTACCGCCATTTATATATTAGATGAGGGAGTTGTGATCTTGAGCGCGTGACACAATGGGGAAAGGAGTGGCTGGTTACTTTTAATGCATCTAAAACCAAGCTTCTCTCTTTACATCATCAACATTCTGATCCACATCTGGCATCAATTGAAATGAATGGCTCTCGTCTTCAGGAGGCCTCAAGTTTTGACAAGCTTCTGGGTTTGACAATTACCCCTGATCTTAAATGGAAAGCGTACATCAAATCTGTGCCAAGGCCGCTGGAAAAATGGTGGGATCTTTCTATCGATCCAGTAATGCAATTCTCTATCTATATAAGAGCCAGGTACGTCCCAGGATGGAATACTGTCGCCACATCTGGACAGGAGCTGCTAAAAAGAACTTGTCTTGCCTTGATAGAGTTCAAAATAGACTTCGTAGCCTCTTAGAAGATGTCCTTTTCTCTTCCCTGCAACCTCTATCTCACAGAAGAGATGTTGCGAGCTTGTCTCTGATGTATCATTATTTTCATGGAAAGTGTTCGACTGAGCTTCAGTCTATGGTCCACCCTCGCCAAACTTTCACAAGAAACACTCGTCTAGCTGAAAACACCATCAATAATTCCCCCCACTCTTTATCTGTGCCTAAACCTAAACGTAGATTCCATGAACAAAGCTTTTTTCTTAGAACTGCACGCCTGTGGAATTGTCTTCCGTTTTCCTGCTTTCCGGCTGAGTACAATATGATTGTCTTCAAGTCTAACGTAAATAAGTTCTTTATGAGCCGTTCCATATAAGTTAACAAATTTACCGAATTTTCATTACTAATGATTATTATATTTTCCAGTTTGTACTGTACACTCTTTAACCCTTATCCTTGAGTGGCCTCTTGGCCTTGATAATGTGGTGATGCCTGTGTAATATATATATATATATATATATATATATATATATATATATATATATATATATATGCATGTTTGAGTGTTGCAGCTACTGACCGTGTTAGATTCTAAAAAGCAACACCTGCATGGGCGTGCGTTAGAAACAGAGCTGCATCATTGAAGTCTTCCATGAAGAAAAAGTTTGAACCGGTCAACATTCAGCGGCGCCTGTTGAACGTTTACGAAGCCGATGCAGTTGACGTTAGCATAGTTAAGGTGTAGCAAGGTGTTTTTGGTGGGTTCCACGAATGCTCACGCAGGATTAAAAGGACAAACGACAGAATGTCTGTCAAGACTTGTTGAATTAGTACGAAGCCGAAGGTTGCGAATTCTTGGATCGCATCATTAGTGGTGATAAGGCGTGATGTCACCACTACGAGCCGAAGTTCGAACAGCAGTCAATGGAAATGTACCACTCACGTTCCCCAGCAAATAAGAAGTTCAAGACGCAGACATCTGCAGGTAAACTGATGTGAACCGTCTTCTGGATTAGGAAGGGCGTCATCCTCCTGAACCAGGGTTGACTGACAACTCAGACTATTTCGTTGAAACATTGACAAAGCTGAAGGCCCGGATTGCCCATGAAAGGCCAGAGGAAAGGGAAAACTTCCGTTTGCAATACCACTACGTCAGGCACACACAAGTTTGAAGACTACGGAATGTGTGACAAAGTTCGGTTGGACGGTGCTGTCTCACCCACCGTATAGTCTAGACTTGACACCGTCAGATTCCTACTTGTTCAGACCGCATTAATTGGACAGTATTTTCATCAACAACAAACGTCGTGATCGCAATTATGAAAAATTAGACCGTCTTTTTAGCTTTGTGACTTTTTTCAGTTAAGAAATAGGAGGCTTTACTTTAAAAACGACCTATATGTATATATATGTATATATAAATATATATATATATATATATTTCTTCATCTTGCATTTCATTAAAATATCTTTCATAATGATTAAATTCCAAGAATCTCTCTCTCTCTCTCTCTCTCTATATATATATATATATATATATATATATATATATATATATATATATATATATATATATATTCACTCCACATGAAGCACATTGCCACTTTGATGTAGGGGGCTACTATCAGGGACATAATCTACAGGGGTACTATGAGGGAAGTTGGGCAGCAAGATGTCGGTTCACGTTACACTTGAACTTCTGCATGTCAGTACAGTACGGTTATGGGAAAGAAACTACTGAAGTAGAAGGCTCTCTTACATCTAGGGATCTCTATTGTGAATGGGTGAGATTTAGCTGCTTGTCAGGTTGTCGGTGGTATTTACGTCGAGGGGGTACGAGTGCTTGCAGTTCGTCGGAGCATTCATCGTTAAAGTACTTGTAGAACAGGCAGAGTGATGCTACATTTCGTCGATGGGGCAGAGGCTGAAGCTTAGATGACAGTTCAGGACCTATTAGGTTGGCGACTCTCTTGTGAACCTTTTTTGAGAGCGAGAGACTAGTAGCAGATGTACCAGCCCAAATATGACAACAATACTCCATACATGGGCGAATGGTGGCCTTATAGAGGTACAGGATACTTTCGGGCGTTAGTAGCTTTCTAGCACGGTAGAGAGAACCTACCTTCTTCGCAGCGGTCCTAGCAATGCTCTCAATGTAATTGTTCCAACTCATGTTTCCTGTGAACGTTAGGACGAGCAGTTTAAAAGATGTATTTTCAGATAAAGAGTCTTTGGCCATTGCTATTGGTGGTAGAGACGGTTTCTTGTAATTAATGAAGGAAACAAGTTATGTCTTGGCAGCATTGAAGGTGACCATCCATTTTTGTCCCCATCCCACTACAGATTGGAGATCGTCCTCTAGTGTTCCTGTCATTTCTTTTGATATGTGTTCATTTGTTTTCCTGTCGTGTCTGTTATAGAGCGTGGTGCCATCAAAATATATACCCATCTCACAGACAATTTTGTCAGGGAGGTCAATATATGAATATTAGGAATAATAGATATCCAAGCATAGACCCTTGAGGCACTCCTGCATTTATATCATATTGTTTAGATGTACGATCGTCGAGGACAATCTGGATTTTTCTCTTATCTAAGAAGGATTTAATTATGTTAAGTATTCTTGCAGTGATACCATATGATCTAATTTTCCAAAGAAGACCTTCTAACTCTAACTCTATCAAAAGCCTTAGATATATCTAGAACTTTATATATATATATATATATATATATATATATATATATATATATATATAGAGAGAGAGAGAGAGAGAGAGAGAGAGAAAGTGAGAGAGAGAGAAAGAGAGAGAGAAGAGGGTTAGAGAAAAATGGGGATTTACATATATATTTTGAAAATACAATTATTTCTAGATAGGTGAATTTTCGTTATAGACATCTATAAAAGCGATATCTTTAGCACTAGCGGGGATAGGATATATATATATATATATATATATATATATATATATATATATATATATATATATATATATATATATATATATATATATATATATATATAAGTGGCCTTGTCGGTGTGTCTGCGAAAAGTCTCTACCAAATTCCTCTCTGAATATTTGGTCACCAAAGATGAAATTTGATATATAGGGTTATTGAACCTGTAGCACACTTTCGATTTGGTTATTATTCCGTAAAAGTTACTGCTAAGGGGTTAAAATTGAGAATAAATTAGTTGACGATTGCAAAGTAAGTCGAATATATCAGTACTCCTGCTGTTACTTTTGCACATGCGCAAAATTAAACATTCATAGGTCCAAGTCGCTTAATTTTTAACCTTTCGTATCCATCTGCCAGTAGCTTAGACGATAACGAAGCTGGAGAGATAAATATTGACTAAGGTTGGAGTACTAAACGTTCTGGTTTCGATTTTAGTGAACAGTACTCAAGGCATACTTTTTTATAACTTTTGAATTACTAATAATTATGAGTAGAGAATTGGCTCTATAATAATGACTATGAAATCTGTATGAATTCAAACATAATATTCATGCGTATTTTGCGACCGGGCAACGCCATGCAGCCTGTTAGTAAATGAATAAAATTTTGCAAGAGTCAGTTCATTGTGAAACTCATTAAAACTGTTTAAAAAAAACAGCATCCCTAGACAGGCAACGACTCTTTAGATATGAGAAATAAAAACACACTGCTGCATTCCATGGGATTTACCTAAAGACAAGAGTGTCGTACAAAGTTTAAAATATATAAATTTTCACAACGGTTTGATTTTTATTGCTTTTAATAAGATAACTAATATTTGATAATGAGGATGCCGCTAGAAATTGTTTGATTATACGGCGAGTGGCTTTCCAAAAGTAATGCTTTCTATTTTATTCCGCCCGAATGGATCAGAGCAGATTGCAAATTGCAGTGTTACGATGACTGAACTTATGCATTCATAACCTGAAAGTTTCATCTCTCTATTGCATATATTGGCCGTAAGAGACTCTAAGGAAGTAATTCCTGTCATGGATGTGCGTCAGAAGAAGAGATACGTTATTGAATTCCTGGCAAAGGTGCATTGAGAATGATGATGATTATGCAGAAAAATAAAGTCTGGATGCGTGTTTTAATGGTACCACTCCCGTTTTTGTAGCTTTTCAACTTTTTGAATTAAAAAATAGAAGACTCTACTTTTGGAACAATTTTTGGGACAATTTTTGGAACAATCCTCGTGATAACATCTAGAATTTTACATACCTTAATGTTTTTCATATAGCTAATATTTATTTATCCAATGTGAAGTTGATATATATATATATATATATATATATATATATATATATATATATATATATATATATATAATATTGCTACCTAACTTCATGTCAAACATCATTATGCGAATGTGGATCCAAATAAATTAAATAATTTTGGTTCTAAAATAATGTTTAAAATTTGGGTCTTATGCTCCATTCTCATTAGTCTTAAGTTCCTCTGATTAAACTGATATTTTTTTATTAATTGATATCACACACACGCGCGCACGCACACACACACACACATACACACACACACACACACATATATATATATATATATATATATATATATAATATAAAGCTGAATGTGTGTGTGTCTGGTCACGAATAGGCTCCTATATGGCTGCTATTTTAAAAAACTGATTACATATAATGATAGAAGATGTATCGAGACACAGTAATGGGTATGTTTGATCTGGAAGAACGGTGGTTCATTAAAATTGTGGGGTCTGCGTTCGCGCCTGGTCCACAAAGTATGGAAATAAAAAAATTTAAAAATTAAAAAAAAAAAACATTTACAAGTGTTTTTGATATAGATATACATAAGAATACTTTGATAAGTATGTTTCAACTTAAATAGGGATGGTATAATAAAATTGTGGGGCCTGCGTTCGCGCCTGGCCTCCATAGAATGGAAATAGGCACAAACTTTAATAAAGACTTTTCATATCTATTTGCGTAAGTATACTTTGATAATTATGTTTCAGTTTGAAGAAATATGGTATAATAAAATTATGGGGTGTTCGTTCGCGCCTGACCTCCATAGAATGGAAATATGTCACAAAGTTAAACAAGTTTTTTTAATATAGATCCACAGATTATTGTGATCAGTATTTCAGTGTGAACAGGTATGATATAATAAATTATGTGGTTTATCTATTTTATTTTTACTTTCATCATATTTTGCTTTGGTTTTGATACCCCCAAATTCGAAGATATTTCTTTACAGCCCTTCCTTTTCATAACCTATCATACTTTCATAAATCAGAGTCCATTTTCTGTAGGCTGTTTTTGAACCCAGTCAACGACGGGTACTTTTGCTAGTATATATATATATATATATATATATATATATATATATATATATATATATATATATATATATATATATATATATATATATATAGTCTGTTTATTATAAAAACACTATTGGTTACATATGTGCATACATGTTTCAGTGGAAGCCCAATCCTAAAAAAAACACTTCATCAAAAAAAAAAAAAGGAAAAACGGGGGCGATATTTAAATGCAAGTCAAGATTACATCCTTATTTTTCTCCTTTCTTTTTTTTTAATTATATTCGGGTGTGGTTTGCGCTCTGAAATAAAGTGGGGTGTATACTTTGTTAATGTGAGCAGTAGAGGTTTTGGATGGATTTGTGGGGAAGAAAGGGAGTATGTGTGGGTTGAGGAAGAGGGGAGGAAGTACGAACCCGTGTGATCAAGCTTACCTTCTCTTTCTTTTCATAAGCTAAAACGTAACGTAACATGCGGCCGCAGCTGAGATTGAACTCACTACACGAGTTTTGTAATGTAATTCAAATCGTGTCCGTAGCTGAATACTCGATCCTTCGCCAGGGCTATCAAGGGTATTTTTTATCGTGACGCCATCACTAGATGGGTTGCATACCACGGCTTGATAGGCCCATCTACCCTCCAGAGAAGGATAGACCGCGCCAGTTTCCAAACCTGGTATTTTACCTCCCAGTACATACAGCGCCTTGCCTTTCCAAATAGTCACCCATCTGGTACTGGTCAGGCTCATCGTTGCTTAACTTCGGTGATCTGGCGAGAACGGGTGTGTCAATGTGATTGTGCCGTATGGGATAAATATATTGAATGGGATAAATATAAATTTGCTGATTTAAATATACCCATTCTTTTAATATCATACTTAAGGCTTTGGTATTTTGTTATATTGCCCCTTTCAGCTCTGCTTAACCAAGTATCATTGAGGACACTAATTTCTTCTAAAGTTGCTTCCTTATCCTTCTTATCCCTTATAACTATATCAGGTTTTACGGCTCCGTTTTCTAGTTAGGTGGCTGTAGGAATTGGACAGTCAAAGAGGATGGTGTATGACTTATTGCGCACTGGTTTGTCTGATATATGCTCCCATGTCTAAAAGTGACTGAATGGCTGAACACTCGCTGTGAGCATCAAATATATTAAGTGGATATGCTTACACTATCCAAATTGCCGATTTTAGTATAGTAAACCCGATTCGATATATTTACCCTATTCAATTTATCGATTTTGATATTATGTTTACCCTCATTCAATATATTTACACCATTCAATTTGCCGATTTTAATATATTCACTCCTTTCAATATATTTATCTCATTCAATTTGCTGATTTTAATATATTTAACTCATTCAATATATTTACTCCATTCAATTTGCCGATTTAAATATATTTACCCCATTAAATATATTTACCTTATTCAATTTGCCGATTTCAATATATTTACCCCATTCAATATAGTTACCTCTTCAATCTGCTGATTTTAATATATTTACCCCATTCAATATATTTACTCCATTCATTTTGCCGATTTTAATATATTTAACCCGTCCAATATATTTATCCATTCAATATATTTATCTCATTCAATTTGCTGATTTTGATATTATATTTATCTCATTCAATATATTTACACTATTCAATTTGCCGATTTTAATATATTTACCCTATTCAATATATTTACCCCATTCAGTTTGTCGATTTTAATATATTTACCCCATTCAATTTGTCGATTTTAATATATTTACCCCATTCAATATATTTACCCCATTCAATTTGCCGATTTTAATATATTTACCCCATTCAATATATTTACCCCATTCAATTTGCCGATTTTACACAAAACGTTTTGATTTCATCGGGTACACCAAATAATTAGTAATCAAACATTCAAAATCAATCCACGTGAAATGCTATACTCATTTGTGAATTTATTTTGGCGTCATTAAGAATCGATTAGCTTCCATGACAAAAGTTTTGCCCATAGAAAATTCTCAATGGATTCATTTGGGCCAATTAAGTTGTAAGCTCTGAGAAGAATTGATTAGCATCCCTAGAGTCATGTCTTCCAATCGAATGAAACTGTTACCGATTGTCTTGGCCAAAAGCCGAGTGCTAGTCACAAGCCAAAACTGAGCCAAGACCCCCTGTGTTTTGAATGTAAGGAGAGAGGAGCCAGCAATTAACCACTTCAAGGTTCTGTGATACGTTTCGTCCTCATAAGGCCTTGAGCGAATCTTGAAAGTTTTCGTTTGTAATGGGGGATCGAATTTAATTGTTTTGACGTTCAAACAAAGAAAGAAAACTGAATAGAAAAGAATAAGGAAAGAAGGAAACGTGATTGCAGAAAGAAAGAAATCTCATTGGAGAAAGAAAAAAGAAAGAAAGATGAAGAGAAAGAAAAGTGATCGAAGAAAGAAAACAAGAAAGAAATATGCTAGGAAAACAAGACCAAACGAGAGGTGATAAGAGAAAGACAGAAAAGTGATTGGAGTAAGAAGAAAGAAAGAAAGAAAGAAAGAGAGAATGAAATGAAGAAAAAGTCAGAAGTTAAACAATGGAAACGACACACGATAAATAAAGAAAGCACAAAAACTAAAGCTAAATATTGAAATGTCTGCGGAAGAAAGAAAAAATTAACAGAATGTAACAATAAGCAAGAAAATGTTTTAAAAGGAATAGAAAAGCTAAGGGGGGGTAAGAATGTGGAAGAAAACTTTTTAAGAAAGAAAGAAAACCTAAACGGGGGTTATCAATGAAGAAGAAAATGTTTACGAAAGGAAGAAATACAAAACTAATGATGAAAGAGAAAATGTTCACGAAAGAAAAAACTGAACGGAAAAACTAAACAGAAACTAATAAGGAACAGAGATTTTAAGGGACAAACAATAAACTGAAACTAAAAAGAAAAAATAGTTTCAGGAAGAAAGAAAAACTAAACAGATAGTTAGAAGAAAGAATGGGTTTTAGAACATAGAGAAAACTACATAGAAACCAAGACTGGGAACAAAAACTTCAGAGAAAAATGGAAACTAAACTAAAGCTAACAATGAAGAAGAAAGTAGATTAAGAAAGAAAGAAAAACTACAATGAAGATAATTAAGATAAAGAAACCGTGTATAAAAGAAATAATGAAGAATAAGACCTTTTAGAAAGAAAGAAAGAAAGAAAGATTATTAAATGCATGCTAGAATAAAAATGTATTAGTATAACTTGGATTCTTCGGACTACTGTTCTCATCTTGAGTGTCATTTTATTAAAGTTTCGGCCGATGTAACCTCCGACCTTCTTCAGGTATATCGTCCTAATTCGGGAATGTTTCTGTCGAGCTCGGCAATCTGCATGAAATTTTTAATTCAAAAATTGAAAAGTCGGGTATGATGGGGGTGGGGAGAAGGAAATCCATCTCCCTTTATGGGACAAAGTAAAAATTATAGACAGAGAAGAACGGTGGAGAGTAATACAACTCAAATGAGCAGCTCATATAACGGGTGACGATCAATGACTAAGTAGACATACTATAGAATTTAACACGGTATTGGAACTGTTATAAATAATAAATATATAAGTAAGGTAATAATTAGAGCTATGACACCAGCATATTCTTTTCAATGTTTTGACTCTCGAGTATATATCCGACACAGTTAGACACAGTTAATCAATCGATAACCACATCACTCTACATAAAAAATGTATAAGATGTCAATGGATATATACCTGAGCACAAAACAAGGAAAAGAATATGCTGTTGTCATAGCCCTAGCAATAATATATATGTAGTAATAAATAGAGATTTTTACATCTAGATATAAAAGTAGGTTTAAGACTCCTTAAATTTGGACTAGAATTGTTTGCAAGGACCTATAGCGCCGCGGTTACAGTACTTGGGAAAAAATCAACTATAAAGTGATACTCTCTTGAGTTCTGAAGGTTCAATCCTCAGTGCGAATTACTTAAGAACTTTACCCAGTCGAAACGAGAGCATGCTACTCCGCGAAATGAATAAATAGTTCGGTTCGGAATTCCGTGGAGATTCCCGAGTTCGACAGAACACTTCCCAAGTTCAATAAGATACACCGGAAGACGGTCGGAAATTACATCAGCCGAAACGTTGTGAAAATAATACTCAAGGTTAGAACAGTACTCCAAAGAATCAAAATAATACGAATCGCCATCTCTCATCTCAGAAAAGCTACATTGAAAATGCTTGTGAAAGCAAGACAAATTAAAGGGGAGTCTATGAGTGAATTATAAAGAGGCAGAGTAATAACAAATTGTTGTGTTCAGGAAAAATCTAAGAACAATCAGAAAACTACAGAAACTAACGAAGAAGCAGAAAATATTTATAAATTAAAAAAAAAACAGACTTAAAGAAGGGTTTGGGTGAAATAGAAAAGACATTAGTTTCTTTTTGCAAAGAAACATCTTATTTTTATATTTTTAGCAAATTCCAAGGAGTAAATTAATTCAAAGAGAATTGCCTAAACTGTTTAATCGTAATGACTGCATTGTATTAGAGAAGATAAATCAAAGGAAGCTATTTTTATTCAAACGACTTTAAAGTTTCATCCTTTTTAAGACAAATAAATAGGAAATGTATTTCATCTGACACTTTGTTGTCTTGAATTTCTATATTTGCCAAAAGTAACACTTAATCATAAGCAAGTAAAAATGAAGAGAATACGCATAGGAAGAGAGGATTAAGTTCTTCTTGGGAGTGGCAAGTGATACATGTGTATACTTGTAAATTAACATTCAGTCTCCCTTTTGGTTGAGCTTTTTGCATCCTTTCCAAATATGTTCGGCAAGGAATATCTCCACCTTTACCCAAAAAGTAATCCGATACCCAACCGAAAATCATATATCCAGAAATTTGTCTCCTCAAAATGTTAGATGGATTTATCCTATGCAGTAACCAGCAAATACACAGAAATATTAACAAAAAAAAAAAATTTAACGTGTCTATTGGATTATTTTGCTAACAGTTTTGCCTTTGATGAGAAGAATTAGCATTCTCTGAAACTCCGCGGATTAAGGAGCACATAGCTACCAGCTTTGGAGTATTCTGCCGAAGAATAAAAACTTTTTGTAAACTTCTACTTTAAAGCTCTGTTCTTATTATCATTTATCGTAAGCTCTACTATCATCAGTGAATGTATTGAGCTTTTTCATTTGCTTTGAGATATATATATATATATATATATATATACTAGCAGGCCACCTGGAATTGCCCGCTCGCAAAATATGCTTAAATATGATATTTTGATTAATGCAGCAGATTTCGTAAGTATTCTATTATATTGGGTCCAATAAATAGTAATTATTTTAAATGTTTTAAAAAATATGATTCGTGCGCCACCACCGAGAATCGAAACTAAAATGACATTAATGCCTAAGCTATGAACACATGTTTACTGCAAGGCTAAAAATTTAAACCTGAACAAATAGCTATTGCGTTACACATGCATATTCGTAACGCCATCGTTCGACCTTCACCTGGCAAGTTCCATTTTTTTTTTTTTTAATTTTCGCACTTTTGCACAGATTTTCCCCGGCTAAAACCCAAATATAAAGTTTCGCATGGGTTGGAATATTCTATATATTTAGTTCCATGTCTGTAGACCAAAAACTAGCAGAGGAGTTTGGTAGGAAATGTTGTTTTTTGTTTAATTTAATGTCAAAGGAAAAAGTAAATCGTAAGTTAAACGTTTTAGTTTCGATTCTCGGTTTTGGCGCACGAGTCAATTTTTTTTTAACTTTTTAAATCATTAGTATATATTGAGTCTAATATAGGATAATAATAAATACGGAATTAATGAAAGTATCATATTTAAGCGTGTTTTACGACCGATCAATGCCGAGCGGCCAGCTAGTATATATATATATATATATATATATATATATATATATATATATATATATATATATATATATATATATATATGGTGAAAGCTGCCGACTGTCAATGCGACGGTTGTAGGTTCAATCCACGGCTGGGGAAAGGTGTTTGTCTAGCCGCACTGATGAGTTGTGATACAACGAAACAGTACTGTATGTGGATGACAATATATATATATATATATATATATATATATATATATATATATATATATATATATGGAGCATATGTCCGTCCATTTATATACATGAGCATGTGATATTATAAATGATATGCTACATAATGGTTCAGTTTATCAAAAACCGATTACCCCTCACATTTGGATCTGTCACTGATGAAGACATGTGGCAACTTATTCCCGGCAAGGTATATTTGAACCTTTTTTTCTGTTTCTCTTTTCTTTAATAATTGTATCTTGACTGTCGTCCTTCCATAGAGACAATTCTGATGAGTCCTTGTCTAACTCTAAAGAGATGAACTGAAGGGTCAAATTCATCTCCCGAGTCCTTTGTCGTCTTTTTGATGGATTTTTTCACCCTTTATGTCTTGTCTTTCTGTTAATTTCATGTAATCATTTGGACCTTTCAGTTCTTTTGTTATTCGCTTGTTCAGGTCTCTTTGCGGTTTTAATGTACAACTTGGCCACCATTCCGAGACACGTCAAATCTGTTTCGCTAATAATTGTTTGAGAATCAATTCTTTGGTGTAAAATTAGTATTTCACGCTCGCTAAACTGTGTTGCATTATATATATATATATATATATATATATATATATATATATATATATATATATGGAAGTCACAACAACTTGTCAATGCCCGAAAGCCACTCGAGGATAAGGGTTAATAAGTGTCAGATAGTCGGTGAGACATCATCATAATGATGGGTAGCGGTGGAACTTGAGTAGCAGTTGATTGTTTAAGATGACAGCTCAACAAGAAATGGTTACATTTAACTTGAAAACGAACCTGTTGTAGCCAGCTGGGAAGCAGCCCCACGGTACATAGTTCCACATGCGGGAAGTTCTAGGAAAGAAACTTTGTTCATAGAATTCGTGTTTAGTTTTAGGTACAGGTATAGAGTAAGGGAAATTTTGGGCAGTGGCTGTTAATAGATGAGTGTTTGTTGTAAATGTTTTTTCACGGGAGACTATAGATTGAAGCTCAGGTGAGCACTTGCCGTTAAGGAATCTTTAGAACAAGGTTAGTATTTCATTGTTTCTAAAGACACTATTCAAAATTAGTAGCGCAAGGACCCGACATTGCTCGGGATTGAATGAGACACTGTGCCCCTTTTCACTCTATTCATAATACCATATTACTTTCTTTTGCCCTTTTTTACTGCCTCCGTTTCAAGACGTAATACAGTCGGAGATAGCTGAAATAGTGAAAAAAACAATGAATCAATATATTATAGAAGCAGTTTAACTTTAATTGGTATCAGATAAATATATACTTAAATTCTTAAGAAGCTTCTACACATTATAACTTCTGTAAGAAGTTGGACATAAATATTTAAAACAGAGTAGAGAGCGTAGGTATTCGGTACATCTTTCAATCATCTTCCTGGGGGCATTTTTTAATATGATAATATGATTAAAATTTCATATATATATATATATATATATATATATATATATATATATATATTGTATATTATATATGCATATATATTGCATAATATGTATATATATATTGCATAATATATATAGATTGCATAATATATATGTATATATTGCATACTACATATATGTATATATTGCATAATATATATATGTATATATTGCATAATATATATATATAAAGATTGCTTAATATATATATATATAATATCATGTGGTACAAAAAAAAAAAAATTCTTCGTTTCTTTTTCTCTCTTAGTTTCCCCTCTCTGTCCTGCTCTAAGTAAATCTGTCGACCTAGTCCACAAATTCCAAAATTTCATCATGACAAGTTTCAAGAAAAAATACACGATTACACCCGGTTCTCCAACTTCCAACGTAGACCCCTACTACCATGTCTCCTTCTCCAACATCAGGGGTCTACGTTCTAACCTTCCAGAGGTTGAAACCCAATTACAGGAGACTAAACCAGACCTTTTATTTTTAAGTGAAACTGGCATTGGACAGGCTATTTCCCTAGATGAGTTTGCAATTACAGGATACTCTAACTTAACTTCTAAATCTGACCCCCAAGATCGCCATGGGCATGGAATATGTGCCTATATTAAAGATAGCTTTCCATGTGGGAGGGACATCTCCAGGGAAGATCCTAACTTACCCTATATGTGCTTCCGGGTTGCTTTAGCTCACACTACTGCATTTATATTTACTCTCTATCGCCCCCACAACAGCGGAGTTACTATCTTTCAAAGCATATCTGAGAAAATTGACCAAGTCCTTTCTACTTATCCTTCAGCTAACATTCACGTATGTGGAGACTTCAATGTTCACAACGTCGAATGGTTGACCCACTCAAACAAGACCGATGATGAGGGGAGGTTCTGTCATGATTTCTCCATTGCCTATGACCTCACTCAGATTGTTCAGGAACCTACCCGTGTGCCCGATAATGACGACCAGTATGCGAGCCTACTAGACCTTTTTCTCACAACTTGCCCTGAACTATGTTCAGTTTCTGTTCTGTCGCCTCTTGGATCTTCCGACCACTCTGTTGTATCAATTAAGATAAAAATGAAATGTAATAAGTCCCCAGACGTGCCACTTCATCGTACAGTATATCGATACACTAAGGCTGACTGGGATAGCTTCCGTACATTTATATCTGATCTACCTCTGCATTCCATGTTTAAAAAGGATGTGTCCTCTATAGTATTAGACCTAACTGAATGGTTAATTGTAGGTATTGACCATTTCATACCCTCTAAAAAGTTTCAGCAAAAACCTAACAGCCAGCCATGGTTCTCTCCAGAATGTGCTGCTGCCATTGCGCACAGAAATCACTTTTTCCACTGCTTCAAACGTAATAGATGTATGGAAACTAAAGCCGTTTTCAGGACTGCCAGCAACCATTGTAAGAAAGTAATAAGGAACGCAAGAGAGTTGTATGCTCAATCTGTTAAGTCCAAAGTAGCTGAGCAGCGGCTTGGTTCCCACCAGTTTTGGCAAATAGCAAACAGAATCCTGAACAGAAGCGTGTGCTCCATCCCAACTATTATCAATGGACCTGAGGTAATCTCGTCAGCATCAGACAAAGCCAAACTCTTTGTCAAGAACTTTGCAGCTAATTCTACCCTTTGCGACCAAGACCGCCAACCCCCAATATTTCCTCCTGTATCAGAAAACACGCTATGTGATATACGTATATCTGTACGTGATGTTGCCAAGCTAATCAAAAACCTTGATTCCAGTAAAGCAACTGGCCCTGATGGTATTCCAATTATAGTACTCAAAAAACTTCAACCTGAACTAGCGCCCATACTTACAAAACTGTTTAAACGTTGTCTTAAGGAGAATAGTTTCCCATCTCCCTGGAAAATCTCATCAGTATGCCCTGTATTTAAGAATTCAGGTGATCGCTCATCCCCCTCTCAGTACAGGCCAATAAGTCTCCTGTGCGTCATGAGTAAGTTGCTAGAATCTGTGTTAAATACAGAAGTAATCAAACATCTCAACAAAAATAACCTTCTTAGTGACACTCAATATGGTTTCCGTTCTGCTAGATCTACAGCAGATGTCCTTACAGTTATATCGCATAGGATTAGCAAATCTCTCGACGGTGGCAATCTTTCTAGGGCAATTGCTCTTGACATATCTAAAGCCTTTGATAGGGTATGGCATAAAGGTTTACTTCATAAGATCGCTAGCTATGGTATAGCTGGAAAAGTCTTCTCAATTATTAAATCATTTCTTTCTGATAGGTTCATAAGAGTAGTAGTTGAGGGGCAAAAATCAGAAGCTCACAGTATTAATGCCGGTGTCCCTCAGGGATCCATCCTGGGCCCAACTCTTTTCCTGATCTACATTAATGATCTTCCAAATCATATCCTTACATCATTTGTAGACATTTATGCTGACGACACTACCATTTATGGTACCACATCTAAGACAGTAAACGAGCAAGTACTCTCCAATTCTCTCTCCTATGATCTTGAGCATGTAGTACAATGGGGAAAGGAGTGGCTGGTTACTTTTAATGCATCTAAAACCAAGCTTCTCTCTTTACATCATCAACATTTTAATCCACATTTGTCATCAATTGAAATGAATGGCTCTCGTCTTCAGGAGGCCTCAAGTTTTGACAAGCTTCTGGGCTTGACCATTACTCCTGATCTTAAATGGAACACGTATATCAAATCTGTTGCCAAGGCCGCTGGAAAAATGGTGGGATCTTTCTATCGATCCAGTAGATATCTCACTGCTGATGCTATTCTCTATCTATATAAGAGCCAGGTACGTCCAAGGATGGAATACTGTTGCCACATCTGGGCAGGAGCTGCTAGAAAGGACTTGTCCTGCCTTGATAGAGTTCAAAATAGACTTCGTAGCCTCGTAGGAGATGTCCTTTTCTCCTCCTTACAACCTCTATCTCACAGAAGAGATGTTGCGAGTTTGTCTCTGATGTATCGTTATTTTCATGGAAAGTGTTCAACTGAGCTTCAATCTATGGTCCCCCCTCGCCAAACTTTCACAAGAAACACTCGTCTAGCTGTAAACACTATCAATAATTTCCCCCACTCTTTATCTGTGCCTAAACCTAAACATAGATTCCATGAACAAAGCTTCTTTCTTAGAACTGCACGCCTGTGGAATTGTCTTCCGTTTTCCTGCTTTCCGGCTGACTACAATATGGTTGTGTTCAAGTCTAAGGTAAATAAGTTCTTGATGAGCCGTTCCATATAAGTTATTAAATTTACCAAATTTTCATTACTAATGATTACTATATTGACCAACTTCTACTGTACACTCTTTAACCCTTATCCTTGAATGGCCTCTGGGCCTTGATAATGTGGTGATACCTTTGTAAAAAAAAAAATATATATATATATATATATATCTTATAATATAAAGCTGAATGTGTGTGTGTGTGTGTGTGTGTGTGTGTGTGTGTGTGTGTGTGTGTGTGTGTGTGTGTGTGGTCACGAATAGGCTCCTATATGGTTGACTATTTTAAAAAAATGATTACATATAATGATAGAAGATGTATCGAGACAAAGGAATGGGTATGTCTGATCTGGAAGAACGGTGGTTCATTAAAATTGTGGAGTCTACGTTCGCGCCAGGTCAACAAAGTATGGAAATAAAAAATTTAAAAATTAAAAAAAAAACGTTTACAAGTGTTTTTGATATAGATGTACATAAGAATACTTTGATAAGTATGTTTTAACTTAAATAGGGATTGTATAATAAAATTGTGAGGTCTGCGTTCGCGCCTGGCCTCTATAGAATGGAAATAGGCACAAACTTTAATAAAGACTTTTCATATCTATCTGCGTAAGTATACTTTGATGATTATGTTTCAGTTTGAAGAAATATGGTATAATAAAATTATGGGGTGTTCGTTCGCGCCTGACCTCCATAGAATGGAAATATGTCACAAAGTTTAATAAGATTTTTTAATATATATCCACAGAATATTGTGATAAGTGTTTTAGTGTGAACAGGTATAGTATAATAAATTATGTGGTTTATCTATTTTATTTTTACTTTCATCATATTTTGCTTTGGTTTTAATACCCCCGAATTCGAAGCTATCTCTTTACAACCCTTCCTTTTCATAACCTATCATACTTTAATAAATCAGAGTCCATTTTCTGTAGGCTGTTTTTGAACCCAGTCAACGACGGGTACTTTTGCTAGTATATATATATATATATATATATATATATATATATATATATATATATATACAGATACAGAGAGAGAGAGTGTGTGTGTGTATATGTGTGTGTGTGTGTGTGTGTATGTGTGTGTGTGTGTGTGTGTGTGTGTGTGTGTGTGTGTGTGTGTGTGTGTGTGTGTGAGAGAGAGAGAGAGAGAAACAGAGAGAAAGAGATGCCGGAAAATTACCCGTTCCAGGACGGGTAAAATAAATTCCCTGAACAAAACCTTTTTTGTATCATTTTTCTGCCCCCCTTCACGAGATTCGAATGAATATGTAATGATGCTAAACATGCTTTGGGTGCTAGAAAATGTATAACATCTAATGTTTAAGCTCCGAAATAAATTAATCGATCATGGTGTATTTTGAGACAAAGGTTCTAGGCGTAATTATGCGTAATGTTTCCTATATTTATGTTAATGTTTGTTTATGTTAAAAGCACAAGTTACAGGAACTTTAAACTTTGATATAATTTAATCGTAGGTATTATACATAATAAATATTCCAAACAGCAGTATACACGTTTTACCTTATTAATATTATTTTAACCAAAAATTTGATATATTTAGCTATATCAAAATTCGATAACGTTCATATAGAAATAAAAATTTAAGTCAAAATAAATTGACTCAATTATTAAGCTTCATGATTATCAGTGGTGAAAATTATATATATATATATATATATATATATATATATATAACAACGATCCACAAAAATACAATTATTTAATCCGCTTCGCGCCGCTCTGCGACCTTGCAAAAATGGAGACAGACAAAAACATGGACATAGTGAGTTTTATATATAGAAAAAAATGAATTCCTTCATACCTGGAATTTATCATTATTAGGCGGAAAACAAAATTTCTTTTCAGAAAAAAACGGTTAACCTGTAATGATTTAATGTTCATGATATAACTAGACTTTATAAAACTATGGTTGAAAATTAAAAATTAAAATTCTGAAGAATTTAAAATTCGTGAAGGTTATTTTTTTTCTGTATACAACGACTACGAGTTCTATAACTTATTATTTATTATGTACTCACTTCTGGAGGTTGCAGGCAGCACTCAAAATACAATTGCAATTTACTTAGGATTTCTACCCAGTCATGACTCACGGAATGAGAGCATGCTACCCCGTAGATTTAATAAAGTTTTGTTTTTGTTTTTCTTTTCGAAATTTCGTGCAGACTCCTAGGTTCGACAGAAGGATTCCAGAGTTCGACAAGATAAACCTTAAAAAGGTCGGAGGTTACATCAACTGAAACGTCGTGAAAATGACACTAAAGATGATAACAGTAGTCCGAAGAATCCAAACAACACGGAATAGAATCTGCTGTCTATATTTTTCCTATTTAAAATTTCTGCTGAGACAATTTAAGCGTATTTGTATTTTTCAATCATCTCATAGTATTCATCATTATTCTACTGACAATAGATATATCCTCTTAACCATTATTCTTGGGTGTTATTTATCTTGACATATCGGTTATCGTTAGGTAACCGACTGGCCAGTAGCAGATGAGTGACCATTTAAGAATACCAGGCGCTGTATGTAGGAGGACGACGACACTTCTGACAGCTCTTATATTTCCAATTTTCTCGACTCGGTTCTGTGGTTGGATCAGGCTAGTTGGGCTGAGAGAGTGAGTCTGGCTTTGCGCAAACCGGCCTTACTTTAAGCAAACTCCCAGCGTATATTATTCCTTCATCCGGGGGATGATCAGATGGTCTTCGTATTTCGGACAGACCAATTTCTCAGGAGGCTAGACACAAAAGTCGTTCTACGGAACGAACTGGATTTGAACTTAGCACACCCAGGTTTTCAGTCTGTGCCCTTAACTACTTAACCGTCGTTACCTTTTACAGTGATTTTATAGTCTTGATAAGTTGTAGCTTATTAGTAAGAAATGAATTCCTTCGTACCTGGAATTCATCATTTTTAGCCGGAAAAAAATGGTTTACTTGTAACGATTTAATTTTAATAATATAACTACACTCTATAAAACTATTACCCTGGGTGTTTGGAGGTGTGCTGAGCAAAAACAAAATGTGGAAGAAGGCCCATAACGTGAAGGAGGAAAAGAACGTGATACTAAAGAAACAAAAAGAACAGATACTACACTTTGAAATATTTAATTGAAGAAATATTTTAATTACATATACAACGAATTAGGCACAAGGCCATTCAAAATGGTGAGAAATAGGTGTCGTTGATTATCCTTTGTCGTCGTGTCTAAAAAATGTCTATCCTGCTCTTTACTAGAATCATAAATCACCAAAATAACGTATTTATTCTAGAAGCCGTCTTACATAAAATTTCCCAAATCGTTCAAAAATTTTATTGAAGATAAATAAAAACATTTATTCCGTATGTTTGTGCAATAATATAGCCTACTAACTCCACCCTTTAAGTTTCGTCAGTGAACGTTCGGCCATTGGCCAATAGAATCGGTGTCAAATGTTTCCCCTTTTATCTGAACAAATAATTACATGGTATAAATTAACCACAGTCTATTATTGCCCCTCAATCAAGATTAGCTTTTTCTTTCACTCTCTTTTCTCTCTCTCTCTCTCTCTCTCTCTCTCTCTCTCTCTCTCTCTCTCTCTCTTTCTTTCTGTCTCTCTCTCTCTTGCACTCCCTACATCTCTCTTTCTCTCTTGTTGCTCTTTCTCTATATCTTTTTCTTTCTTCGCTTCCTTCTCTCACTTTCTCTCTTCGCCTCTCTATCCATTGCTCTCTCTCTCTCTTTCCCCCTCTCTTTCCCTCTCTCCCACTTTCTCTCTCTATATATATCCCTTATTATTCTCTCTTTTCTCTCTCTCTCTCTCTCTCTCTCTTTCAATTTCCTTCTCTTTTCTCTCTCAGTTTATCTCTTTGTCTCTCTCTTCGTCAAGCCACCTCACTCTGTTTCAATTCTCTTGCTTCCTCTTTCTATTTCTTCCTTTCTCTCTCTCTCTCTCTCTCTCTCTCTCTCTCTTTCTGTGTCTTGCAAAACTTATACACAAGCATAATTGTTGAACAGAAACTACTTAAGTATAAACCGGTCCTTACGTGTGTGTGTGTGTGTGTGTGTGTGTGTGTGTGTGTGTGTGTGTGTGTGTGTGTGTGTGTGTGTGTGTGTGTGTGTGTCCTACCGAAAATAATGAGGCTTAATAGAAAATGGGAAGAAATCTTACATGTCGTCAAATTCGGTACTTTTATTTTCATTTTATTACAGAATGTATTCTCTGTAATAAAAATGAACCTCTAACTCATTGTCAGTTGAATTATTTCCAGTGGCGATACTACACAATTTAAAAAGACCCCTGAGATGTCTCTTCTGCCAAGTAGGGGACACGGTGTACAGGCAATTTTCTGTTTAAGAATAGTTATCAGATTTTCAGTTAAGATTTTAAATCCACGCAGTTGGCATAGAAATGAAAGATATCAAGGAATACTTTCTTCGAATGCGGCTTGTCGGATTCTGAAATCTTTATGTCGAACTCGAGAATCTGTGCGTAATTTTGAACGAAACAATTGATTTAATCCACGGAGCGGGGGGAGTTTGCTTTCGTGTCCATCAACCATGATTGGGAAGAAGTTTTAAGTAATTCATAAGTGTATTCTTAGTATTCTTAGAATTGCTCACACTAAAGATTGAACCTTTAACCTCCATAAGACTGTCCCTTAGAAGTGGTTATCACTTATCAATTATATCAGTTGCGCTACAAGTCCTTGTGAACTTAATAAAAGGGTTCCATTCCAAATGCCCTACAGATTCCCGGGTTCGATATAAAAATTCTGGAGTTAGACAAGACACGCCTGAAGAAAGTCGGAGGTTACATCGACCCAAACATTAAGAGATGAGAACGATAGTTCGAATAATCCAATTGACATTGCCTATGACTTCACACAGATTGTTCACGAACCCACCCGTGTGCCCGATACTACCGGTCAGTATGCAAGCCTTCTAGACCTTTTTCTCACAACTTCCCCTGAGCTATGTTCATGTTCCGTTCTATCTCCCCTGGGATCCTCCGACCACTCCGTTAAGATAAAAATTAAATGTAATAAGTCTTCAGACGTACCTCTCCACCGTACTGTATATCGGTACTCTATGGCTGACTGGGATAGCTTCCGTACATTCATATCTGATCTACATCTGCATTCCATGTTTAAAAAGGATGTGTCCTCTATAGTGTCAGACCTGACGGAATGGTACATTGTAAGCATAGACTGATTCATACCATCCAAAAAATTCCAACAAAAACCTAACAGCCAGCCATGGTTCTCCCCAGAATGTGCTGCCATCGCGCACAGAAATCACTTTTTTCATAGCTACCAACGTAATAGATGCACTGAGACTAAAGCTGCTTTCAGGACTGCCAGCAACCACTGTAAAAGAGTAGTAAAAATGCAAGAGAGCTATATGCTCAGTCCGTTAAATCCAAAGTAGCTGAGCAGCGGCTTGGTTCCCACCAGTTTTGGCAAATAGCAAACACGATCCTGAACAGAAGCGTGCGTTCTATCCCAACCATCATCAATGGACTTGAGGTCATCTCGTCAGCATCAGGCAAGGCCAAACTATTTGCCAAGAACTTTGCAGCTAATTCTACCCTATGCGATGAAGGCCATCAACGCCCCGTATTTCCACCTATAACAGACAACACGTTATGCAACATACAAATATCTGTGCGTGAGGTCGCCAAGTTAATCAAGAACCTTGATTCCAGTAAAGCAACTGGCCCTGGCGGCATTCCAATTATAGTGTTGAAAAAGCTTCAACCAGAACTTGCCCCAATATTTACAAAACTGTTTAAATGTTGCCTAAGGAGAAGTGCTTCCCAACACCCTGGAAAACCTCATCAGTATGTCCTGTATTTACGAATTCTGGTGATAAGTTATCTCCCTCTCAATACAGACCTATAAGTCTCCTGTGTGTTATGAGTAAGCTGCTGGAATCCATATTAAATAGAGTAGTCAACCACCTAAGCAGAAATAACCTTCTTAGTGACATGCAATATGGTTTCCGTTCTGCTAGATCTACAGATACGCTTAGATATGATATGTTAATTTGTTCAGATTTCGTATATATTATTATAGGGTTGTGATTTCAAAAGTAAAAAAAAAAAGGATTTGAGTGCCATCAGCTAGAATTGGAACCGAAAGCAAAACTGTAGTATTCAAAGCTTGTGATGTTACCACTGTATCAACGTGACACGCATATAAATTGATTAAAAATAAACTAAGATTAATGTACAAAATATATGACGTTTTTTTTTCAATTTTGACCAGCTAAGGGCCCATAAAAGAACGGTTCATACAAAATCCAATCATTTGAGGCCCCTTGCGCCGCTCTGCGACTTTTAGTTTTGGAAGAGATAGAGTTTGAAAATATGGAGACAGACAGACAGACAGGGTGCCTTTTATATATTAGACTAACATTTCAGCCCGACGTTGCCCGACGGCTTTGCTGTTACTACCACCGCCAAACCGGAAGTGACTTAAGTTTAAATTAAGGCTAGACAATCGAAAAGAGGGGATGACTTTCGAAAATATCGGTGAAAAATGCGATCCCTCCCTGTAGATAAGTGTCCAGTTGAGAGTGAAGAAATTAATGTTTTTAGCCAATTTATCGGTATTTTTATCTGAACGGTCGAACTTCAAAATAATACTGATCTTGTGAAAATCTGTCGCCTCTGTCGAAAGTTTTAGGCACACATGCAAACATACATACATACATACATACATATTGGTAATTAAAATTTTTCGCCCCAAACTGATTAAAAAGCTTGCCCTATCTCTGGATACCCTTTATGTAAAATTTCAAATGGTTAGACCAGAAATTGTCTGAGTAATTTGGTAGAGACTGCAGAGGTCAATTTTTTTTAACTTTTTCCCCCTATTATGACCCCTTAACATTTATTGTTTTAGGCTCAAATCAAGTTATTAAGTTAGATCCATGTCCAATAAACCTATATCTAAAATTTCAAGTTTTTATACCCAAAATTGGCAGAGGAGTGTGGTAGAGTTCTCAAAAGTCAAATTATTGAACTTTGGCCGATTAACAGCCAAATTTCTGGCCGAAAACGGATTACAAAGATTTTCTCAAATCTCAGTACCCTTTATATCAAGACCCGGTTCATACACGGGCATCTAGGATAAAACCAGCCAATGGTAGTTAATGAACATTTATTAATATACAAGTTCAAAGGTCATGTCAGAGGTAACCTTTTAAGTTTTATCCCACAGAAAGCTAATTGGGTCCGTATAACTAATCTAATAGTTACCGAACTATCGACCAAACTCTAACCTCTGTCCCATCGCCGCAATGGTACATCCCTGTGCCTGCTTAACAAGTACTTTTATTGAATGTGCTCTGATGAACCCATAACATTTGAGCTTCCTCAACATACATACTCCCGACAAGCAGCAAAATCCCGCTTTTCACTGTTGATGTCCCCACATACATGAAAGCCTTCTACTCTAATAGTTTCTTGCTAGACTTTGGAATTACCTCCCCGTTTCCTGCTTTCCTGACTGCACTGGCATACAGAAGTTTAAATATAATGTGAACAGACATCTCGATATTCAACTTCGCAAAACCCCTGTCACACAAGTGGCAATACGGATGGTTTTGAGGTGAGAAGAAAAACAAATAAATTGTATTACGTTTCTAAATTTTTGAGATGAGGATTGGTTATTCGTGTTATTTGAATTCTTCGAGCTACTGTTCTCATCTTGAGTGTCATTTTCACTACGGTTTGGTCGATGTAACCTCCGACCTTCTTCATGTATATCTTGTCGAACTCGGAAATTTTTTTGTAGAACTCGGGAATTTGGACGGAATTTCGAACGGAACCCTTCACGGGGGTAGAATGCTCTTGTTCCGTCAGCCATGAAATTCTCTATCTGTATAAAAGCCAAGTACGTAATTCGCAAATATAAAAGCTAAGTAAGCAATTCGCAATTGTATTTTCCGGTCGATCAAACTGAAAATTGAACCTTTAACTGTCAGGAGAATATCACTTTTACAATTGATTTTTTCATGCAATTCCGTTGAAATTCCGTTCGAAATTATGGCCACAATCCCGAGTTCGACAAAAATATTCTCGATTTCAACAAGATACACCTGAAGAAGGTTAGAGGTTACATCGACCGAAATGTTGTAAAAATGACACTCAAGATGAGAACACTAGTAACCTAATTATGGCGAGATGAGAATTATAGACAAAGAAGAATGATGGGGAGTAAGATGTTTCAATGAAACGACGCGTGTGTTAGATAGCAATGGCCTACTAGGTAAACCTTGTGTGGAATTAAATGCAATATGAGAACCAATAAATATTACAGTTGAACAATAATGGGTAAATTGAAGTATCAGTAACGGAAAAAAGGGGAGAAGAATAACATAAGGTACCTACAAATAAACCCATCCAAGGAGACCGGATGTCATAATAATTAACATGAAGGAAGGAAAATAGCAATTGTAGATTTTGCTATTCCAGCAGACCACGGGGTGAAAACCAAAGAGACAGAAAAACGAAACACTTGCGCAGAACTTTCCATCTTAAATGAATATGAACCATGAAGAGAATTAATGTAATACCAGTAGCTGTAGAAGCACTAGAAACAGTCCCAAATAACTTTGAAAAAAAAACATTGCTAAGAGAAATCGGAATCATGGTGGAAACTGAGACTACGCAATAGACGGTAATGCTAAAAATAGCTGAAATCTTAAGGAAAACGCTCGAATGCTAACCGGACATATGGAAACTACAATAGAAGTAAAACAAAACGATAGAGGAACATCACATAATACAAAGAACATTGAAACCGAAAAATTTTAAGTTAACTGCGGACCCCCACCAATAAAAGCTATGGTAATGTCAGCCTAGACTAACGCCGCGCCAGATAGTTGTGAAGGATTAAGGAGAATGAAAAGAAGAAGCACTAACCTCCACTTGATAAGTGTGAAGAGAACTGGGAATGGGGGGAGGCTTGTTACCACCCAAATTCAAGTGAGGACCAACAGTCGTTGCCAGCGAGAAGTCAATGGCTAGCGGCTGTTGATTACGCAAAAACGCATTATGCTTTGTATTTTAAGTGTTGTCCGCACTGAAGATTGAACGTTCAAACTCCAGACTAATGTAACTTAACACTGAATTTACAAAGTACTTTATCCACTACGCCACTGGTCCTTGCGCGAGGTGACGTTCAAAATACAACTGCGAATTACTTATAGGATTTCTACTTAAATATAGAGTATGCTACCCCCGTTGATTAAATAAAGGATTCCGTTCGAAATCCCGTGCAGATGCCCGAGTTCAACAGAAAGATTCTCGTTCGACAAAAATATTCCTGAGTTCGACAAGATATACATGAAGAAGGACAGACATTACATCGATCGGAACGTTGTGAAAATAGCACTATAGATGAGAATAGTAGTCCAGGGAATCTAAATAATACGAATAACCAATCCGCATCTCAAAAATTCAGAAACGTAAAACATGTCTTTATTAGTTTAAACTTTTTTTCTTGTTGGATCAATGGCTGAAAATCACCATCAGTGAACAATTTGAAAAAGACTGCACGAGAAAATGGCGTATTCTGATACCTTTGAAACAAAACGAGTTGATAATTGACAATAGATTAAAACTGTGAATTTAATTTATTTTTATCTAGTTTTTTTTTTTTTACGTTTTCGTCTCATCTTTTTTTATTTTTTACTGAAATAGTTTCGATTTCACTTTTCAAAGACTAGATATGGATGACATTACTCAGCATCAGCCGAGAAAATACTCACACAAGAAACGACGTTGCGAGTCTACATATTTTCTATTGTTATTTTCATGACAGGTACACGATTGAGCTCTAATCTATTTCCCCATCCTGTAAAATACTCACAACAAATACTTGTCTAGTTACAACTATTGTCAGCGAATTTCCTTATTCTATGAGTAAAACAAAACGAAAATTCTATAAAATGAGTGCTTTATCCCAAAATTCTATAGTAAACGTGATATTGCAGTGACTAATCCCTATTAATCTCTAGAACGGATACTATAATTCTTCGTTCGCTGCACCTTATCATAAAAAGGTTCATACAAATTGCCAACCAAATCTGCTCAGTAATTTCCGAGAAAACTTCCAGAGTAAATATGGTATTGTCGTGACTAATCATTAATTCATATTAATCTACAACTCTGCATCGAACGGATATCATAATACTTAGTTCGCTGTGCTTTATCATAACAAAAGTCCACACAAATTTTCAGCCAGGTTGGCCCAGTATTTTGTAAGACAAACTAAAAGAAATGTATTTTACGATTGGTCTATCTACCGACAGGTTCGAATTTATAATCCTGAATCTTGTCACTTAATTTCATTAACACCTCTGATAGCGGATCAGTTATGTGATTTCGACGTGTAAATACAATTATATATATGTGTGTGTGTGTGTGTGTGTGTGTGTGTGTGTGTGTGTGTGTGTGTGTGTGTGTGTGTGTGTTAGCGATACTTTTTGAATGAATTCAATTATTTATACGAAAATGTATTTTTTACCTAAACGCGAGTTGCGAATAATTTTCCCTTTAACCAATTTGGTACCCCCAAATGGGGACTGGCATATGTATTGTTTTTAAAATATGATTATCCACTGAAACGTGTTTCGTCGTCTACGTCTAAATTATTCCGAAATCGTATTTAGGTAAAAATGCATTTTTGTATAAATAATTGAATTCATCGTTAACAAAAAAAAAAACAAATAAACAACATCTACGTAAAACGCGACATATTCAGTGGTCGTGCGAGATAGCCCAGTGGAAGAGGTTTAGGCGTCTTATCATATATTATTTCGAATCTCGCTAGATTCAGTCACTCAGATGAGTTGTAGACGACGAAACACGTGTCAGTGGACGTGTCAGTATATATATATATATATATATATATATATATATATATATATATATATATATATATATATCAGACCGATCACTCTTGACTGTGGATTTCCGGTAAGAGGGGCGAAACATTATATATATATATATATATATATATATATATATATATATATATATATATATAGGGAGAGAGAGAGAGAGAGAGACAGACAGACAGACAGACAGACAGAGACAGGCAGAGAAACAGTTGAGGTGGCAGAGAACTATTGAAAAGAAAGTTATATAACTTTCTAGTTGAATGAATAACCCGTAGATTATTCCTTTGATGATGTCAAAATCTCTTCGAGTCGATATGTTTACATATCAGATTTATGGATGAATCGACATGAGACGGGCATAAAATTGTCGCCGTTGAAAGCGGGATTCCTTCCATATGCAAAATATACACGCCTTTCGGCATAATATAATGAAATTTACGAAAAAAATCATCGTTTACTTGCGAAAACCTGGGTCAACAAGTGTGATGAGCATCCAATTTCAAGTCCATTAGCCTTCGGATAATTTAGAATCGTGCATACAGGTATCACCTGCAAAAACTAGTTGAAATAATTATTTTGTACTTTGTTCTGTAAGAGATTAATGGTTGCTGCACCAGGTCATATATGACAACAATGAATGGACAGACGGTGACTTTAGAGAGGTATGGGATACTATCAAGTGCGAGTTTTCTATTCCGATAGAACTAACCTACCTCCTTTGCAGCAGACTTGGCAGCATCTTTTATGTATTTATTCCAATCCACATTGCCTGCGAATGTTAAATCGAGGAGTCTGTAGTATTTAGAATTGTTTATGAATCTAAGGTCGTTTTATATGCGTCCATGTAATTCTATAAAATACTCGGTCCGTCGTTACTCGGTCAGTCTGTCCACACTGAAGTTTTAAATCGCGTTTTATTTTTTCGATGTGATATGCTTACAATTGAAATAACATTCTTAAATAGTTTTAACAATTATGAGAAATCTTCACCATCGATTGCCATAGCTAATAACACTCTACGTGAGAGCCCATAGTTCATATGCAACATGAACTCGAACAAATACATAGAGGACATTGTCGACGCTGCTGCAAGAAGGTGGGTTTCTTGTACAGTGCTAGAAAATTATTCTCACCTCAAAACATCCTAAATTTTTACATGGCCACAATTCGCTCATGCATGGAGTATTATTACCACATCTGGATTGGTGCATCTACCACTACTCTCTCTCTCTCTCTCTCTCTCTCTCTCTCTGCCTCTCTCTTTCTCTCTCTGCCTCTAAGATAGAGTCCAAAAAAGAGTCTCTAACCCAATAGATCACGCACTGTGTCTGTTTTACAAGTACTTTAATGGAATGTGCTCTGACGAACTCAAAGCAGATTGACTCTCTCGACCTATATAACTCTAACTAACCGGAAAAGCAACAAAATCCCACTCTTTCACTATTAAGGTCCCTAGATCCCGATAGCTTTCTATTCTAACAGATTCTTTCCGTGACCTGTAAGATTTTTTATTGCCCCTTGTCTTTTGTTTTCCTGTCTGTATTAACATGCAGAGGTGTAAGTATAATACGAAGAGACATCTCGCTGATCAACTCCTTTCATAGTAAAAATGATCCCAAATATTAGCCCTTTACGTTCAAGTTGGAATATGCCTTGTTTTAAGTGAATAAAAAGTTAAAAAGAAATATATAATAGGCTCTGCCCGTTGGTCAGTCCGTTGGTCGGTTACGTTTAACAAAGAATGTGCAGATTAACTGGACGTATGTTAAGCCTGCCCTTTCTAACTTTTACGATAATCATTAACGATATTATGTTTCTGAATTTTTTAGATGGATATTAATAATTGTTATTATTTGGATTATTCGGATTATTGTTTTTATAATGCGTGTTTGTTTTTTTCACAACTTTTCGGTCGATGTAATATCCGACCGTCTTCGGGTGAATCTTGTCGAACTTGGGATCTTTCTGTTAAAATTGGGAATCTTATTGACCGAATTCGGGAATTTGCATGGAATTTTTACAAGGAACTGTGGTATAACAGATAAAGTACTAGTTAAAATCAGCTCTACGTGACACTCTTCTGGAGCTTGAAGGTTAATCTTCAGTATAGGCGATACCAAGAATACAACTTCGAATTACTTAGGAATTCTACTCGGTTGTAGCTCGGGGAACGAGAGCAGCCTACCCTCGTGCATTGTTCTGTTTGAAATTCTGTGCAGATTCCCGAGTTTGACAGAATGATCGCTGTGTTCGACAAGATACACCTGAAGAAGGTTGGAGGTTATACCCATCGAAACAGTGTAAACATAACACGTAAGATGAGAAGAACAGCCCGAATAATCCAAATAATACAAATTATTAACGAATTATTAAAGTCTGTTCCCGCCTGACTAAATCGGTATATAAGAAAATGTGACAGTTTAATAAAATGAGTATAGCCAAAATATTGTCTGCAAAAGGAAGTGCGGCCAAGTTGTAAAATAAAACCTACATCAATGCTACTATCTCATGCAGCAAGAAAAAATACCGCATGCCGATCGAGTTGTCATAGCAACATCGGATCTATTGAGTCCTATTATCTCGCAGAGCAATCCAAGAGACAAACGCATGCTCACAACGCGAAGCACTGTCACAGTACTAAATTTATTGCAGGTACACGCTAATGTATTGCTAATATAAGAAAGCGCGCTTCTCCGATTAAAATAAAGTAATGTGATTCCAATAAATGTATCAGTGAAACTTCGGCGAAACCAAAAAGTGTCCATCACGTTCGCATTGGGGAACGATTGTCTTTAGAATTAAACAATAAATAACTAAATATAACTTGTGTTCCATAAATCAAAATCTGTTAATCCTTTATTCTTCCAAAGGCAGACATTATGAAAATGTAATTTTTTTTTTTTTTTTTTTTTTTTGCTGGCAACAGAAGGTAGATTTGGTTTGAAATGTTTAGTACTGCATGCATGTGTTTTACTAGAAAGCATCTTAAAAATGATTGTGGAAAAGTCATTAAGAAGATAAAAATAGATTCACCATGATCATGAATAATAAATCCACGGAAAATACTAACAGATCATAAATTTAATGTTGGTCGCGATATAAAACGTAATAATAAAGAAAATTACGTGTACGTATGACTGTGATATATAAATAAGTTGAACAAATACATAGTAATACAGTGTTATAAACAAGTGTAATAGTTCATGTTAAATATGTAATATGGAAATGTGATATTTTTATTAAGACAATGAGGAGCTCAATATATGAAGATCATTAGTGAAAAGCATCTCTGTGTTCATAAAGTTCGGGCCGACATAATTAATATTTAAACTAAACTGAAGCGAATACGTTCTTATCGAAAAAATCTTATTGTTCAAGGAAAAAAGAAAAAATGGTTAGTTAGAAGCAAATATTAATTTAAGGAAATAAATTGGAATCGATAACGAATTAAAAACTTCCAAAAGGCAAGGAACACTTGAATTTTCTTATTTTATAACTCAAAATAATCGTGCTCGAAACAATGTTTGTGTTTTAATTTTGTTGAGGTTGGGGTTAAATATTTTTCTGTACACACACACTAGATGAAAAGTATTATTTCATAGGTTAAATGTACTTGTCAATAAAATAATTCTATCTTTAAGAAAACCGGCGTTTAAATAATATACTTGTGTGTGTGTGTGTGTGTGTGTGTGTGTGTGTGTGTGTGTGTGTGTGTGTGTGTGTGTGTGTGTGTGTGTGTGTGTGTGTGTGTGTGTGTGTGTGTGTGCGTGTGTGCGTGCGTGCGTGCGTGTGTGTGTGTGTGTGTGCGTGTGCGTGTGTGTGTGTGTGTGTGTGTGTGTGTACATCTATTAATTGTAGTTGCTATGTCAGTGGAGCTGTTAGATCTGATAATATCTTGCGCAGCACGACGACTATGATCGACCCAGTTTTTATAGAGATTGGTCTGCTTTAACTGCAAATTTCTCATCTGGAGCGTCGAACGCAAATAATCGTTACTTCAGTGAATCTGCACACTTTCTCTTTCCTCTATTATTTAACTCCTTGGAAGGATAATGTAATAATTGCTGAATAGCAATTGTATATACTATTTACGGAATAATTTTATAATTTATTTGATTATAGTACAACTTTTTACAACTTTTTTCACCATATGACAACGAAAAATGTACTAGTAATTATAAGAAAAACCGAAACTCTCATATTTTTAGTTGAAAGTAAAAATAGTCCATACTGTTTATTGTTTTAGTTTACAAAAAGAAAGCTTGAATCTAACTTTCTATGTATATACTAAGAATGTTCTTAGGATTGTCATTGTAATTGGGTTGTATGATCTTAAATCAGAAAACGAAATTTATTGTTACTAGTCGCTTAGTTGCTGGTTTGAATAGCGATTAACATAATGCAATCTAACGCACGATGTAATATGTAAAATTCATTCCGTATTTCTCTACTGTGTAGATGGACCTTAGTAATGTTTGATCACTCCTACTCTTGAAATGAAATTAGTGGTCAAAAGAAAAAACGATTGATCAGATTAAATATAAAATTTTGGCCCTTTTAGGATGATTTTAATCATATTGGTTAGAAAACAATACACGTGAACAGCACAGGAGAAATCTTACTCTATTTTATATTCAATATTAATTGCATTGTAGACGTAAGGTCAACAAACACAACGTTGCTTATATTCTTTAACTGTGAATAAAAGGTTTACTATTGAAATTGTTCTGTTCTCATTACATTATTAGTGCAATAATAGTAACCATGTTGTCAGCGAATTAATTACGCTAGCGTTGTCAGTGCAATAGCCATAAAAATGTTGCCAATTAACTAATCATAACAAAGTTGTAAGTATGATGACCATGACAACGTTGTCAGTACAAAATTCATGCCAGCATTTTCATTTCAGGAATCATGATAACATTGTCACTACAGTAATGATGACGACATTGTTACTACAGTAATAATGACGACGTTTTCAGTACAAAGATCAAGGCAGACTTGTCAGTACAGTAATCATGATAACGTTGTTGCTACAATAATCATAACAAGGTTGTCGGTACAATAATCATGACACCATTTTCAGTACAGTAATCATGACACCATTGTCAGTACAGTAATAATGATAACGTTGTCAATTCAATGATCATGAGAGCATTGTCGGTACAGTAATATGGCAACGTTGTCAGTACTGTACAGTAATCATGAACATATTGTCAGTACAGTAATCATGACAACATTGTCAGTACAGTAATTATGACGACGTTATCACTACAGTAATCATGACAACGTTATCAGTACAATAATCATGACAATATTGTAAATACAGTATACATGACAATATTGTCAATACAATGATCATGACAGCATAATCAGTACAGTAATCATGACAACATTATCATGACAACATTATCAGTATAGTAATCATGACAACATTATCAATGCAGTAATCATGACAGCAGTGTCAGTACAGTAATTATGACAACATTATCAATGCAGTAATCATGACAACATTGTCAGTACAGTAATCATGACAACATTATCAATGCAGTAATCATGACAACATTATCAATGCAGTAATCATGACAGCATTGTCAGTACAGTAATCATAAACGCATTGTAAGTAGTGTAACTATTACAATACTATTAGAACACTGACCATTACCATATGATCAGTATAGTAATGATGAAAATATTGTAATTCGGTAAGTATTAACTTATTAAATTACAGCACTTATTATAATGTGTGAGTAATCATTAAGTTATTGTCAGTACAGTAAAAATAACAACCTTGTGTATATAACAATTATCACTACATTGTCAGTACAGTTATTATAGCAAAGTTATTGCGATTATGAGACTGGGAATGTTGTCTCCCTATAACTTTTTAATTCTTTTTAATTATCACCAATACGGCTTAATTTGTCACCTAGATAAATCAACTAATCAGGAAAAGCTGCTCTTATCTAAGAAAATGGGAAGAACTGAAAATCGATCAGCATGCGGCGATACCAATAACCGATTCGTTGCAAAAATGTTAGTTTTTGATAAGTACGGCGCGCATCGATGTCACGGACAAGGATTAAGCGGCGACTGATCTATGATACAAACATGAAAACTTCCAAGACGGCGTTCAGGTCATTCGGCACGCTTTTTGCCTATGCGGATTACCTTCCCTTTTTTCTTTCATTGCCTTCTGTGACTAATTAAAAACATCTGTTGGTATCCAGACGTAAGCGCCAAGAGCGATAGCTTTGTGTACTTTACCAGAAATCACGCGAATCGATGTGTAATCCGGTTGGACCGCGAGTGTATAACTTCTCGGTATACGTATCGGTAATCTAAGGTAATCTAGTTGTTTGATCAGATTCTATGAAAAAGGATTTGATTTGAAACTGAACTTGTGATTTGCAAGGTAGAAAGAGAACGCGGGAATAAGTTTTAAGAAGAAACATACAGAAAGGAAATGGAAGAGAGTTGAGTTAAGGAAAATTAAAATAAAAGACGTCGCACAAAATAGTAAAAGAGAAATAAAGAAAGCAAAGAGCAATAGTATGGAAGACACGGGCGGGGAGATAGATAGATTCAAATAAAAAAGAATACATATGGTACCATGAAAAAAAAATAGTAAAAATGTTATTTAATATTTGTTTTAAAAGTTTTATATTAGAATAAAATATTTATTTAACATCATTATGTGAGGATGAAAATACTTCTTTAATAATATGTTCAGATAAAAATATATCCTTAATGACATTACGTAAGAATATAGATACTTCTTATATATATTTACGTTAGCGTAATGAAATATTTTTACACTTTTAGTTTTGGATACAAAATATTTATTTTAAAACTTTACGTTAAGATGAAAATATTTCTTTTATATATTTACGTTAGAATAATGAAATATTTCGTTTATATCTTTACTGTAGGAATAAAAAATATTTCTTTTATATTCTTATGTTAGGAAAAAACATTTTTTTATATCTTTATGCTAGAATAAAAAATATTTTATTTTTATATTTACGTTAGAATAAAACTATGTTTTCATATTTTACGTTTGGATGCAATATTTCTTTTATATTTCATATAAGGATATAATATTTTTACATACTTACTTTTTTAGAATAATCTTTATTTTAAATATTTACGTTAGGATAAAAATATTTATTTTATATATTTACGTTATGATAAAAAATACTTCTTTATATATTTGCGTTAGGATAAAATATTTATTTTAAGTATTCACTTTATGATGAAAATATTCATTTGATATATTTATATTAGAATGAAAAATTTTGTTAATATTTATATTAAAATAAAAAGGGTTTATATATTTACATAATGAGAAAATATTTCTTTATATATTAACTTTATGATACAAATATTTCTGTATATAAGGCTGTTATGATAAAAAATATTTTTATATACTTACGTTAGGATAGAAAATATTTCTTTATATATTTACGTTATGGTAAAATAAACATTATTTATATATATATATATATATATATATATATATATATATATATATATATATATATATATATATATATATGTATATATATATTATGATCAAGTATTGATTTTAAATATTTACTTTATGATAAAAAATATTTCTTTATATATTTACGTTATGGTAAAATAAACATTATTTATATACATATATTATGATCAAATATTGATTTTAAATATTTACTTTATGACAAAAAATATTTCTTTATATATTTACGTAAGGATAAAATATTTTTTAAATAATTACGGTATGATAAGAATATTTTTTATATATTTACGTTAATATAAAACATTTCTTTCAAATATTTACGTTAGGATTAAAATATTTCTTTAAAATATTTACATTATGATAAAAATATTTCTTTATATATTTACGTGTTGATGAATGTTTTTTATATATTTATGTTAGGATAAAAATATTTATTTTAATATTTACATTGCGATAAGAATATTTATTTTAAATATTGACGTTATGATAAAAATATTTCTTTATATATTTACTTCATGATAAAAAATATTTATTTGAAATATTTAGGTTAGCATAAAAAAATATTTCTTCATATATTTACGTAGTGATAAACGTATTTCTTCATATATTTACTTTATGATAAAAATATTTATTTGAAATGTTTAGGTTAGCATAAAAAATATTTCTTCATATATTTACGTAGTGATAAAAATATTTCTTTATATATTTGCGTTATGATAATTTTTTTTAATATTTACGTTATGATAAAAATATTTCTTTAAATACTTACTTTATGATAAAAATATTTTTTATAAATTTGCGTTAGGATAAAAAATTTCTTTGCATATCCACGTCATGATAAAAAATTTTCTTTAAAATATTTACGCTATGACAAAAATACTTCTTTATATATCTGCGTTATGATAAAAATATTTCTTTATATATTTACGTTATGATGAGAATATTTCTTTATAAATTTACGTTAGGAGAAAAAAATATTTCTTTATATATTGACGTTATCATCAAAATACTTTTTAAAATACTTCCATTAAGATAAAAATATTTCGTTAAAACACGTACATTAAGATAAAAATATTTCTTTGTATATTTATGCTATGATAAAAATATTCCTTTATATATTTACGCTATGATAAAAATATTTTTATACATTTACGTTATGATGAATATAGTTCTTTAAAATATTTACGTCATTATAAAAATATTTCTGTATATATTTACGTTATGATCAAAACTGTTCTTTATATATTTGCGTTAGGATAAAAATATTGCTTTATATGTTTATGTTAGGATAAAAATGTTTATTTCAAATATTTATATTATGATAATAATATTTCTTTATATATTTATGTTATGATAAAAATGTTTCTTTATATATTTACGTTATGATAAAAACATTTCTTTTGATAATCACGTTATGATATAAATATCCCTTTATATTTTACGTTAAAGTAGAAGTTTTCTTTTATATATTTAACTTAGCATAATAAAATATTTTTGCATCTTTAGTTTAGGATGAAAATATTTCTTCATAATTTTACATTAGAATAAGATATTACTTTTATATTTTAAGTTGGGATAAAAAATATATTTAGTATATTTTTGTCAGGATAAAATACTACTTTTATATTTTTCCTTAATATAAAATATTTTTTTAAATATTTTCGTTTGGATAAATATATTTTTATATGTTTATGCTATGATGAAGTATTTCTTTTATATTTAATATCTGAGTAGAGATATTTCTTTTATGTCTTTACGTTAGGGTTATTCATTTTGTTAGTATTTTATATTAGGGCAGAAATATTTCTTTTATATTTTAACGTTAGGGTAAAAAATATTTATTTGTATATCTTTACGTTTAAATAACATTATTTCATTGATATTTTATGTTAGAGTAAAAATATATCTTTCATATAAAAATATTTCTTTTACATGTTTATATTAGAATAAACATTTTTTTTTTACCTGAGGAGAAAGTGTTTTTAATTTTTATTTTATATTAGGGTAAATGTACATCTTTTATTTCTTAACGTCAGTGTAAAAACATTTCATTGATATTTTACATTGAGGTAGAGATATTTCTTTTATTATCTTTATGTTGGGATAAAAAAACATTTCCTTTTTTCTTTACGTGTGGATAAAACTTTCTTTATATCTTTACGGATATACAAATCATATAAATGGTACCGTGAGAAAGAAGTTCTATGGGCGATAAATACGCTAAGAGAATCAAAGTAGTTCTTTAGGAATTGCAGGTAAATATATAAACAAAAGAACGGAGCATGAAAAGAATAGATGAACATTCACCGAAATGAAAACGAAATCAAAAGTAAATATAAATACATAGATATAATAGAGACGTACACTTAAACGCTTTTTAAGGTATGAATCAATAGAACCCCTCCCCCTTCTAGCTACAGATTTAATAGTAGACAAGACTCTCAAGCCTCGTTAGTGCAACTACTTAAGGAGTAGCCAGTATCCCCAAAAAGAATCCCCAATCTAATAACTCCCGCATTATCAGCCAAGCTCCAACTCCTGCCCCATCGCCGTAATGTTGCACCTCTGTACCTGCTTTAGAATGTGCTCTGCTGAACTTTTTGCCCTTGTACCATCTTGATGTACATACTCTGGCAAACTTGGCAAGCAACAAAATCCCACCTTTTCACTCGGGTTGCTAGAATTTGAAATTCCCTCCTTGTTTTCTGCTTCCCTGGCTGGAGAACCATGCAGAAATTTAAATATAATGTGAACAGACATATCGCTTATCTCCTCACATAGTCCCCTGTGGACATGGTCCCAAATAGTAGCCTCTTATGTTCAAGTGGTAATATGCCTTGTTTAGGATCAACCAGAGTAAAAATAAGGAAGAGAAATCTCTGGAATGTGTCTCTTAAGATCAACGTATATTATTTTAGATACGTTCACTCATCTGAATATGAATATCTGTCCGTCAGTATGTCGGTCTGTCACGCTTAATATCGCTTGTTGACTTCAAGATATATACGAGATGTTTAGATGAGTGGCTTGCAAACTTTTACGGAAATCTATTTTGATTAAGTGGTTTTTAACTTCGTTGTTTTTGTTTTTTGTTTTTTTTTTATTTTTTATGTACTAGGACATATTTTCCGTTTGCTTTTTAGATTTTCCTTTTTATTATTTTACTTTTTGGCGGGTCTTTTTTTTTTTAGCTACGCTACAATTCTCTCGGAATCGAAGGAAAAATCTAAATATTGTTAAGAGGTGGAAAGCCACTGGTCAAACAAGAAGCCTAAGAAAAGCGAACTCTTTTGCAGTCAATGCAGCCATATTGCATAATTACTTTCGTTCTTTAGCGCGTAAAACATAACGTTGTTGATTTGGTGTTCGTTATAAATACACGTCGTCGTTAGTGTTATTGCATTTTGGTTTCTGTATGCGCAATAATTTGAATCACTTGTTTTAATTATGATAAACATCAGTTGCAACAATCCAGAAAACCTTACAAGCGCTTCACATATTGCATAAATTAAATAGCTTCACCGCGTAAGAATCACACACACACACTCACACATATATATATATATATATATATATATATATATATATGTGTGTGTGTGTGTGTGTGTGTGTGTGTGTGTGTGTGTGTGTGTGTGTGTGTGTGTGTGTATATATATATATATGTATATATATATATATATATATATAATGACTGGTTGAATAATTCGAAACCTGTTGCAAAGTCACCTTTGACTCTGTAGCTTGATATTCATTCAAACCTCCTTATGTATATATATATATATATATATATATATATATATATATATATATATATATATATATATATATATATATATATATATATATATATCTTGTTATGTCATGTAAAACGCTTTTTTGCTTGGCATATTATCTTCACTCCTCCCCATCCATTATAGTAATCTAATATAAATACACTGACTACTTTTCTGTCTTCCTCCCGTCTTTCCATTCTATTCTTTCCTTTTCCTTTTTTTTCTTTTTTTCTTTCTCCTTTCTCCTCTTCTTTTTCGGCTATCACTTCTTTTTTCTTTCTTTTTAGCTGTCACCCCTGTTCCTTCTTTTTGAGTCTGTAATATCACTTACATAAGGCGTTTTCTTTTTTCTATTTTCTTTTTATACTATTTAACGCGTTTTTTTGTTGTTTTTTTTTTTTCGATTTGTAACTTTCCAGCTTGAGATGTTTTCTTTCTTTTTTGTTTATTTGTTTTAACTTCATTGATTCAGAACTTAATTTATATGAATATGAATATTAGTGTGAACAATATCGAAGGAGTTTGTTTTTTTTTACATAATTTTTGACAGATGGTATACACTCTCATCTTATAAATTGTATGTACATAAATTGTGTGTATCTTATCTTATGAATTGTGTGGTACTTAAAAGAGAGATGTAAAAAAAAGAATGTGTTAACTGAAAGTATTTTAATATTTATATTTTTTTTTTTCAGATTGTTTAAACATGTGGAAGCTTGGCATCTTGCTTCTGGGCATCTGGTTTGTACCACAGACTGTGTAAGTTACATAATCTTTATTTCCCCTTTGTTTTTCTTCGTAATGACTCTGTTGAATAATTTAATCATTTCTGATGATGTTCATTGATATTTAATAGATTTAGTTTATTCTTACTAATTTAAATAATTTACTGCTGTTTACGTTCTGTTTAACTCTTTTCCAGTTTCAACAACACATATTGCTTCGATTTGTAAGCATTAAAAAATAGGCACTATCTAGAGAGTTGTAAATCGAAATGTCTGTTATCATTACATTTAATTTTCAACATATGAGTACAGTTGAAGAAGCAGGAAACAGAGAGGGAATTCAAAATTCTAGCGATTCTAAGAAAGAAACTATTAGATTAGAATGTTTGCTGGAATCTAGAAACCTATACAGTAAAAGGGCGAGATTTTGCTGCTTGTGGGTTTAGTCGGGGGTATTTATGTTGAGGAAGAAACCAATGCTACAAATTCGTAGTATTTTAATTATTAGACTAATTTACAAAACTTATTACTTGACTTTCCTAACGTTTCTTTTTAGCAGTGATACTCAATAGATAACTCATGATAAGGAAGAATAAGGATCCTATCAGTCTATAAACGGTTGCTAACTGTATCAAGCTCAACCGTTTTATTAAGATGTCTTATCAAGATCTTTCGCAATTATTTAATTTATTCAATTAATGTGCACAGTTGAAAAAAAAAATGAATATTACTTTCAGAAGTGTAAATTAAAGTTGAATAATTCTTTTCTTATCTATTTTTCTTTTTATCTTTTTTTTCTTTTTTATTTCATAAATAGAGTAATATTTTAATTTGGGCACGTTTTCATTAGATGTTGGCCAAAGCCGCTCATGTATAGAGCAACTGAGAGATTTATGGCAAGACAATTCATTGCTCATGGTGGGCGTCCAACTTCTCCTATGCAGGGATTTCCAAGTATCGCCTTCAATTCATTTCTTCTGGGGGATTGGCTTTTAAGCACTTACATTTTCCTGCGTTTGTTTTGTTTACATTGACCTTCCACAAAGCTCTGCGGGCTAAACAACAAGATAAACCATTTTCAATAGAACAGCGTTTAATATATACGTATATATATATATATATATATATATATATATATATATATATATATAGTCAAAGTGTTCAACCCAAAGAGGGGGGGTATTAGTCATCCACATACAGTACTGTTTCGTTGTATCACAACTCATCCGTGCGGCTAGACATACACCTTTTCTCAGCCGTGGATCGAACTTACAGCCATCACGTTGACAGTCGGCGGCTGTAACCAACGGAACAAGAATCAGTGCCCATAAATATTTCTTCTCAAATGTCTGTTGTGTATTTCGGCTGCATGTTTTCATTTAAACAAACATTGTTGAACAGCACGGAGTGTTTATGCTTAATTGTCTTTTTTTTTTTGTAATTTCTCCATTTTTCATAGTGTCGTTCTAATATCGATCGAATTTGTGTAAGAAAGTTCCATAGTCATTTTCATCAATCTGCTTTTTAGTTTAGTTTTTTTGTTGTTGTTTTTTTTTTGCAAGTACTTTCAACTGATTTCCTTCGGTCGTCTTCAGGCAGTTTTTGATTTCTGTTTCGCTTAAAATCTGGATACTTTATATGCTTCAATTCAAATTACATTTAAATTACTTAAAATAGTGAAACGTCTCCTGTGTAAAAAAAAACAACATGTTTTTAACATGGCTAAAATAAATGTACAATGGTTTAAAAGTGTGATGTATAACATGGTATGGAAATTATTTTTTTAATTTATTTTATCAATTTATAAATTTACATTACAACATAATGCATTAAACAGCGTGTTCTTGAATTAATTAATAAACTTGCTGTCACTAGGATTCGAAGGTAGGCCAAAGATCATTGTCAACTATTGTGAGAAATACATGTCAATAACTAACATCGAATCAAAAATAAACTATAGCAAAGGAAAAATAGATAGCGTCCAGGAAGGCTGTAAATGTAGACCCTGTAGATAAAGAGACGAGACAGTACGCCACATTATAAGTGAATGCAGCAAACTACCTCTGACTGAATAAGAAAAGTAAACATGGTTGCGTGGGTACGGAATTCACTACGGGAGATACAAACGCCTTCACTTTAAGCATACAGATAAATAATACAAGCATAAAAGGACACGAAAATCGCGAAATTCCTTGGGGCATGGAGGTACAGACAGACAAGCATGTGGAGCCGACGTGATAATGGTCAATGAGGCAGAAACAGCAAATTTGTAGATTTCGACATCACAGCGTTGAACAGAGTAAAAACCAAGGAGCCAGAAAAACGAAGCAAATGCATGGAACTTGCCAGAGAACTGAAGGGAATATGAAGCGTGAACAAAACTACTATAATACCAATCAATGGCTGCTTGAAGCGTTCTAACCTGAGCCACCTCCATATCATCATTGAAATTGACACTGCAGATACTTAGCAGCGAAATAAAACACACACAGCTAGATTATAAAATATTTTGTTTATTCCCCATGCAAACCTTTTAGATTTTAGTATGACGTTTGTGACATCAATGACGGCGCGTGGCAGGGGTGTTGTAGGATGTTTTTTGCAGCTTGTCTTCGTTCTGTGACTAACCTTTTGTCTCTGTGTTGTTTGCTTTTGCTTTCTGTTATATAATCATCTTTTCATTCTGGAATTTTTATATTTCCCATTATCTATTGTTCTACTTCTTTGACCGATATTACTCTCACATATTTTTGGTCAAATTATGCAGTTCAATAGCCTGTGAAAGCCTCAGATTCCTCAAATGAAATTAATCTGCGTGTGTGCAACTCATCGAATGCCTCTCTTCACAGGGTCACCTGCCAAATATCCAATAGTTTGACCGCATGCTTCAAAGACACGCAAAGAAGAATTTTAGGTGCAGTATAAACATTTCCGAAAAAAAAACATGATAAAAATAACTAGGTGAAATTAGAATCAAACGGAAGATTTATACCATACTTAATGGAATAGTATTGTCATATCTGGGGATATCCTGCACGAAACGTCCTCTTTTACTTTAACAGAATGCAAAACCGACTTCGTAATCTAGTGTGAGATCTTCTCTTCTCTTTCTATAGCCTCATTCACACATAAAGAGATGTTGCAAGTCTTTTTACACTCTATCGTTATTTTATATGTGATTGAGTAAACTCCAATCACTAGTACTCTCCTCTGAAACATTCTCAACAAGAACTCGCTTAGCTACAATTACAGAAAATACATTTCCTCTCTCTCTCTCTCTCTCTCTCTCTCTCTCTCTCTCTCTCTCTCTCTCTCTCTCTCTCTCAAACAGAACTTCCATGAACAAAGTTTATTTCCCAGATTATCCCATTACTTAAACAAAATACCACAAAGCTACTTCTCAACACAATACCATATGATCATCTTCAATGTTTTGATAAGCAATTACTTATTAGTAACAAAACGCATAAAAAATGAAAACAGACGGGATATTAAGAAAAATCTTTAAATGCGGAAATAACCTACATAAACATCAAACGTTTACTAACCGCAGGTAAATTAAAAAGGGGAAAATCACAGGATTCCGAAGAAACTCCCAGAAATCAATAGTAAACAGTTGTTGAGATGACGTAAACTGATTTGCAATGATTTGAGGGGATAAGCACTTCTTCTGATAATGACGTGCGTGAAAACTCTTGTTGGGTCAATAATAATAATAATAATAATAATAATAATAATAATAATAATAATAATAATAATAATAATAATAATAATAAAACTGCAAGAAATATAAACTCTGACCCCATCCCAGGAGCTAAAAATCTATGCTGATATCACACAAAGTTGTGAAGAGTCGAGGAGGATGGAATGAGCGAGAAAAGAGATCACTAATCAGACCTCCACTGGATGAGTTCGAAGGATACTGGGACTAAGAAGGCTTATTTCCACCCAAATTTCAGTGAAAACTAATGGTCGCAGTCAATGAGAAATTAATTATAAGCGACTGCTGCGATAACGCTATTTGCAAAGGCAATCGGAAAAGTACTTGAAATCTGTAGAGACTTGTTGTCACCCAGAATCCAGTGAACACCACATGTTATTATGATAATTGCTGAGAACCCTTAGTGAGCATAAATAAGAAGAAGAATAGTGATGATAGTGATAATAATAATTGAATCTTTTTCACTGAGTTAATTTACACCGATTTGATTAAAAAGAAAAAGCCACATTTAACTTTTTCGCACTTGTATGTTTTATTGTTTAAATTTGTTGGAATCTGTTAGTTTTGTTCTTTCATACTCCAAAGAGTATTTAATTTATTTGACGCCATATTCGTATTTCTCGTCTCTTTTCCAGCCTTTGAATTCCATTCGCGCGCAAAATTTTGTCAATTCATTTGATCTGCTGAGTCGTGTCTCTCTGCGAAAGTGAAAGTGAAAGTGAAAGCAATCTAATTTATGACTCGTATTCAACCCAACGACTATTGCTAATAAAATAATGCAATTGAAATATGCATTTGTATATGAACGAGGACTGAAATTGTTACAATAATTTGATATCAAAACAATACTTTTGCGCATTCTACATTTTTCAAAACGAATTATGTTTGAAAATGTTGTTCGAAAATGAAGTGACGTCATTAAACTATCAACAAATATCACCATTGATGCGATAGCTATATATTCGTTTTTTATGATTTTATTTGGACTCTCCGTATATTAGGGGCTGTATCACAATCTTCTATTACATCTTCATTTACTGGTATATGTATTGAATATCAGTTACCAGTACTTATGATATTTATTACCTCCATTCTACAAACAAGAACCGGTCGGTATGTTGCGTCATAATCCTTTACCGTTTCCTCATGCGAGTGTTCGTGGATTTGATCACCGGTAATCTAACTTTGTGTCTCATCAACTGGTTTTTTTTTTTCTGAAGAAGATATTTTAAACACTTTTTTTCTAACGTTGTTTATTTGATTTTGTTTGCGATACTTTTGGAATAAATTCAATCATTCATACAAAAGGGCATTTTTACCTAAATGCGAGTTGGGAATAATTTTCCCTTTGACCAATTTGATATCCCCTAAATGAGGAGCGACATATGTATCGTTTTTAAAATATAATTATCCGCTGACACACACACACACACACACACACACACACACACACACACACATATATATATATATATATATATATATCGCTATATTCAGCCACTCTGCTGAGTCATAGACGACGAAACACGTGTCAGTGGATAATTACATTTTAAAAATTATAAATAATATATATATACCGCTCCACATGTGGGGGTACCAAATTGATTAAAGGGAAAATTATTCCCAGCTCGCATTTAGGTAAAAATGCGCTTTCGTAAATAATTGAATTCATTCAAAACATATCGCTAAAACCAAAATAAACAACATTTATATATATATATATATATATATATATATATATATATATATATATATATATATATATATATATATATATTACTTTCCTACATTTGTCGATAATATGCTTTTTTGCTTATTTGATAGCCAATGCCCCTCCCTAATATTGGCGACAGTTTTCTGTTTCTCTATTTCATCACGTTGGAAAAAAAAATTTTTTCTCCTTAATTTTAAACGATAATCATCAATAATTTGTTTTCTTTTTAATCGTATTCGGTGATGTTTTTCCCTCTTGATAATGTATCAGTCGCAAGACGCCTCGAGTTTACATTTTAATAGTTGTTTTACTCGTCATTGTATTCTTAAATCGTTTTTATTGACGTCTTCTTCGCTTCCCTCCTAATTTTTATGTAATCGTGTCCCCAACTCGACATAACTTCAGCTATCCTATTTAGAGAGAGAGGGGGGAGAAAGAACTTGAATGTAACTAGACACTACCATTGAATATCTAAGGTCTCTGTGTACAGAAGTTTGTTAGAACAACCTGGGATGAGGATACTTTTCCACACAAGTAAACCCTGACTAAATATTCAAAATCACATAGTATCTGTGGCCAAATAAAATATCATCGGTATGGCTAGCCACACCAGCTTTTACAAGGACTGTTGCATCTTCTCGAAATGATGTTACCTTTGTAACAACACGAAGCTGGATAGTCCACCAGACTAGATGAATATTTAAATGTTTATCATCAAGATCAGGTGCCTGAGAACTTTGATTGAAGCAATATATATATATATATATATATATATATATGTATATATATATATATACAGAGAGAGAGAGAGAGAGAGAGAGAGAGAGAGAGAGAGAAGATAAAACGTTGTTTAGGAGGCGGAAAATATGTTTATTATACATATATATGGTTTATTCCAAAGATTGATTTTTGGCATTCATAATTTAAATACGATGTCGGGCATATAGTCCCGAAGCTCACGCGAATATGGCGTAAGTTCAAATTTTCACAAATTCTACGGAATTAATTAGGCTTTATTTCAGCAATAACGCATCGAATGTTGTCTTCGAAGTGGTCTAGTGTGCCTGGTTTATCAGCGTAAATTTTACATACGCTCAAAGAAAATAATCTAAGTACGAAAGAGGCGGTCAGTTGCCAGGTCCATTTTGTGAACTATTCGTTCATTAAATTTTTCTCCCAGTAAATCGATCGCGTCGTTTGCATTTTACAAACGCAGCTCAGCTTTCAATCTCTCTTTATGATCAATTGCTAAACCAAGCTGAACTAAAAATAACCGAGATGGTGATTGACGAACCCAACCGCATAAATATAAATGTTATAGAATATACATAAAATTTAAAAGTGTATTTTTAGGTAGAGTTTACAGGGAAAGAGAATTGGCGTTTTCCCCAATCTCTAAGTGCTTCTGTAAAGGAGCTATGACGATGCAACATCCTTAGAGCTTCATAGTTGTATTAAGTTTAAATAAGATGTATACAATTTTCCGGGAAAGATTATTAATGTGATCCCAAATATTGAAGTGCACTCCTAACTTAGAACTATAGAACAAAATCTACGAGGGACGTGTAATAAGTAATGTCCCTGACCCCCCTTCAAGTTGTCTGATCTAGCTGAAATTTTGCATGTGCAATGATTTATATCTCTATGAGTTATGTGGAAAATTACAGCTCTGAACTAATTGTGGTTTCTGTTTTACAGGTGTTTGAACTGAGCCAGGTGTGAAATGGAGACTGTTGAATGTCGAACAGAAACTTATGGTGATAATGTCCCATCATATGACATTGTAAAACGCTGGCATCGTGAATTCAAACATGGCCGGAAGTCTGTGGAAACAGCTCCCAAACCTGGTTGCCCCCCCCCTTCTGCCATTGATGAGGCATCTGTCCGTCAAGTTGAGGCTGCCATTTTGGAAGATCGGCGCATTACTATTTGCCAAATAGCCCAAGATGTCACGATTAATACAGGGTCTGTGGAAACTATCATTCATGACCATTTGCATATGCATATGGTGTCTGCCAACTGGATTCCCAGGTTGCTCACATCATTCCAGAAGCGAGAACGCGTCGAGTGCTCGAGGATGAATTTGGAGATGTGCTAAGAAGAGGAGTCAAAGTTTTTCAAAAAACTGATTACACAGGATGAAACCTGGGTCCATCACTATGATCCAGAGACCAAAGCCCAGTCAATGCAGTGGAAGCACTTGGACTCACCACCTCCAAAGGAGGCAAGGGTGCAGCTCTCCGCTGGCAAGGTCATACTCACAGTCTTCTGGGACCAGGACGGAGTAGTGATGACAGATTTCCTGACAAAGGGTACCACAATTGCAGGAACCTATTATGTTTCACTTTTGAGGAAATTAAAGGAAGCTATCAAAATCAAGAGGCGGGGCAAGATCAGCAAAGGTACCCTCCTCCTGCAGAACAAAGCTCCGATCCACAACTCGCATGTCGCCAGATCAGAAGCTTGGGCGTGTGGTTACGAAATTATCCCCATCCTCCCTACTCTCCTGACCTTGCACCCTCTGACTTTCACCTCTTCCAAGCCATGAAGTTGTATTTGAAAGGAAAGTGTTTCCCAGATGATGCAGCCTTGATTTCTGAAGTCACGTCGTGGTTGGAGGACCAACCTGGGGTGTTCTACAAAAACGGCCTCCAAAGCTGCATCAAATGATGGGAGAACTGCATAACTCTGGGTGGTTCCTACAGAGATAAAGACTAATAACTGTGCCAAATTTCGTTGCTCTACTGCTATGGGAAGTGAGTCAGGGGCATTACTTATTGAGCGCCCCTCGTATATAAATAAAACAGTAGGTGAATTTAAGTGTGTGTAGCTGTGATTTTGAAAATATTTAACCGATAAACTCTTAAACTACTGATCACAGAACACTGAAAAGGAAGTAATAATTATACACCAAGGATGGTTTATAACCAGTAACATCTTTGTTTCGGTGGATGAATAACGCGTACAGAAATATGACGGCAAGTTGCAATGTAAAATGTTTATTTCAACTTGTCAACATTTTTCTACTAGTTTTACGCATGAGCAAATTCAATCATAGTCTGTACTGGTTTAATTTTAAATTTTTCTTTGTCTGTTGGGTTAGTTAAAACAGTAGGAAACGCGGCTGGAGCGCTAAATATTTTAGGTTCGATTTTAGCTGATGATAACGAAATCTTTTTTTTTTTTTAACTTTTGAAATCAATACTATATGTATAATATCCAATAGAGAATTGGCTCGCTAATAATGAATAAGAAATCTACATGAATTAAAATATATTTAAATATATTTTGCGACCGGACAAGAACGGGCGCCCGCCCCCCCCCCCGCTATGCCGCTATTTTTTCTATAAAAATTCATATCTCATCTTCATTAAATTTATATCATACGAGTATCTATAGAATTCTCCAGAGAAGAAACTGGAAGTGGTCCCGAATCTCTGCCCTTACCCTTAACAAATGCATTGAGGACATTGCCACGGCTGCTGCAAAGAAGGTGTGCTTTCTCTACCGTACTAGAAAATTACTCACACTCGAGAGTATTCTATAAATTCACAAAGCCACCATTCTCCTATGCATGGAGTATTGTTGCCACATCTCTCTCTCTCTCTCTCTCTCTCTCTCTCTCTCTCTCTCTCTCTCTCTCTCTCTCTCTCAGACAGGGTCTAAAAAGGAGTCTCCAATCTAATAAGTTCGGCATTATCGGCCAGGATCCAACCTCTGTCCTATCGCAACGCTGCATCCCTGTTCCTGTTCTAAAAGTACTTTAATGGAATATGCTCTAATTAACTCGTAGCACTTGTACTCCCCTCGACGTACATGCTCTCGACAAACCTGACAAGATTCAGTTGAGGTTCCTAGATGCCGAAAAGCTTTCTATAATAGTTTCTCACTTCGGATTGTCAAACTTTGGAATTCCCTCCCTCTTTCTTGTTTCCTTCACTGTACTGACCTGTAAAAGTTTGAATGTAATATGAACATCTCTTGTTAGTCACGATCCCAAATAGTAACCCTTTATAAACAAGTAGCTATATGCCTTCTCTGGGGTGAAAAGGAGCATGCATATATATATGTGTGTGTGTGTGTGTGTGTGTGTGTGTGTGTGTGTGTGTGTGTGTGTGTGTGTGTGTGTGTGTGTGTGTGTGTGTGTGTGCAGCATTTTTATCTTAGGCGTATTTCATTAAATAAAATAGACGTGTTTGTCTATTAATTCTATTTTTGACCCTTTCCAATTTCCGAATAACGGCCTTCATTTCTGGTAGAAACTGGCTGATGTAATCGCCATATTTATCGTATGTCCGATTATTTTCCAATCATTCTGGATTCATCGTCAGGCAGAGATTAATCTAACTATTTTTTAACAATTTATATAATTACGATAAATATAGCGATTACATCTGCCAGTTTCTGCCTGAAGTGAAAACCGTCATTTGCAGTAACATTTGTTTCTTGTTATCAAGTAATCTGTTGTCGTCGTAGCAAAGGGGCGTGCTTAATCTAAAGGACCAAAATTGATGGGGAAAACAATGTTATATAATATATATATACTCTTATAATTTTTTGTGTGTGTATTGGTATACATATTAAGAACCCTTTTTTCTATTTATTTGGTATTTATTTGCATCCCCACGAAAGGAAAATGTGACACAAGGTCGTTTTTAATGTGGTGGGAAAACTTGCTCCCCTAAAACAAGGGTAAAAAGGGGGACACTCTGGTAGTATCCAAAAATAGTGACTGTCTCAGTATGAAGGGTTTCTCCTACATTGACCAAGGACAACTTAATTTAACTTAAGTGAAGCATGGATAAAAACAACAACCCATTACATGATTTTCATTCTAGAAAATGCTTAAAACTTTAAGTTTACGTCGTCTTTAGAAATTGAAATTCAGAGAATCTTGCTTAATTAGTTTCTAATGACTATAAATCAAATTCAATGCAAACCTGAATTTTCTTCAATTTTCTAAATTGGAGGTTGTATCCATATTATGGCCCCTAAAAACACTTAAAATACCAGGAATTGTTATTTGAAGAATATTAATTCATGTCTAAAACCTATTGTGAAAATTTCACATAAATTGTAGATTTTTCACGAAGGGCTCTCACCGCCTTTTTGTCGCTTTCGCATCAAACTCCTTGACTGTCGTTTTGAGCAGTCGCGTTTCGATCCTGGCTCATTTCATCGGAGAAATATACATACATACATACACATACATACACACACGCACACACACACACACACATATATATATATATATATATATATATATATATATATATATATATATATAATTATCCCACTTCTTATGACTAGAAACTGTGTTAGAGAAGTATCTGTTAATTACTTTAGGAGTGAATCCTGTGCATAAACATAAACATAAACATAAACATAAACATAAACATAAACATATATCTAATTCGTATTTTCGTATCATTCGCACTACTGTCCTCATTTTGCATGCTATTTTCACAACGCTTCGGTCGATGTAACTTTCGACCTTCTTCAGATGTATTTTGTTGGACTCTTGAAGCTTCATGTCGAACTCGGGAATATGCATGGAATTTGGAACTGTATATTTTATTTAATCCACCGGCATGGCATGCTCTCGTTTCGTCAGCCATTACTCGGTAGAAGTCCTAAATAATTTGCAATTGTATTTTGAGTGTCGCCCGCACTGAGGACTACACTTTCGACCTTCAGACGAGGGTAACTTACAACTGAACTTTACCAATATTTTATCCACTACGCCATGCAAGATTGTATCGATGGAAACTTTGAGCGAATAGCACTGCATATGACAATAGTAATCCAAATAACCCAATAATACGATTTATCAATCCTTACTTCAAAAACTCAGAATCGTAAAACATATCTAACTTTATAAAAATCGAGATAAATTCTTTATCTCACATTCTCGACATCTGCGAGCAACGCAAAGTAGATAAAATTGAACTCTCATGACTTCGTTGGAAATTAATTGAAATGAGAAAAACTAAAAAAACATAGAGAGAGAACCTTATGTAGAAATGAGGATTATTTGGCAAGCTAAGCTTTCTTTATTCGCTGGATTCCGTTTTGTTGGCGTTCCTCAGCATGATAGAAGCAAGTTATCACTGAATGCGTTTTTGTGTCCGAATGTATGAGGAACATCTGATCATTCTGAAGGTATAAATGATGATACGTACTAAATTGTAAAGCAAGGGTTGGGCAATTAATAACCAGTTTATTCCTCAGTCAACACTGCTTGATTTGCAACGGCAAACTGAAGTCCAAAACGACTGCAAACAATACCGAGAGAGCACATACAACACCTGTTATTTCCAAATGGTTACCCATTTTAGTATTGACCTGGTTCAACGATGCTTAACTTCAGTGTTCTAACGGGAACCGGTGTGTGAACGTGATTATACCGTATATGATCATCACTTGATCATCACTGGAATGGCTACGTAAAGACTGACAACATCGCTAGTTAAAATAGCTTATCGGATCTAGTAAGACTCGAACACGTCAACCCCTTTTCTCGGATATTTTGTGAGAAATTTTACGCAGTGCTCTAATATCGTTTATCTTTGAAATCGCCTGTAAAAATAAGTAAACGTACAGTCAATACGTACTAAACGATTTTTAGTTGGTCTCAGATCTGTTTAATTTGTTATATACTATGGGGGCGGGCTTTTCAGTTAAGTCAAAATATATGTATTTACATATTGAAAAAGATATTAACTGAAATTATTTAAGCAACAAGAAAGTAAGCAAAGGATGATAAGTTTAAAAAACGAAAGTGTTTTATTTAAATAATTGACATTTACATAATTTTAAATAATTAGTGTAATTTTGCCATCAATTATAACCTGATATATTTTGTGGCTATTCGGGGAGTTCATATCTCTCAAATTAAATTTGCATTGTATACAATTGCTTGTTTTATAAATATATTTTAAAATCTCTATTGGATATAATTTTCAATAATATATATTTATATGAATTTAAAAGCGCTGTACATATCTAAATCGAATAATAAATAGAATTGATTTTTACTAATGTATTTTTAATCTATATTGAATATTTAATAGAATTTAATGACAAATATATGAATTTAAAAGCGCTATGAATAGATAAATCATACTATCAATGCGACGTCTATTTTTAAATTATTAATAAATCTTAAAAGCGAGATGAAAATAGCTAATGCATATATATTACCGGATGCATACTACTTGGAAGAAGCATGCTTTTTGAAAGAAATGTAGATTTTTTTTTTACTGGGAAGTCACTGTTTTGTTACATAGAGTTATCATTGAAGTTATCACTAGGGTTATCATAGAAGGGCACCAAATTGACGTTTGGTGTATAATATAAAAGGGAGGACCATAATTGTATTTGTTGTCATGGAATGATTATTATCAGAATGAAAGGAGATTATGCGTGTCATAAAAGAATTCCGTGTGCGTATGATCATCTAGTTTCATATGCGGTTGTGTGTGTTCATCTCTAATTGTTCATATGCTTTTGTGTGTGTGTGTGTGTGTGTGTGTGTGTGTGTGTGTGTTACATGCATTTTCTTCGACATACCTTACTTCATGTGTCGTCGATGTTGATCCATCTGGAATTCATCTTCTCTTGGAGGGAGACTGGTACCTGTTAGACGAAGATTTATCACTCCAAGACGATGAATTGGTTTTATAGTTTTTTATTTACCTTCCAGATGTCGACACAGAATATGGAAGTGCATCTTGCTTGCTTTGAACACGTCAGCGTCCCCCACCCCCAGTGAAGGGGAGGGAACAGCTAGTAAGCCGTCCGTCTTCTTCAAAGTCCAAATCCAGTCTCCAGATCTCGCCAACCTGACCACGTCACTCTACGTAATCTGGTCAGCTGACCCTCGGTTCTGGTAAACGTGTCTACACTCCACGTTTACTCACCTCTCTCTCTCTCTCTCTCTCTCTCTCTCTCTCTCTCTCTCTCTCTCAATCCATTCTGTAACAGTTTATTAAGGACCGAATGCCACTCGAGAATAAGTGTGAACGAGTGTTAGGTAGTTGGCGAGACAACAGCGTAATGGCTAGTGGTAGGAATTAGGTAGAATTTGATTATTTAAGAGGACAGCTCAGCAAGAACTTATTTACGTTGGGCTTAAAAGGACCGTGTTGTAAGCAACTGGAATGCAGCCCCGCAGTATAGAGTTCCACAAGCGAGAATGTTCTAGGAAAGAAACTTTGTTCATGGAATTTGTGTTTAGCTTTAGACAGATAGAGAGAAGGGAAAATTGTTAACAGTGGTTGTAGCGAGGCGGGTGTTTGTTATAAATTTTTTGCAGGGAGCGATCATAGATTGAAGCTCAGTCGAGCACGTAATGAACCACGATATTGAATTTTTTTTTTTACGTTTAACTTGTAATTCAAACTAGCGGGACCTGTGGAAATTCCACAGTGGACTCATTCATATGTAATATATTGATGTTGGCATTCTGTATATGTTCAGCGTAAATGGAGACGCTCTGATATTATTGTAGCTCTTTTGTTAAAACTGCAAAAGTAAGTCTAAAAAAGTTTAAAAGTCTAAAAGTCTAAAAGTCTGTAAAAAGTCTAAGCTAGCAGGGGCACCCGGCATAGCTCGGTCGTAAAGTACGTTTAAATGTGCAGATTTCGTATATATTATTATAGAGAAAATGTTCTATCGATTTTGATATATTATAAAGTTGCGATTTCAAAAATAAAAAATCTATCTATGTTCATCAGCTTGAATCGAAACCTAATCCCAAACTTTTAGATAGAGCAAAAATAGATTCGCAATATCCATTCTGTGGGAAAAGGGTTGTAAGGAGAAGAAAAAGAACACTACCTACTAGATTTTTAAACCGATTTTGAACCAAGGAAAGGGTTATCTGATGTAGCAACAGTATTCCACCTTACGACGTATTTGACTCTCGTACAGGTAGATGATTACGTCAGGGGTGAGATACCTTTTAGAGAGGTAGAATGATACAAACATTTTCGGCGATTGAATGTAACTCTTCGATTTCAGGTCAGGAGTGAAGGTCAGTCCGAGAAGCTTGGATGCTGTTGTTGTTGTTGTTGTTGTTGTTGTTGTTGTTGTTGTTGTTGTTGAGAATAATGCATTCATTTATTTCGAATGGATTAGATAGTTATTGTTGGAATTCGTTTAATCGACATCTTTTTTCGTTTGAATTCTATTTAGGAAGACACCGCGTAGGAACATGTAACCACGTGAAGGTTGCCAACATTTCTAAGTGAAATTATTTCTGAGGAACGAAGTGGATTCGAACGTGGCACATCCATATTGTCAGGCCGCGTCGTTAACTTCTAAGCCACTGTCACCTCTCTGGAGATGTTGCTTAGCCGATTTGTCCGATTTTATCATCCACGGGATTACACGTTGATGCTTTACCGAAATATGTCTTCGAGTGGTAACATACAATATAAAGTTAACCGACGTTTACTTGAATCGTGGGTTAGCCAAAATGTCCATTTTTTGTACATTTCTTATTTCGGCATAACCCCCATACGTTTATGAATGAAGAGATCTTGATTTTCCCTTCTTAACATTTCGCCGCTTAACTATACTCTGATTCTTTAATACTTACTTGGCACAGCCTGAGTAGCTTATATTCAGGTCAATCGAGAATATGTCCTCAGCATAGATTGATAGAGCCTTGGCCATTTTAGAGTAGAAAAGGACCTTGCATCTGACGGTCTGAAGTATAGTTCTGGTTTGACCCAAGAGCCTGGAATGATGGACATCCAGAACTGCACGGGACCAGCAGCATCTACTATTATATAAAAGGAACTTTGTGCGTGTGAGTGAGTTCCCTATGAACTCGAAAACGGGTAGGTCTATTTTTTTTTAATTTTACACAAAGGTACTTGATGTGTCTGACAGTGTTTTTACGTAGGTTTTGCACCAGAATGCGTTTGATAAATATGCAGTAACGATAACCGACAAAATCCGATTAAAGAAGGACGTCCGATTTCATACAATCTAACATCACAAGTGCATCGTAGATGTTTTATTACTGCGCAAGCAGAAGGCCTAGTCTGTAATCTTTTATAAGACAGGGACGCGTTCGTAATGTTTAGTTTTAGAGCACAACTGAACCACGATATTTGATTTTTTTTTTTTTTACGTTTAACTTGTAATTCAAACAAGCGGGACCTGTGGAAATTCCACAGTGGACTCATTCATATGTAATATATTGATGTTGGCATTCTGTATATGTTCAGCGTAAATGGAGACGCTCTGATATTATTGTAGCTCTTTTGTTAAAACTGCAAAAGTAAGTCTAAAAAAGTTTAAAAGTCTAAAAGTCTGTAAAAAGTCTAAGCTAGCAGGGGCACCCGGCATAGCTCGGTCGTAAAGTACGTTTAAATGTGCAGATTTCGTATATATTATTATAGAGAAAATGTTCTATCGATTTTGATATATTATAAAGTTGCGATTTCAAAAATAAAAAATCTATCTATGTTCATCAGCTTGAATCGAAACCTAATCCCAAACTTTTATTTATATATATATATATATATATATATATATAACTTTAGTTTCTTTAACTATAATCGAAATCGAAACAAAAACTTATGAAGAATTCTTGATAAAATTATTTCTAAAAATAGATCATTGGAGTGCCATTAGCTATAATCGAAACCGAAACCAAAACTTATGAGGAATTTTTGGTAAAATTATTTATTTAAAAAAAATAGATGACTTAAGCGCCATCATCTATAATCGAAACCGAAACCAAAACTTTTGAAGAATTCTTGGTAACATTATTTATTACAAGAAATGGAGGTACATAACAATTAAACGACCCGGATGTAAGCGTGACACACAAAAGAACACACACGCTGCCGTATTAATATATAGATAATGATTAAATAAAATCTTTTCATAAAATCAACAGTTCTTTGATAATGAGCATGAGCGTTCGAAATTAATGTTTCTGTTTATAGCACAATTGAACCGTGATGTTTGACTTTTGCATGTCAAACTTTAAATGAAGCCATTATTCACAGATAGTTTTATAAAAAATCAACAGTAGATTCTCCACGGTACAATGTAGATAACAATGTATTTTGGACTAAGTCACTGTGGGAAGGCATATGAATGTTCTTCCCGGAGAGGTGGGTCCTCTAACTAGAATAAGCAATCAAAAGATTTGATTAAAAAATGGGCAATTTCACCGATTTCGATGACAATAAAAGTATGGGAGGGTAAAACTTTTGTTGGTCCTCATTCAGTCCCGGGTAACATCAGGTCTTCCTGCTAGTACTGCACTAAACAGAAGAAAGTTCATTTTATAAAATGGCATAAACTCTGTTAATTTTGGTGCCGAGAGAATAAATCCTGCTGGTAGGAATTGTTGAAAATTCTTCAAGCAATGAGCCATGAAGATTTTAAATCTTTTCTCGTCTTTGGAATAAAATCGAAAACCAATGAGAGTTCTTCGATTTTTCTTCGGATGTTATTTTTTATTTTTTTTTTTTTTTCGATAAAAACTTATGAGATTATTTTTATCTGATAAACGATTATGTTTCTAAAAAAAATGCTTACTTCAGCTGTTTTTCTCATGGAAAAGTACATTCCTTTACTAGTTTTTCTTCTTTTTTTTTGTCAATTTTATTTTATAAATTTGAAAACTTAGCGAAATTTACAAATATATTTTAATGCAAAACATTTAACTATAATGCGTATGTATACACTGGCGAATGGATATTATGTAATTGTGCATACACACACACACGTTCTGATTGTCGAATACTGTTATGGCAGTTGATTATAACAAACACACTTACATGGCTACATAAATATCTTTGTTGATATCCATTTAACGGTTAATTCCTGGTGGCTGATGGAAAGAAAACTAGCTTGCAAAGCCAAGATTAGCTCAATGTGGGGGTGGGGTTAGTCATCTAGAGCTATAATAGATTAAAAGTGGGATAAATGAATTTAATTAATTAGAATAGGTATATTTACATATTCCAAGAAAAAACAAAAAACAACGGGATGGTGTAAGATCGTTTCAGAAACGATATAGTGATTATTTAGATATAATCTCTTCAAAAGCACAATGAGAGAGAAGGGGGTACTGCACACACACACACACACACGCACACATTTCATGATTCTTTGGGGGCACAGAATTTAAATATTGCAAGTAGTCCAACAGCACGTATCCAGCAAAATCAGAAACAGGACATACCGAGCAACGGAGTACGTGCTAACACATACGGGTCTTCAATAACTTACCATCTCATTAAAAACCAGTCATGTGCAGCGAACTTCAGCGCGAACTCATTTTCAATTCTGAGTCGTGCTCACTCAACATTCTCTCTAAAGATCTTGGAGACTATTCCCGTTCGGTTGAGGAGGCCTTCTCTCTGTAAACAGAAGGAATGCCTCTTAGGTTTGAGCGTGATTAACCTCTAGGATCTTCGAAAAATATCATAACGTTGCTTTATTTTAATTGCTCCCCCTTTTTCACCAAGGGACGGAACATAACGTAAGTTTTTTTTAAATAATGTACATATTTTCGATTGTTTCGTTTTAAATTACTCAATACAGCTTTGAGAAGGCGAGGGCGAAACAGGTCAGCTGACCCCCCCCCCCATTATTTTTCTTTCCTCTTCTTCTCCCCTTTGTCTTTATTTTTTTCAAACATGTTTTAGGCATTTTACTTTTAATCATGAATTATAAAAGTCTCCCCTTCATGATTTGCAATATATATATATATGTGTGTGTGTGTGTGTGTGTGTGTGTGTGTGTGTGTGTGTGTGTGTGTGTGTGTGTGTGTGTGTGCATAAACAAAATGTCCCAATAAAATGTATACACACTTTAAATTATCTCAACTAGCTACATGAATACGCTATGCCACGTTTCCAAGCGATGTTTAGGACTAAACAATGGTATTTCCTGTTCCAGTAACTTCTTTCCAGGACTGAAAGGTTATGGAACTCTCTTCCTGCTCACTGTTTTCCTTCTACCTACAGCCTTGGTCTTTTCAAGATTAAGGTCAATAGGCATCTCCTACCTTTGCAATAATCAGTTATCGTTCTTGTTAGCTCCTTACATCAAGTGGCTTCATGCCTTGTATGGAGCGATTTCCATTAAAAAAAAACTTCCAGCAGGATGGGGCACCTTCCCAAACCTATCTTGATTGTCACCTGCCAAACAATTTGGTAGGACAAAGAAAAAGTACCGAGTACTGACTCTACGCTCACCGGATTTGATCCCTATGGATTTTGAGGGGGAAAGCGGCATGTTAAATACAACGTTCACACCACAATACTAGCTACAATAAATGCAGCCATCGAGGGAGGTTGTGCCAACATACCAATTGAACGTTTAGGATTTAATCAGTGGGCGTTGTCAGTTGCTCGCGGACTACATTGGCCAATGATTTAGACACTTTCAATATTTAGCTGGTTGTTATATTTGTTCACGGTATTTTGATGTATGAAACCTTTCTTCGTTATAATAAATGGTTTTATGGACATTTAAAGAGTGTATGCATTTTATTCGGACACTATATATATATATATATATATATATATATATATATATATATATATAGAGAGAGAGAGAGAGAGAGAGAGAGAGAGAGGGACAGAGAGAGTATCAATAAAATATGAAACCAACAATATAAAAATATACACTGATGTCTATCGATTTATTCCTTTATTCAATAAAGATGATACATCAATTAGCGCTGTAGGATAAATAAAACGCCTTATACCATGGTATTTCGAAGCCTAATGCTTCTCATCAAAAGAGAAGAGAGAAAGCCAGGTAATATAATAGGAGTGCGGCGTCAAGCGATAACTACATTAGGAGCGAAATAATTGTGCAGTGAGGGGAGAATGGTAAAATATTTATACTGTTTGGGGAGATATAGGAGGACTATAGCTTTTATTATAAAATAAACGTAGGTGTATTCCACATATGCCTTGGCGGGTTCGATATATGTGAGCCTAGGCGCATCTATACCTTCAGGAAGAATATAGAAGTGATTGAAAAATGATGTTTATTTAATTATATGTATTTATAACTATAGATCATAACTATGGAAGGGGTTTGCTTGGGATAAGAGGACCTATACCAGGTCAGTATATATTAGTAGGAGCGTCAGAATTATAACTTAGTATTTAAATGAAATATAAATTATTAGAAATATTTAATATAATAAAAGATTAAAAGGTAAAATATAAAAAATACAAATGAATAAGATAGAGGATTAAAAATAAAAAGAAATAAGGGGCATACAATTATAAAATAGTATAAAATTATAATAAAAAAAATAATAAAAAGTACAAAATTATTAAATATAAAAGAATAAAAAAATAAATATAAAAAATATAAAAATAAGTATAAAAAGCCAAGTAAAATAAAATAAAAATACGAGAATAAGGGAAAAAAAATTACAATGAGAGAAAGTTCTTAAGTAGCAAAGGAGTTCTTTAGGTCCAAAAGTCTCCTCATATAGAATAGATCTTATTCTTATTCTTTTAACTCCCGCATATATATATATATATATATATATATATATATATATATATATATATATATATATATATATATATATATATATATATATATAATTATTAATTATTATGGCTATGTAAAGACCAAATTTAAACCTGTTCGAAAACATTCTTTATTTTAGATTGTGAAATTTTAAAAAAGATAAAAATGAATGCGTCAGCTGACCGGTTTCGAAGCTCGCTCAACCGAGCTAAAATCGAGCTTAATTACGTTTTAAAAAGAAAAGGGGAGAAACAATGAATCGGAGATGTAAAAGTCGGGGGGAAAATAGTAAGGAGGGAATTAATTTTTAAATAGAAACTAGATTAAGCCCTAAGAGATTCGGACCATCCAATTTTACCTTAATAATAAGCTCCAAACTCACTGTACTCACCATATTCAATTTTCCTGCTTTAGACATTAACTTAATAACATACTTTCACCTAAAAGTTAATAACATATGCTGTAAAGCTTAAATTTAACTAGAATAAATAAGTGTATGGTGGATTCTATCATAAAAAAACACTTCTCTACAGGAGGCAGATTAAAACAAAACAGATACAAACATAATAATCGCTCAAAAACAGAAAATTAAATTATGGTAACCTTACAGTTATTCTAATGTTTCATGAATACTGGCAACTTATTTTTCACAATTCAACATGTTAATATAAATGTATAAGTAAAAAAAAAATATATGCATAATGTCTTTCAACAACCGATAATCGCACAAGCATATAAAATTAAATCAACTTCCAAACATGATGCAATTCTGAAAAAAAAAAAAATACTAGAACCCTTGAATTTTTTTTTTTTTTTTACGATTCTGTTCTGGATCTGTGTCATGCTTCCACCGGTCAACGCTGTTTAACGGGTCCCGCTAGGAGATTTTATATATATATATATATATATATATATATATATATATATATATATATATATATATATATATATATATATATATATATATACAGTAATAAATAAACAATAGCAATTATATATATATATATATATATAGTCATCCACATACAGTACTGTTTCGCTGTTTCACAGCTCATCAGTGCGGCTTATATATATATATATATATATATATATATATATATATATATATATATATATATACAGTAATGATAATTAGTAGTAAATAGTTATATTCATAACTAGAAATAGGTTTAAGGCTCCCAAAATTTGTACTAGAACTGTCCGCAAGGACCCTGGAGAAGTGGTTAGAATACTTTGAAAAATCAATTGTAAACGTGATATTTTCCTGAATGTTGAAGATTTAATTCTCAGTGACCAAAAAATACAATTGCGAATTACTTAGGCCCTCTATCCAGTCATGGCTGACAGAACGAGAGCATGTTACCCCCGTAAAGTAAAGATTTCCGATCGCAATTCCGTCCAAATTCCCAAGTTCGATAGAAAAATTCCCGAGTTCGACAAGATACACCTGAAAGAAGGTCGGAGGTTGTTTCAACTGAAACGTTGCGAAAATGATACTCAAGATGAGAACCGTAGTCCGAAGATTCTAAATAATACGAATCTTAAACCTGGTTTCGAAGACATTCTTCAAGGCACTTTTTAATTACTTAGAGATGTTTTTAAGAGTTCTTTTTTTCTTGCCAAATTTTATCAAATATATGATTTAATTTGATAATATAAGAAAAGTGACCTAAAATATTTCTTCGCATCTTAAAATAGTTTCAAAGGCAGTTTGTCTTAAATTTTCTTAAAGATGCTTCTAAGAGTATTTATTTGTTTTTGTTTTTTGTTTGTTTTGTTAAGTGTTTTTTTTTGGGGGGGGGTCAATATTTTACTACCAAATTGTGTTTGTCATCCATATTGAATCTTAGTCTAAATTAGTTTTTGCATAGTTTTATCTTCGAATCACTACCAGAATTTCTTTGAAAATGACATGAGTAAAAGTCATCAGCATCTTTTTTTAAAGAACAAACAATTACGAAATCAAAGATGAAATAATTTAAGGGAGATATTATCCTCGCCAGTGACAAAGGTTTAAATTAAGGCTAGTCAATCGAAAAGAGGGGATGACATTCAAAAATATTGGTGAAAAAAGCGACCCCTCCCTGTAGAAAAGTGCCCAGTTGAGAGTGAAGGAATTAATTTTTTTGCCCAATTTTTCGATATTTGTTGTCCGAAGGGTCACGCTTAAAACAATACTGATCTTACGAAAATCCGTTGCCTCTGTCGAAAGTTTTAGGCAGACATACAAACATTTAAATGGATAGGTGAGATTTATATAATAGACTAGTGAGGGGTACCCGGCGTTGACCGGGTGTTTTTCGGTGTGTGTGGGATCGGGAAAACGAACGTTAAAAAACCCTGCTTAGCGATGGGGGGTACCCGGCGTTGCCCGAGTGTTTGGAGGGGGTAGGGTGTTAATGAAAACCTAAGAATAAGCGAAGTAAAAAAAGAAAACAGACAAACGAACCCGGGCGGTGGGGGGAGGGGGGTAATCAAAACATCGAAAAAAAAACACAAAAAACTAACGTAAGGCAAACGAACGATGTTAAATGTAAAAATCGAAAAAACAAAAACAAAAAACAAAACAGAAAAACGAACGTTAAAAAAAAACACGTGAAATGGCTTAAATAAGCCTGTTTCGATATTAAAATTTAAAAAATCGGTGGGTACCCGAGTGTTTTTGGGTGTGTGGTCGGGGGTGTTAATGAAAACCTAAGAATAAGCGAAGTAAAAAAAAAACAGAAAAACGAACGTTACGTGAAAAATGGCTTAAATAATACTGGTTCAATATTTATAAAATCGATAAAAAAAGACATCTCACACCACGATTCGAACCCAAAACTTTTAGATAATGAACCAACGCGCTGACTACCTGAGATAACACGATGTACATGAAGCGCAGTCAGTTCTTCAACTATTTAAACTAAATCAGGTCATGACGTCATCTGACGCATGCGTAGAACCGGTCGTCGTCATGAGAGGACGGTTTTTGTTGACCCCCCCTGTAGAAAATTGTCGCTTTCGGGGTGAAAAATTAGCGTTTTTGGCCAATTTTTCGATATTTTTCGGGCGAAGGATGGAGCTTCAATATGATACCGAGTTTGTGACTTTTTTTTCTGTCTGTCGAAAGTTTTTTACGGACACGCAAACACATATACATACAAACATACATACATACATACACACATTTTCGCTTTATATATATAGATGTCTATGAAAATAGAAAGGGTAGACCGTGGATGTTAGATCATTTTTCAATTGTGTAGGTTTGTTTTATTAGTGACAAGACGATTCCAGGACAATTACCAATTCTGTTTTCAACATGCAACCGCTTTTTTTTTTCGTTTTTGTTTTTTTTTGGGGGGGGAGGGGGGTTGGGGGTTTTTGTTTTTGTTTTTGTTTTTGTTTCTTTGTTTTTTTTTGTTTTTGTTTTGTTTTTGTTTTGTTTTTTGGTTTTTGGTTTTTGTTTTGTTTTTTGTTTCGTTTTTGCTTTATTTTGTTTTTTGTTTTATTTTGTTTTTGTTTCGTTTTTGTTTTTGTTTTGTTTTGTTTTTGTTTTTGTTTTTGTTTTGTTTTTGTTTTTGTTTTGTATTGTTTTTTGTTTTTGTTTAGTTTTTGTTTTGTTTTGTTTTTTGTTTTTGTTTTTGTTTTTTTTTTGTTTTTTTTTTGTTTTTTGTTTTTGTTTTTTTTTTGTTTTTGTTTTATTTTGCTTTTGTTTATTGTTTTTTGAAGCGTTTTCTTTATCGACCTATGCGTCATTTAATACCAACAGTAGTGACGTTAGCGGATAAACGAGACTTAACGAACAGGCCTTCTTTACAGAAGTCATGACAGTAGCTTTTCATTGTCCTATGTCACTAAAGGTTTAGTATATTATGGTTATTGCTGCTACTGTGATCTATAGAAGTTTAAACATGCTTTTTCCATCATACGATCTTATAAATAAGGCAAATCACACCATGCTATTATATCATTTCTTATTCACATCCGTCTCGATGAAACCGAATTGAGTTTTGTTGATTTAAAACGCATTAAATATTTTCCTTTAACGTTATTGAAGTATTTTTATGTATTTAAAATAGTCCACAATGAGCAAGATGATAATTTTATTTTATTTTTTTATTTATTTACAGATTAAGCGAAGATCACGTCGAGAAAAGATCGCTTGATCCCCTCGCAAGTGGACTGATAGGTAAACGAACAGTTGAAGACGAGAAAGAAGAAGAAAAGTCAAAACGACAGTTCGATCATTTAGCAAGCGGTCTAATCGGAAAGCGGCCATTCGATTCTTTGGCTAATGGTTTAATTGGAAAACGACCATTCGATTCTTTGGCTAATGGTTTAATTGGAAAACGACCATTCGATTCTTTGGCTAATGGCTTGATTGGAAAGCGACAGTTCGACCATTTAGCAAGCGGTCTAATTGGAAAACGACCATTCGATTCTTTGGCTAATGGTTTAATTGGAAAACGACCATTCGATTCTTTGGCTAATGGTTTAATTGGAAAGCGACAGTTCGATCATTTAGCAAGCGGTCTAATCGGGAAGCGACCTTTTGATTCTTTGGCTAATGGTTTAATTGGAAAACGACCATTCGATTCTTTGGCTAATGGTTTAATTGGAAAACGACCATTTGACCAATTGGCAAGTGGACTTATTGGTAAACGACCATTCGATTCATTGGCTAACGGTCTCATCGGGAAACGTTCTTTTGATCATTTGGCTAGTGGTCTTATTGGAAAACGATCGTTCGATCCATTGGCTAGTGGTCTAATCGGGAAGAGACCTTTTGATTCCTTAGCTAGTGGACTTATCGGTAAAAGGCCATTCGATTCTTTAGCTAACGGTCTTATCGGAAAACGATCTTTTGACCACCTGGCTAGCGGACTTATTGGTAAACGACCTTTTGATTCCTTGGCTAATGGGTTGATTGGAAAACGACCATTTGACCCTTTGGCTAGTGGACTTATTGGAAAACGGGACTATGATAATGAGATGGAAGACAAACAATCATTTATTCCATTTGATTGGAAAGAAAAACTTTAACCCTTTGGCCAGTGGACTCATCGGGAAACGTCGCTGATTGTATAGGAACTTTTTTAAAAAAAGATCTTTTTGTTGTTATTTTATCAATACAAACCTAAAATAAAAACGGATAATGCATTATGAAAATTGCAACGTTATCTATTAATAAATATTCGTTTCATTCCATTATTTTTATTGTGTTTTTTGGCAGTCTTCACAAACATATCCATTCTTATTATATGTTATAAAAAAAAAGCAAAAGAAAATTTCGAAACTATTATTTATTTTTAAGTTTTCACAACACAATCGGTAATAATCCAATGATTTATTGACAAATATTCACACACAAACTCACTCAACTCTTCCCTCGCACTTGTTTATTCTTTTATTGAATTGCAACAAACATCTGTTCGATATTTCGTCCGGATTTTGTTTTTGTTTGTTTGTTTGTTTTTGTTTTGTTTTTGTTTTTTGGGTTTTTTTTTGTTCTGTTGTTGTGAATAAAGTTGAATTTATATTACTTGAAACATATTGCATATGTTCATTTCTTTCTATCTAAGAAAATAAAGAACAAGGCGAAAATATAACTTCCAATTCTACGTTTCTTTTTGTTTTGGTGCTGTAAAGACCCGGGGAAAATACAACTCAGTGGAAACAAAATATATTGAACAGAAAGTAAATATAACAATTGAAGAGAGTGGGTATACGTCAGCTCGACTGGCACGAGTGCCAGACTCGAACTTAACCGAGTTAACACTGAGAAAATATGTGTCATCAATTATGCCGAGACATATTTTCTCAATGTTTATAGGTAAAAGAGTTCATTTTTATCCGTAGGGTGGACACACCATAACACTTTTATTCTAAGGGCTTAAAAATGTAGGGAATTCTTGAAAGAGCGTTTGGCATCGTTTCTAAAATTTAGTACATGGGAAACAACGCAAGAAGTATTATGTTTGGGGGGTGCATTATCCTCGATTCTACAATAAAGAGAAATATATTGAGAAACTTGCTTGCTTCTGATTTGAGTATTTTAGATGGTGTGTGGAAGGGTAAATAAGACCAGAAGTTTTGGAACAAAGGGAATAGAGGGAGGAAAACAGTGGGGGGGGAGAATAATGGCGTAAATAATTAATGACGAAAAACAGTAATACATTCTGGAAAGACTTTTGATTGGAAGTTTTGTGGCTGGAATTTTCGCCATCGGTCTGTTTCAGTTGCTACTATTTCAATTTTGCGATTTACTTTGAAGGTTAAATTATTGTTGGATGTTATTTATAAATATTTCCAAGAATGCATTCGAACTTTTTTTGTTGTTTGTTTCATAGATAAACTTTATCGAGGGTTCAACTAAGTTTAATTTGTTTTTGAAATTTTCTATTTGTGTGTTTTTAGAAAGAAAATTAGAATGTGTTCAATATCTAAGATATTCAGTGTTTGGGGTGAATCTGAATTTGAATGGGACAAATTCTATGAATTATAACACAAAGAACACTAGTACTACACTATGATGATTACCTATAGAAGTTTTTGTAACATTTTTATAAACTGAAAAATGTTCAACAAACGTGAAATTTGTTACACGAAGAGTACCACATGATAGCGCATGAGACACACATGCGTTTTACTACAAACACGTGCCAGCTGACCCTGTTAGTTATAGTTTAATTTGTTGGTTATTAAAAGATTTTATTAAGGATAGAATTTCGTTCACAAAAGGGGAGAGACTGAAAATTTCTCCCCTATAAAATATAAGTTAAAACTAACTTCTTTTTACTTAGTTTCCTTACTTGATTTAAGATTGGTCGACAAACGGACCGGTCTCTGAGATTTCTACATTGTCGGCACGTGCTGTCTCTTGGCTTCCCCGACGCAAAAACTGCCTCGAATCTCTATGTTGAACACAATTCTATATCTGCTTCTCACGTTGTTTTACCTAGGGAGCTAACCCTTGACACTTATTGTCTCACTCGCTGGGCGCACTGAGTTCATCGACGCTCACCGCCAGGCCGTGCTGGCTATGCACTTAATAAAACGCTCTTGAAACTCCTACTTGCTGACTTAATCTCCGCCTACCAACGTAAGGCCCCAATATATAACCGTTTTATTTATAGAAATTATTGTTAATTTGAAAATAAGCCATATAAGTGATAAGTCTAACTATTTCTATTCGAGTGTTCGGAGGAAAACGTTTAATTATTGTTATTCATTTGGGGGTCTATATAGAGTAAATTTCAAAACATTTATTAACGAGAACGTTACTACACAAAGATATCATATTTAAACTGTTTTTAATTTTGTTTTTCACATTAATACGGTTTTATTTTTTTTAATAAGTCCCGAGAGTTTTTATGTGGGAATTGTTGATAGTGCCTGTTTGTGGGTTTTAATATTAGCTATGGTTCGTACCATTCTATGAGTAGTACTATCAATGCCAAATTGTTTGGTCCGCACTGACATTTTAGTCTGCATTGAGTTCTCCTATTCATTAACATGAGGATTTCAGATGTTTACATGCGAAGTTAGGCAAGGTTTCACCGAGAACGCACAAATGAATAGCACAGACGCAACGATTAATCTGCAGTTCCTGGCTTGAAACATCCTTGCTTAACACATGCAGAAGCAAAGACGATCAGAGGACGACGAATCCTGGTGCTAACTCCTCCTGAATTTTCACCACAGCCCTGTTAGCCGGTTAGCCCTTGCACTACCGTACTATCATCACTCCTACCACACTGAGGACATGTTATATTTTAGGAAGGGAGTGTGTAACCTTATTCAACATGTTGTAGCCTCAGTCGTAAAGTAGACAAAGAATAGAAAATAATTACAACTTGCTTTTCCTTGTTGTAACAACGCGATTTATTCTCCGGCCACGCGTGACTTCGTTACGGCCGTGACGTCACCCACCTGATAGTTCTCTCTAACGTGCTCTCCCTTTCTCCTCTTTAAAGTTTTTCTTTTTCCTTACCGTGACTTCATTTCGCATGTATTTGCATAAGCACATCTATCCTCTGTGACAATTGTTCCTGATGACGATTAAAGCTTTTGCAGTTCTTGTATTGTAGTATCAGCGTCCTCATACATACAGCGTCTGGTATTCCCAAATTGTCACATTCTGGCACTGACCAGACCAACCGTTGCTTAACTTCAGTGACCTAAAACCGGTGTGTTAGCGTTATTGTGTCATAGACGTTTGTAGGATTTAACAAAAAAAATAGACTTCGTAGCTTAGTGGGGGATGCCCTTTTCTCTTCCCTGCCATCTTCTTTGTCCTTCAGTCCCCATTTCCAATGAGTGATTTTTCTGACAAAGGGTGAAGAAAAGGCTGTTTTTCAGGTCGGTAGTACTTTGTAAAGAGTAGCCTGAGATGTCGGAAAATTTATATTTCTATGTCTATCCTTGTGGTCATGTCACTAGTAAGGGTGCTGGAGGTAAACGTTTCATCTGGGCTGACGTTACCCGCCTGATAGTCAGGGACCCGAACCTTGGATTAACCATTAAGGAGGCTGTCCTATCAGCAGGTGTAAAGTACTGGGGCTGCTATATTGCCATTTGGTGAATGGATTCTGGACCATACAGTAGTTTCTGGTAGGGCCTCTCGATGCCATACTAGTGGGTAATTGTTACGGCTTTACCTTATCATGTGCCACAAAAGAAAATAAATTTTCTTGTCTTTTTCTCTCTTATTTTCCCTCTCTGTCCTGCTCCAACCAAGTCTACCGATCTGCTCCACAAACCCCAAAACCTCAATCATGACAAATCTCCAAAACAGAAACGCGAATAAACCTAGAACCCCATCCACCAACGTAGACACCTACTACCAGGTCTCCTTCTACAACATCAGGGGTCTACGTTCCAACCTTCCAGAGGTTGAAACACAATTACAGGAGACGAAACCGGACATATTCTTTCTAAGTGAAACTGGCATAGGGCCAACCACTTCTCTAGAAGAATTCATAATTAAAGGTTACTCCAACTTAACATCTAAATCTGACCCCCAAGATCGCCATGGGTATGAAATATGTGCCTACATCAAAGATGGCTTTCCATGTGGTAGGGATATCTCCAGAGAAGACCCTAATTTACCTTATACGTGCTGTCGGGTTGCACTAGCTTACACCACTGCATTTATATCTGCCCTCTATCGCCCCCACAACAGTGGAGTTACTATCTTTAAGAGCATATCTCAGAAAATTGACTACATCCTGTCTGCTCATTCTTCGGCTAACATTCACATTTGCGGTGACTTCAATGTCCATAATGTGGAATGGCTGACTCACTCAAATAAAACCGATGACGAGGGGAGGTTTTGTCACGATTTTGCCATTGCCTATGACCTCACTCAGATTGTTCACGAACCCACCCGTGTGCCCGATACACCCGGTCAATATGCAAGCCTTCTAGACCTTTTCCTCACAACTTCCCCTGAACTGTGTTCATGTTCCGTTCTATCTCCTCTGGGATCCTCTGATCACTCTGTTGTAGCAGTTAAGATAAAAATGAAATGTAATAAGTCTTCAGACGTACCTCTCCACCGTACTGTATATCGATATTCTATGGCTGACTGGGATAGCTTCTGTACATTCATATCTGACCTACCTCTGTATTCCATGTTTAAAAAGGATGTGTCCTTTATAGTATCAGACCTGACCGAATCGTTAATTATAGGCATAGACCAATTCATACCATCGAAAAAATTCCAACAAAAACCTAAAAGCCAGTTCTCCCCTGAATGTGCTGCTGCCATCGCGCACAGAAATCACTTTTTCCATAGCTACCAACGTAATAGATGCACTGAGACTAAAGCTGCTTTCAGGACTGCCAGCAACCACTGTAAAAGAGTAATAAAACATGCAAGAGAGCTTTATGCTCAGTCTGTTAAATCCAAAGTAGCAGATCAGCGGCTTGGTTCCCACCAGTTCTGGCAAATAGCAAACAAGATCCTGAACAGAAGTGTGCGTTCTATCCCAACTATCATCAGTGGACCTGAGGTCATCTCGTCAGCATCAGACAAGGTCAGACTATTTGCCAAGAACTTTGCAGCTAATTCTACCCTATGCGACAATGACCATCAACTCCCTGTATTTCCTCCTATAACAGACAACACGCTATGCAACATAAAAATATCTGTGCGTGAGGTCGCCAAGCTAATCAAGAACCTTGATTCCAGTAAAGCAACTGGCCCTGATAGCATTCCAGTTATAGTGCTGAAAAAGCTCCAACCAGAACTTGCCCCCATACTTACAAAACTGTTTAAGCGTTGCCTTAAGGATAAATGCTTTCCAACACCCTGGAAAACCTCATCAGTATGTCCCGTATTTAAGAATTCAGGTGAAAAGTCATCTCCCTCTCAGTACAGACCAATATGTCTCCTATGTGTCATGAGTAAGTTGCTGGAATCCATATTAAATAAAAAAGTAGTCAACCACCTCAACAGAAACAGCCTTCTTAGTGACACGCAATATGGTTTCCGCTCTGCAAGATCTATAGCAGATGTGCTAACGGTTATATCACACAGGATTAGTGAATCTCTTGACAAAGATTTCCTTTCTAGGGCAATTGCTCTTGACATGTCGAAGGCCTTCGATAAGGTATGGCATAAGGGCCTACTTCACAAGATTTCCAGCTACGGTATTACTGGAAATGTTTTCTCAATCATTAAATCATTTCTCTCAGATAGGTTCATAAGAGTAGTGGTTGTTGGCAGAAATCAGAGGCCCACAGTATTAATGCTGGAGTCCCTCAGGGGTCCATCCTGGGTCCAACTCTCTTCCTGATCCACATCAATGATCTCCCAAAACACATACTTAAATCATTCGTTGACATCTATGCTGATGACACGACCATCTATGGCAACGCATCAAAGGCCGTAAATGACAAAGTTCTCTCTAATCCTCTCTCCTCTGATCTTGAGTACGTGGTACAATGGGGGAAGAGGTGGCTGGTCACTTTTAATGCATCCAAAACCAAGCTTCTATCTTTACATCATCAACGCTCTGATCCCCATCTGACATCAAGTGAAATGGATGGCTCTCATCTTGGAGAGGCTCCATGTTTTGACAAGCTTCTGGGTTTGACCTTTACTCCTGATCTAAAATGGAACACGTACATCAAATCTGCTGCCAGGGACGCTGGGAAAATGGTGGGATCCTTCTACCGCTCCAGAAGATATCTCACTACTGATGCAATTCTCTATCTGTATAAAAGCCAAGTACGTCCAAGGATGGAGTACTGCTGCCACATCTGGGCAGGAGCTGCTAAAAACAGCCTATCCTGCCTTGACAGAGTACAAAATACACTTCGGGGTTTAGTGGGGGATGCCCTTTTCTCTTCCCTGTAACCTCTCTCCTACAGAAGAGACGTTGCAAGCCTGTCTTTGTTTTATCGCTATTTCTATGGCAGGTGCTCGTCTGAGCTCCAATCCCTCGTCCCCCTCGCCAATCTTTCACAAGAAACACCCGTCTGGCTGAAACTACTGCCAATAATTTTCCCCACACTTTATCTGTGCCTAAATCCAAACGTAGATTCCATGAGCAAAGCTTCTTTCTTAGAACTGCACACCAATGGAACTTTTTGCCGCTTGCCTGTTTCCCACCTGACTACAACTTGGGTATCTTCAAATCCAACATAAACAAACTCCTGACAAACCGCCCCCTTAAGTAAGACACTCTATCAAAACCCCGAATACTAACGATTACTACAATACTATCTCATTTATTACTGTACACGCAATAACACTTATCCCTGAGTGGCCTTCGGGCCTTGATAAGTGGTGACCCCCATGTAGAAAAAAAAACCTGTTTCACACAGAAGTGACGTTGCGAGCCTCTCTGCTTTATTGTTATTTTCATGGCAAGTGCTCATCTGAGCTTCAATCTATGGTCCCCTCGCCAAACTGTCACGAAAAACACTCGTCTGGCCGAACCACTATCAATAATTTCCCATACTCTTTATTTGTGCCTAAACTTAAATCTAGATCCCACGAACAAAGCTTCTTTCTTATAACTGCACGCCTGGGGAACCCTCTTCCGTTTGCCTACTTTCGAGCTGACTACAATTTGATTGTCTTCAAGTCCAACGTAAACAAGTTCTTGATGAACCGTCCCCCTAAGTAATCCGATTTACAAACTTCCCACTACTTATGTTTACTATGCTATAATCACATTGACTAATGTGATATTATATCTTCGTATATTAATTTATGTGATTAAATGAAGTGGTCATATATATATATATATATATATATATATATATATATAAACTAGCAAAAGTACCCGTCGTTGACTGGGTTCAAAAACAGCCTACAGAAAATGGACTCTGATTTATGAAAGTATGATAGGTTATGAAAAGGAAGGGTTGTAAGTTTGGGTTGAATTTGGGGGTATCAAAACCAAAGCAAAATATGATGAAAATAAAAATAAAATAGATAAACCCCATAATTTATTATACCATACCTGTTCACACTGAAACACTTATCACAATATTCTGTGGATCAATATTAAAAAACCTTGTTAAACTTTGTGACATATTTCCATTCTATGGAGGTCAGGTGCAAACGAACACCCCATAATTTTATTATACCATATTTCTTCAAACTGAAACATAATTATCAAAGTATACTTACGCAGATAGATATGAAAAGTCTTTATTAAAGTGTGTGCCTATTTCCATTCTATGGAGGCTAGGCGCGAACGCAGACCCCACAGTTTTATTATCCCATCCCTATTTAAGTTAAAACATCCTTATCAAAGTATTCTCATGTACATCTATATCAAAAACACTTGTAAACGTTTTTTTTTAATCTTTAATTTTTTTATTTTCATACTTTGTCGACCAGGCGCGAACGCAGACCCCACAACTTTAATGAACCACTGTTCTGCCAGATAAAGTATACCCATTCCTGTGTCTCAATACATCTTCTATTATTATATGTAATCGTTTTTTTTTAAATAGTCAACCATATAGGAGCCTATTCGTGACCACACACACACACACACACACACACACACACACACATACACATTCAGCTTTATATATATATATATATATATATATATATATATATATATATATAGTTGGATGATTTTCTCGAGAACAACAGTTTGGAGGGGAATCGTACAGTTTATAATCAGAAAACGAAATTTTGCTAATTGTTTTTGTTGTGTTTTTGTTTTTGTTTTTTTTTTTTTTATGTCACCAAATTTATAAAACCAAAGAAATAAGGTAAATGCTGACTTTATATATAAGATAATAATACGGTTTTTATTTCCTTATTTTACAGTATAAATTTTCCGTAACAACAGTGCTACATTACATCTCACCCAAATAAGAGGAGGCACTGCCTGGGAGGGTGGTGTCATTATCACAATGACCAAAGTTACTTTCCTAGAAATACCTGTTTGTATAAAAAAAAAAATACTGCGGGGCTACTTCCCAGCTGACTATAAATTGCCGTTTTCAAGTCTAATATAAACAAGTTCCAGTGGAGCCGTCCTATTAAATAAACAATACATTATACAAGTTCCACCATTATTGATCATCACGGTGTTGTTTCACCGGCTATTTTAAACTCATTAGCCCTTATCCTTGATAGTCGGTGATACTCCTCCCTAGTAAAAATAAAAGTGAATTGATCGTAGGAAGACAGGTCATTATTCTGAAATAGTAAAGTAGCTAAACTGAATGTGATAGTATAATTTCGGCTTAAGATACCAAATCTTTGTCATCAATAAATTAGCCATATTATCTGCTAGTAGATATTGAGCTTTCTTATAAAGAGAATGATGCGGCAGCATCATGTTTGCATTAAAAACATTAAGATAAACTAAAATAAAGTCATTTAAAACTCTTTAATTCAGGATGCTTTATATTGCTAATGATACTGTTATACATACAATAAATATAGAATATACTTAAATAAATAGTAAAGAAATTTGGTTGTTAAGTTGCCGGTAAAGTTTCGCCGGCAACATACCAACCTAATTTCTTGCTGATGGCCTAGCATTACTAACTGGGGAAATTGGTCATGCCCAAGAAGTCCTAAGCCAACTGGAAGAGGAAGCGCGATTGGTAGGTTTGTACTGTAATGCCAAGAAAACAATCACGTTGGCCAAACTGCAGTGAAAGCACTTGATGGGACTCTGCTCATGGGAAGATATGGTCATCCACTCTCTCAGAAAAGTTGAAAGTAAGGCTCTTTGTTGCCACAGTAGAAACAGTTTTTCTCTATGGCACTGGGGCATGGAATCTTACAAATACGCTGAAGAAGAGACTGGATGGCTGTTACACACGGATATTCAGGATGGTCCTCAGTACATCATGGAGGAGCCACGCAGCAAACCAACAGCTTTATGGTGACCTACCACTAGTTTCACTGAAAGTACAGCAGAGAAGGGTGAGAGTAGCCGGTCACTGGATGAGACACAGCGAAGAGGAAGTCAGCAAGCTAGTTCTCTGGGTACCAACAGATGGACACCCAAACAGTGATAGAAGAAGAATAACATACATTGACAACCTGCTACAGGATACAGGATTGGAAAGTGTCATGCAAGATCGAGAGAACTGAAGAAGTCGTGTAGATTCGGTGGTGAAGCGTCCCGAAAGACGACGGAGATGAGAAGATAAGATGAGATGTTGCCTGTGTATTATAAAACATTATGCACCCGTATTGTCGTTTTGGACCAAAGTTACTATTTGTCTGTGGATATAATCACTCAGATGCCGACGTTTAGTTTTAGTAAAGGTTTATTACAAAAAGTATAGTCATATAACCAATCAGAGAGATGGGTTATTTCGTACGTGTGAGGGAGAGAGAGAAAGACAGATAGATAGATAGATAGATAGATAGATAGATAGATAGATAGCGCATGAGATACATACATTTTAACAATATTCTTGATTAGTTAGTTCTGCTACACCTAGTTATATTTTACGTGCTTTTCCGTCTTCCCTTGATGTCACACCTGGCCGCATATATCCTGCTTTCAGTTTCACCAGCAATTAATTCATTATGTTTTCACATACTTTATATGTAACGCAAAAAAGGAAGTTATTAAAAAAAGACAAGACAGCAAAGTAACTCAGTAACACGCAACAACAGTCTGCAAGGATTCACATACAACCGTCTCCAAGGAGTCTAGTAACCGTCTGTCCGAGTTCTCCCCGCGGCCTCCTTTTATGCGGTCGAGCAGTGAAATTTTGCACACGAACAGCGAGATTTTGCGTCACTTTGTGAAACCGCTTAGTTATAAAAGTTGTGGGCGCCGCCATCTTGATTCTTTTTTCCCTTTCCCCCGACAGTTTGATTCCACATTATGCACACGCGCGGACGCTTTAATGGTAAGCCATTTTCTTGGTTTTCACAATTTCCCTTCATTATACACTACTGTGTCGTCTTTGTGAAGCCAGGTTGTTTCTTGTCTGTGGATACAATCACTCGAACGTCGATGTTTCGTTTTTACTAAAGGCTGATTACAAATAGAAGGACAGTCACAAAAAAACGACAAAGAAATGGGTTACTTTCGTACGTATGAGATAGATAGATAGATAGATAGATAGATAGATAGATAGATAGATAGATAGATAGATAGATCATCCTGCTATATCTATTACAATGTGCGTGAATTCCAGCCTTGGGGACAGCACCTTTGATTACGCCTTTTCTGTTTAAATCTCGCTAGCCATTGCCTCATTTTGTTGTCTTCATTTATCGATGCATATATAAACAATTATACACCATGTACTGTTGTCAATGTGAACCCATGTTCTTGCTTGTCTGTGAATACAATCAATCAGATGCCGATGTTTAGTTTTTAATGAAGTTTCATTGCAAAGAGAAGAATAATCACTAGAAAACATTAGAGATTGGTTAGTTGCGCGCGAGAAAGAACGAGGTGGAGAATAGAGAGAGAGAAAACAGATAGATTAATAGACAATTAGCTCGTTTCGCTACATTTAGTTAGATTGTGCGCACTGTGGACAACGCCTTGGACACGTCATTCCTACATGAAGAATCGTCAAAGGTAGAAAAAAAATTACAACTGTAAATGACGCAGGTTTGTTGACTTCCGGTCTGGGATCACCTCTGACCCTTAAGGTGTCATTTACCTTTTTTTCCATTACAACACGATCCTGGTTATGGAACAAAATTGCAAGTAATTTATCCAGAATTTGCCCATTAATCGAGGGATCGGAATTATTTATATCTTTTCATTAATCTTTTTAACGTTACCAGTTCATTATTTTTTTAAAATCTTTTTATTTGTTAACCAGCAAGGCTATCTAACGTTGTCCGGGCCAAATTGTAATATATTTCTACTAAAACTTCTTTCTACCTCTCTCTCTCTATCTGTCTCTATATCGCGCTCTCTTTTCCCATCCCTTGTTTTGTCCATTCCTCTTCCCAATCCCCTCTTTCTCCTCAACCCTACCCATTCCTCTCTAGCTTGACGTACGTACGCATTTATACACAACTCTCTTTTATATAATAGATTTCTTTAAGAATTAGTCGACATTTTCTTACCAAATTAGTACATAATAACACTGAAAATCACACCTTTTCTGGCGAAACGTTGCCCTGTTGATCTTCAGAGACTGAGTATTTCTTTTTAGATATCATTCATCCGGGCAACACCGAAGAATAAGATACCAACTTGTTCAGTATTTGTTGTATCGTTTGTTTGTTTGTCTGTTTGTTTTTTGTTTTACTTTTAGTCAGACATACAAAGATACACACAGGCAAATGCCCTCTATATTATAGACTATCAGGCCTACCTGTCATTGTCCGTTACTATAAAAATCTAAGTAGAAATTAGTGTTTGTCACATCTTTAGATTAAAACTTATATCTATCTATTTACTTCTCTCTCTCTCTCTCTCTCTCTCTCTCTCTCTCTCTCTCTCTCTCTCTCTCTCTCTCTATCTATCTATCTATCTATCTCTATCGCCATCTCTTAATCTTTCTCTTTTCCCTATTCTCCATTTTCCGTTCTTCTCCCTAGGACTCTCTTTAACCTCTGCCCGTGTAACTCATTTACTATAGCTATTTAGTTTAAATGCAAATATTATTTTCTAAATATATAATTATATATCCGACGTAACGTCGATCAAGAAAATATAAACTTTGTGGGTGTTTGCTTAGTGTTTTTAAATTTTTAGTTAAACATTCAAACACACAGACGACTGTCCTTAATATAATAGACTCGCAAGACTACCATTCTCGGGACCATATAAATTAAATAGAAGTTAAATGATGTGTGTAGCATCTTTACATTAGAATTTCAATATATCTCTATCTATCTATCTATCTATATATATATATATATATATATATATATATATATATATATATATATATATATATATATATATCTTTCTCTTTCTTTCTCCAGAAGTGTATATATCTTTATTTTCACCCGTCCTCTTCACTTCTCGTCTTTCTGCATAAACCTTTCTTTGTCTTTTGCTCAATCCATTCCTATCTCTTTTTTAAATGTGCTGAAAAAATAATATTGTAATTCATTTATTGGAGATATCACTTTTAAAGGTAATAACTGTAATCCCGTATTCATTGCTCCTGGACAGCGCCGAATAGAACAAAACAATGACATTCTTGATTCCAGATAATTTCGTTACCTCCACTCACTTTCACAATAATATGAAGAGAAATTATGTTGATAATGAAAATAGTCTAAAGAGATAAAATATTATATCGTAATTCACATGTATTGATTCTAGACAACGTCAAGTAAAACAAAAGATTCTGTTACCCCTATACAATTACCATATAGAATACAGTAATATTTAAAAAGACAATGTTATTGTTCTCTGACAATACTAAGTAGAACAAAACCAAATATTATTAAGCAATGTTAGTTAGGATGGTTCACAGCACTGTCAAAAGTATGAGTCAAATCAACTTATGAAGATAAATGTTGATAATGACAAATTATATGCTACCAGGGAGGTAGCATCATGATCATAAAAAGATTTATATTATAACTACTACCAAAAAAAGGAGGAGATAATGTCTGTGGGGATAGTCTCCTGACGACAAAACGGGCATCACAGTGTTTTGCGCATAATGCAAGAGCAACGCCGTAAATTGGCTACTATGGATAAACATGAAAGCGATCCTTTGAATGGAAAAAGATTTGTCATCGAAACCGGAATCTTATATTCAATATTATATTCAATTGTCAGCTGAATTAGATACATGGAAGTCAGGTGAATGTAATCGTGTGCATGCCATTGATGCAGATGCTGAACGAGCATCGATAGATTTATTCTGCATCTGCTCTCACCCCTCGTTGAAATGCACCTGTTTTCTTTAGCATCACACGATACACCTCTGGATTTCCTTCCCAAACCGAAATTGTAAATCCGGATTAATAAAAAAAAAAATGTAGGGTTTTATGGTTAAACTTTCGTTGGGTTATTTTATGCCGAAACTGTGCATATGTTTGATATAATATCGGTCCGTAGATTTTAATTTGTTTTGCAAATAAATAGTCTGTGAAAGAAAATGCATACTTTAGCCATAAGGCTTCTAATGCGTACTACCATTCTTGGTCGGAATGACCCAGAATCAGTGGCATGCAGATGGAAAGGACCACGATACAGTGATAATAGGTACCGAAATTGGGGATAGAATAATCAATCATATTCAAATTATCTGCCTTTCTCAACACTTATGCTTTGGTATTTGAGGCATACAATCAAACAGTTGACGCTATGGATCACCAGAGCATCACACTAGCATTACCATACCACATTTCTGCAAGCCACTGTCGGAGTAGTTTTAAGCAAGAGGTGTCTTCACACTCTTTAAAGTCTTCAAATTATGGCTTCATCATTAGATGCAGTTTTGCGTCATACTCAAAACGATCAGAAAGAGATCTCCAGTAGTTGATAAGATTCGAAAATAGGGTAGGAAGGAAAATATGCAAATGGTTAGTAAGTATAGATTTTCGGACAGGGGTACATTTTGCCCAAAGGTGTTCGTGAAAGTTTATTGGACAATTAATATTTAACCCATAGTTAAACAGTAGCCGGCAATTAATATTTAACCCATAGTTAAACAATAGCTGGCAATTAATATTTAACCCATAGTTAAACAGTAGCCGGCTGTACCAATACATATCAGAAGGAACGTGGAAATAATGGTAAGAAAAACTGTGAGACGACGTGCTCCCCCGCTTAACAACAATGACCGATCCCAACCATATTTCCGCGGTCTTTTCTTTCATTTTCTCTTTCGCCCATGTCATCATCTCTCACATTGACGGTTGCTGATGGCGCGCACTGGTTCATAAGTTTAAAAAATAAAACAAGTCAAAACATAAACTCGCGAAAAACAAAAGACTTCAACACATTCTGTATACATCGGTTAGGCTCTGGGTGTGCGTGTGACACTGTCGCGGGAAACAATAAGGTTCACATCTACTGTCGAGGCACATGTTCGTCAGTCGACGTCAGTTCATCTCGATCTGTTCCTAACCACAACCTGCGTTCGACCATGTAATACTAGAAACTACTCTCAACTGTCGCAAACTCAATGCTGTAACGTAATTATCGTAAACTGTTGCAAAATTCAATAACACTCCTAAAACTTTCCGTAAAGTAGCCCTAAATATATGACCTGTATATCCGATCTTTTGTCTTAGTTACCTGCCATACCATGATTAACAGTCCTATTTCAGCTGCCTTTGTGTATCTTGGTGAATAACTTCTTCTCCATTGTCTCTTTAATGAGCTCACTTCCTACTTTGTTACCGATGAACTTATTCCCTCCATTGTGTTATAGTTTTTCCTCGTATGTTTTACTTCCCAGCACTTTGGTGGGAGGGGGGATGCCAATAGCATCACAATACTACATTTTCCGAAACACCTAAGTTGGGGTTTTACAACTGGTCAAACTCATGATCGGGTTAATACGAAAAATAATCACATGCCCACTGAGGAGAGCTTGCCTCGTTCTCCGTAATGTACGGTTTAGTTTAGAGATTACGTTCTCATGCTAGAAACGACAGACGAGTCCATAATAAATGTACGTAATATGATTAAAATAGTTTGCTTTTTAAGGAAGGGTCGTTTGTTTTAGTATTAGGCATGACGCGATGGTGAAGGATAGAACAATAAATATCAAGCAATTTAATAGTTTTGTTTTTTTTTGTTTTTTTAATGGAAATCGCCCTAGACAAGGCATGGAGACATTTAATGTAAAGTGACAAAAACACGACTTTCTAATAAGCGATCATGGGTAATGACTCATGTCATGAGTTCTGATGAGTAAGAACTAACAATAATAATCTCGTCATAAAAATAACATATTCATCCGTATACATTCAAGTGGTGGCCAGCCTGGTACATTGATGTCTATGACTTTTCATCTATCTCTCTCGAGGCATTCATGTTGCTCATCATTCAGAACCTCGTTCTCACTGTTTCTCAGAAGTGTTTGCTGTACGGCTATATCTTTATTTGCTGTTGTACAGACAATAGGTTGCAGTTTCTTTCTGTCCGTGCGGTGTCTATATTGGGCGATTGTCCTAACCATTGTGTGCAGTCAGCACCAACCATATTCAGGGTTTAACCGGCTTCCTCCGAAGGAGGAAGTTTCATGGGAGTATGAAATTCACAAGCGGTCCCCAGTCGCATGTATAATCCTAACCATTTGGTCCTAACCATTGTACCCAAAGGAATCTTTCGCCCATCACAACTAGATACAAAACCATGAACAGAATTATTCCTGACTAGCATTTCAGCCCGGCGTTGCCCGGGTGTTTGGCGGTGTATGTTGAGCAAAAAAAAAGCAGTCAATTTTTTTTTAACTTCGAGTCCTATTATGACCCATTAACATTTATCAAGTTATTAAGTTAGATCCATGTCCAAGAAACCTATATTTAAAATTTCAAGTGTTTAAACCCAATTGTCGGAGGAGTTTGGTAGAGTTCTCCAAGGTCAAATCGTTGAACTTTGACCCGTTGACAGCTAAATTTCTGGCCGAAAACGGATTGCAAAGATTTTCCCCAATCTCAGTATCCTGTATATAAAAGTTCGAGTCTGTAGACTGAAAATTGACAGAGTTATTGCGTAGGGAAATGTACACAGACACACAGACAGACACACACACACACACACACACAGACACTCACTTTTATATATAGAGAGATTGTTTCCGTATTACATTAGTCTATTGCTTTCCATGACCTCACATTACCCAGATCGGGGGGGAGGGGACTGAAGTGGGTTCTCGACTTTGCCCAAGGGTCCGCACAAGCCAGCGGAAATAAGGAGGTGCTTTACTATCCCGCCACCTTATACAACGCCTAAGTTTCCGAAATGGTCACCCACCTAGTACTGGCCAGGCTCATCGTTACTCGGCTAATACCAGTATAATTACGGTTATTTATTTCATCCTTATAAAACTCTCACAATAAACCGTCGTTTTTATGGAAATCGCTCCAAACAAGGCAGAAAGCCACTTGATGTAAATGAGCTAAAAAAAAACACACCAATTCAATGTCAAAACCTAGTCAACGATAAACATATGAATGAACTCTAACACAGAAAACAGCAAGTCTTACCCCTTTGCCAGAAACTTCGTTCATGGAATATGAGGACTAAAGGACAAAATAAGAGAAACGAGAATTATGAAACTGCCGAAAGCAAACCCATTATTTAAATTTATAACCTATTAATATGACAGTGAATCAATATTCAATATGCTTGGTGAATTAGTTTAGGGGTGAATTTTATATATAGAAATATATAAAAATATACGCATTAGGTTTTTAGCCCGTTAAAACAGGCAGAGGTTATATCCCGTTGATTTAAAATTATTCTTTATGCCAAACATCTAAATTAAATGTAGTATTGCGGTGACTAATCCCTAACTGTATATCAAGCGGGTACCATAATACTTAGTACGCTGCACCTTATCATAACAAAGGTCCATAAAAAAATGTAAGCCAGATCGTTTCAGTAATTTCCGAGAAAACCTAGAAACAGATAGGCTCACAGACTAAGAGAGATATATAATACAGATGCTAGCGTTGGAACGATTAATTGGAATCGGAAATCGAAAAGCTCGAAACTTTTGGGGGACACTGGAGTCGGTATCGGAATCGGAAAAATTAGTTCCTATTTTTCGATGCCAAAAACGATATTTTTATTGTTTTTATTGGTTTGATTTAATTTGAAACTTCAATTATAATGGTGCAAGGATAAATATGTATTGTTTTGAAAGTCGAAACTGAAAATCTATAGACCGTCCCAAACAAGTATATTTGTACGTTTGCGAAAATATATGCTCATATTTCATTCAAAAGCAATTCTATATTTAGAAATTTAAAAAGAATCGGAATCGGTAATTGTATCGGAGTCGATAATTTAGAACAGAATCGGTAATTGTATCGGAATTTTTTTTTTACATAGGCGTCATCATTTATCAAGGCCGAGAGGCCACTCAAGGATAAGGGTTCAAGAGTGTACAGTAGTCAAAAGGACAATATAGTGATCGATAGTCAGGGAAGTTCGGTAAATTTGTTAACTTAAGTGGAACGGCTCATCAGAAACTTGTTTACGTTGGACTTGAAGACAACCATATTGTAGTCAGCTTGAAAGCAGGAAAACGGAAGACAATTCCACAGGCGTGCAGTTCTAAGAAAGAAGCTTTGCTCATGGAATCTACGTTTAGGTTTAGGCACAGATAAAGAGTGGGGAAAAGTATTGATAATGTTTTCAGCTAGTCTAGTGTTTCTTGTGAAAGTTTGGCGAGGGAGACCATAGATTGAAACTCAGTCGAACATTTTTCATGAAAATTACGATACAGCAGAGACAAACTCGCAACATCTCTTCTGTGAGATAGGGGTTGCAGCGAAGAGAAAAGGACATCTCCCACGAGGCCACGAAGTCTATTTTGAACTCTATCAAGGCAGGTCAAGTCCTTTTTAGCAGCTTCTGCCCAGATGTGGCAACAGTATTCCATCCTTGTATGTACCTGGCTCTTGTATAGATAGAGAATAGCATCAGCAGTGAGATATCTACTGGATCGATAGAAGGATCCCACCATTTTTCCAGTGGCCTTGGCAACAGATTTGATGTACGTGTTCCGTTTAAGATCAGGAGTAAAGGTTAAGCCCAGAAGCTTGTCAAAACTTGAGGCCTCCACAAGACGAGAGTCATTCATTTCAATTGATGCCAATTGATGCCAGAACGTTGATGATGTAAAGATAGAAGCTTGGTTTTAGATGCATTAAAAGTAACCAGCCTCTCCTTACCCCATTGTACAATGTGATCAAAATCAGAGGAGAGAGAATCAGAGATAACTTGGTCGTTTACTGTCTTAGATGTGCTACCATAGATGGTAGTGTCATCAGCATAAATGTCTACAAATGATGTAAGGATGTGATTTGGAAGATCATTAATGTAGATCAGGAAAAGAGTTGGGCTCAGGATGGACTCCTGAGGGACTCCAGCATTAATACTGTGAGCTTCTGATTTTTGCCCATCAACTACTACTCTTATGAAACTATCAGAGAGAAATGATTTAATAATTGAGAAGACATTTCCAGCTATACCATAGCTAGAGATCTTGTGAAGTAAACCTCTATGCCATACCCTATTAAAGGCCTTAGATATGTCAAGAGCAATTGCCCTAGAAAGGTTGCCTCTGTCGAGAGATTCGCTAATGTTATGAGATATAACTGTAAGCACATCTGCTGTAGATCTAGCAGAATGGAAACCATATTGTGTGTCACTAAGAAGGTTATTTTTGCTGAGATGGTTGATTACTTCTGTATTTAACACAGATTCCAGCAACTTACTCATGACGCACAGGAGACTTATTGGCCTGTACTGAGAGGGGGATGAACGATCACCTGAATTCTTAAATACAGGGCATACTGATGAAATTTTCCAGGGTGATGGGAAGCAATTCTCCTTAAGACAACGTTTAAACAGTTTTGTAAGTATGGGCGCTAGTTCAGGTTGAAGTTTTTTTGAGTACTATAATTGGAATACCGTCAGGGCCGGTTGCTTTACTGGAGTCAAGGCTTTTTATTAGGTTGGCAATATCACGTACAGACATTTGTATATCACATAGCGTGTTTTCTGATACAGGAGGAAATATTGGGGTCGCAAAGGGTAGAATTAGCTGCAAAGTTCTTGGCAAAGAGTTTGGCTTTGTCTGATGCTAACGAGATTAACTCAGGTCCATTGATGATAGTTGGGATAGAGCACACGCTTCTGTTCAGGATTCTGTTTGCTATTTGCCAAAACTGGTGGGAACCAAGCCGCTGCTCAGCTACTTTGGACTTAACAGATTGAGCATAAAACTCTCTTGCATTCTTTATTACTTTCTTACAATGGTTGCTGACAGTCCTGAAAGCGGCTTTAGTTTCCATACATCTATTACGTTGGAAGCAGTGGAAAAAGTGATTTCTGTGCGCAATAGCAGCAGCACATTCTGGAGAGAACCATGGTTGGCTGTTAGGTTTTTGCTGGAACTTTTTCGAGGGTATGAAACGGTCTATACCTACAATTAACCATTCCGTCAGGTCTGACACTATAAAGGACACATCCTTTTTAAACATGGAACACAGAGGTAGATTCGATATAAATGTACGGAAGCTATCCCAGTCAGCCATAGTGTATCGATATACTGTACGATGGAGAGGTACGTCTGAGAACTTATTACATTTCATTTTTATCTTAATTGATACAACTGAGTGGTCGGAAGATCCCAGAGGAGACAGAACAGAAACTGAACATAGTTCAGGGCTAGTTGTGAGAAAAAGGTCTAGAAGACTCGCATACTGGATGTCATTGTCGGGCACACGGGTGGGTTCGTGAACAATCTGAGTGAGGTCATAAGCAATGGAGAAATCATGACAGAATCTCCCCTCATCATCGGTCTTGTTTGAGTGGGTCAACCATTCAACATTGTGAACATTCAAGTCTCCACATACGTGAATGTTAGCTGAAGGATATGCTGATAGAACTTGGTCAATTTTCTCAGATATGCTTTTAAAGATAGTAACTCCGCTGTTATGGGGGCGATAGAGAGTAAATATAAACGCAGTAGTGTGAGCTAGTGCAACATATGGGTAAGTTAGGATCTTCTCTGGAGATGTCCCTACCACATGGAAAGCCATCTTTTATATAGGCACATATTCCATGCCCATGGCGATCTTGGGGGTCAGATTTGGAAGTTAAGTTAGAGTATCCCTTAATTACGAACTCATTTAGGGAAATAGTCTGTCCAATGCCAGTTTCGCTTAAAAATAAAAGGTCTGGTTTAGTCTCCTGTAATTGGGCTTCAACGTCTGGAAGGTTAGAACGTAGACCCCTGATGTTGGAGAAGGAGACATGGTAGTGGGGGTCTACATTGGAAGTTGCAGATCTGGGTTTAATCGTGTATTTTTTCTTGAAACTTGTCATGATGGAATTTTGGAGTTTGTGGACTAGGTCGTCAGACATGTTTAGAGCAGGACAGATTGGGAAAATATTGGAATCGTCCCATCACTATTAGAAACCTTACTAGGAATGTTTTCAACAAAAATAAATTACAAGTCGTAAAAAATATCAAAACGATGGGTACCCATTTAACGTTAAACCTAGTTAAACCAACGTAAACAAGTTCTTATTGAACCGTCTTCATAAATAATCTAATAATACCAAATTTCCACGCTACTATCCCAATGACTACAATACACAAATTAACCCTTATCTTCGAGTGGCCTCCGGACCTTAATATGTGGTAATCCCTTTGTAAAAAAATTCCTTCTCTAAAGAACAGATGGCCATTCCATATAAATAAAAGCGAGTACGTATGCATTTGTGTGTATCGCTGCAAACTATTAACAAGTCTTAAATAGCAGCATGTATATGTTATATATTGAGATCCTATGCCAGTGAATAGCAATGAACTTAGCTAGTATGAATTTTGGCAAGGCTCATATGAGTACAGGTCAAGATAACGTAGGTGAACGGAAATGTATCCAGTGGTAGTTGACTTGATTTGAAGCGCAGGTCAAAAGTTAATTCCCTAACAAACTGCGCTAAAAATACAGGTGCCGAAAGATGTGATAATATGAGATGATGTTGTGTGTTCAATCGGGAGAACAGGCGGTTTCTAGACAGTTTCTAGTTGGAAATTAAGCGAACGGGACGCGCAAATGATGTGAATGATCTCAGCTGAATGTTGCCTCGAGACTATCCGTCGTCACCCATTCTTAAGATAGCTAATAACTAAGGCTATGACAACAGCATATTCTTTTCATTGCTTTTAATCTCGAGTATATATTCGACATAATTAGACACAATTAATCAACCGAGGATCACATCACTCTACATAAAAACATATAAGATATCAATGGATATATCTGAGAATCAAAACAAGGAAAAGAATATGCTGTTGTATAACAAAGAAGTAGATAATTAATAAGTTACGTGCTTTCTACCTACATGAAAAATTATCTCTCTCTCTAAATAAAAACTTTTTATTCTTGGTTGCTCACGAGCGAAAGTGAGTTGCTCACTGGCGATTCTCCGTGATGAGAATGAACGTTTGCGATTTGATCGCTCACGGGTGAGAACGTACATACGCAATCTACACGTTGTGGAAAACTACCATATGTTACCTCTTCGCTTAGCGTTTAATTGTACATAAAGAACACTCTTTAAAACTATGATACCGACATGGACAACTACGTTGGCAACAACCGGGTGTGTATGGTGTCCACTCTAACATAACGAATGAGGCATCAATATTAAGTAAAAAAATATCACTATTTATATACGAGGGTCATTCCATAAGTAAGGCCTCCTATTTTTAACTCAGAAACTAAAATGTTAAAAAGCTACGAAGACGGGAGTGATACCATTAAAATGAGCGACCTATTTTGCTCCAGAATTTATTTTTCTACATAGTATCCGCCATTCTCAAAATCACTTTCACCAGCGATGAACGAGATTTCGGAGAAAAAATTTGGAGCGAGCTTTGCTATTCACATCTCTGTCGAAACTCTGAAATCGACGAACCTATCTCCTAACTGTGTTGACATTCTATATTAGCTTTGTAAAGGTTCAACAGGCGCCGGTGAATGTTGCTCGGGTCAACTTTTTACTGCGTGGAGGGATGCAATGACGTATCTCTGCTTCTGATGCACGTCCATGACAGAGGTGGTTTTCTTAGAGTCTTACACCGTCAATATATGGGAACATAGAGATGAAACTTTCGGGTCATGAATGCATAAGTTCAGTCATAATAACAATGCAATTTGCAATCCTCTCAGAACACGAAGGAGTGGCATTACTTTTGAGTCGTCTGTAATAAAGATTATGTTACGAATAAAGGTGTTAGTATATCATAACTATTAATTTCTTGTAGAAGATTATACCCGAAGACAAATATATGTGTGCACAGTCATTACAAAAAATAGTGGAAGAAAGTGGGATACGCACAGTTGACTTAACATAGACATTTTATTTACAAAGAGACAACATATAGAATGATGCAAGTCTTAGTCCGATATTGTGTTTGTGTGTCACTCACAACTGCTACGGATATAAGTAATATATTCCCAGCTTCATTTACTCGAGTTCAAAATCGACATTTTGTTGGCAACTGTAGCGTCTGTTTTGTCCCGTTCTCGCGTCTCCACGCGAGAACTTGTATAACACATGTAAAGAGAAGGTGGTAACTCCGCCTGAAACAAAAAAGGAGTTAACTCTGCTTAATCGTAGTCCTCTTTTCCTAACAGTATATGAATATGTGTATATATTTGTATGGTCAGGATGCAAGTAATCGATCACTATAAATTTTGGAACTCAGCTACTAGACGTAAGGATCCTAATGTGGACTATATTTAGTTTAATTTAATTATACGCAAAGATGGTAAAAAGGGATGATTACCCACAGTAGAAATTTTGATAACTCCGATTTTTGTGAAGTTTGACAATAGATATTAGAGACCCATTAAAAAATATTCCCCGAATTTCAGTTATTTAGGAATATTTTAAGGTGTTTAAGGACAATATATACACAACCGCCATTTCAGCTGAAATCATTCATATCTGCATTTAATTTGAACCATGATAATTGACACAAAATGTAACATTTTCAACAACAAAATAGGTGTATTTTATACATACATGCCGGTTTTTGTACGTGCTGATTATTTATTCTGAGTATTTTTAGTGTTACTGTAGAGGTTCTACTTTGTGTGGTTTAGCTTTTCGAATACTGATCTGATTTTACGATCAAACATGATTTCTGCTGGAGATCGTGCGGCTGAAGTGTGAGAGTTTGCCGTAATCTTGTGTTCTTTGAGATACTGTTGTAGAGCTTTTTCGTGGGCAATTCATGAGCTTTTTTAGTGTGCCCACAAAGCCATCGGCTTGGCTGTTGCTCATAGAATGATATTGTGGAGTTGTGAGATGCTTTATCTGATATATACTGCAAATATTTTTGAAATTTAAAGAAGTGAATTTAGTGGCATTATTCTGTGTATAAAGAAAGTAACACAATAGAGACGTTCGCTGAAAGTTTTCTTATATAGTTTTATTTGGAGAGAATTTACTCAGGAGGGAGAGATTGAACTTAACTTTTTACTTAACGAACTTAGTGAGGCACACGGAGGGACATCGAAATAATATTCGCCTTAGATTACAAACTTCCTACATTGTTGACGGTGTCTCGTTCGCACGGCTTCCCGGAGATATTGATCTAAAAACCTTAATTTTCCACGCTTGAAAACGTGAAGTCACTCTTCATCGGCTATATTGTCTACAGTATTTGATCTCTGCGCTCTGCTTCAACTTTATATCACCTATCTTTCATCTAACCCTGGAAATCATTTCGTTTTACAGACCTGGGTTATCATGCACTCAGTGTGACCCTTTTCAAAATTCACACTAACTTTTCTTAATCGTCACCGACGTTGGGGCCCTAATATGTAACACAATTAAGCGAAATTCTTTAAATTTTAATTTCTTCTTAAACCCCCTAAAGTTTGAGCCTTAATTGGAATAAGGATTCTAGATATGAGATTTAATATCAATTAGTCTTAATTTTAATCTTTGTGATGAAAGATAAAACAGTGAAAAACTGTTCTGTTGGGGAATTAATTTTATCCGTCTAAGGGGCGGGTATTCTTCTAGCCATATATGAAGTTAAGTCAGCCGGATTTTAGAAGGCTCAAATAGGCTTTAAGCTGACAAATAAAACGTTACTTATGACTAGCCAATTTGTATATGTTATTGTTGTATCATGTTTTTGACAATATGATAACGAACTTCGCTAAAAAAAAATTTAATATTTAGTCCGGTTCAAAATGACTGATAATATAAAAAAGATTTTATATAATAGCTGAAAACTCGTTAAAAAGACGTTAATTGACGCTGGAATAGGTTTTATCTTTCTGTTTTATTTGTTTTGTTTTAAATTTTTTACATTTTTTTCACAATAACTTAAAAGTATATTACAAAACTTGACTATCTAGTATAACTCTGTTTAACTGGTCAAATGCAAAACAACACGGGAATATGGAATATCAAAATGTAACAAGAACATACAAACGTATAATTTGTTCGTCTAGCCGACGGACAACTTCTGTTGGTTAATTAGATATCGACTTGGTATTTATTTGTTTCCCCACGAAACAAAATGTGACACAAGATCGTTTTTAATGTGGGGGAAAATCAGCTCCCCTCAAAAGGGGCACTGTGGCAGTTTGCAAAAATGATATTACCTTAATATAGAAGGGTTTTCCCCCTCCATTGACTGAGGACAATTAATTTGAGTGCAGAATCTGAGTAGACATCGCAGTTTAGTCACCAGTCCAGTATGAGTACCGGATATCGACTTCAGTCTTACGGCCTTGTCTTCTGGTATTTATTGTGTATGGACCAGTTCATTCGTAGGTAACACAACACCCCCTCCCAAACTAATTGCTCCGAAAGGTGTTTACGTAGACTGAATGAATCTGTGATCTTCCTTTTTCTGCCAGAACGTCGTAGTTCTCATATGATTTGGGGAAGCTCAATATCAAATGTGTCGTATACGGTTTCAATCGCCTCTATTTCTTCCTGAGGCAAATTTTCTTGATCCTCAGTTACACATTCGCGTATCTAATTCACATGCCTATTGTGTGTGAATTTCGGGCCCTGAATAATGTAGATAACATTATCGATCCTCTGTATTATCTTCCCCAGGTACGAAAAATAAATGTTATTTCTAAAATGCTTGAAGTAAAACTTTTTCTCCAAGGATGTATTTTTAGTGTTACTGTAGAGGTTCTACTTTGTGTGGTTTAGCTTTTCGAATACTGATCTGATTTTACGATCAAACATGATTTTCGAATACTGATCTGATTTTACGATCAAACATGATTTTCGAATACTGATCTGATTTTACGATCAAACATGATTTTCGAATACTGATCTGATTTTACGATCAAACATGATTTCTGCTGGAGATCGTGCGGCTGAAGTGTGAGAGTTTGCCGTAATCTTGTGTTCTTTGAGATACTGTTGTAGAGTTTTTTCGTGGGCAATTCATGAGCTTTTTTAGTGTGCCCACAAAGCCATCGGCTTGGCTGTTGCTCATAGGATGATATTGTGGAGTTGTGAGATGCTTTATCTGATATATACTGCAAATTGTTTTTGAAATTTAAAGAAGTGAATTTAGTGGCATTATCACTGACCAGGCAATCAACAACTCCAAAATTAGCAAACAGTTTATGTAGGACATTAATTAACAGTTATTGCTGTGGTGGGTTTTCTGTATATTAGTACTTCTGGCCATTTCGAGAAACTATCCACCACTATCAAGTAATAAAAACCATCCAGTAGTCACACAAAGTATATATGTATCCTGAACCATGGTTGTTCGGATTTGGGTTTTTGCTAAGACACACCCTTTATATGTTTTAACCATATTAGTGATATATCCGTCCATGGATGGTCAGTAAAAAAAAAAGCTGCGCATCAGGCATTTCATCTTGCTAGTGACCTATGTGAAAGTTTTTCAGTATACTCTTCTGAAACGTTTTAAGAATAATGACTATCTCGCTACAAAGCAGGATGTTGTCGCAAACTGAGAAAATGTCTGAAGTAAATTCCCCTTGTGTTAATTTATGCTTTGTGGTATTCATAAATTCATCATTCACTGCTTCTGTCTTTATTTCTTTTTAATTTTTGTATCTCTCTTTTTTTTTCAGTCCCAATTTGCTAAGGGGTAACTTCACTGTTGTGAACAATAGAAGAAAACGCAAAATATAGAAATAAAAATATTCTTTCTCTCGCCTTTTTTACGCAGATGTTTCGAAGAGTTTTTTCGCCCGTGTTGAATACACAATGCATTAGTTTTAGTGTAAAGGTTCAGCGTCGAAAAACCTGGGGGTTTTTTTTTGGGGGGGTTCAATGCTATAGTTGCATTCTAGAACCTTCGATAGTCAGTGTTATAAGAACATTGGGATATTTACTAGAGTATCCTTCGTGAGTTCTTCGAATCCACGATCGCCAGTATTATACGAGCACCGGGGTATTTAAATTCGGAAATTCTTTGTGAGCTCTTTGAATTCTCGTTTCGCCAGTGTTATAGTCCTGTTTAAAGGGTTAAAAGGAAAACAACACGGGGGTGGAGTATCAAAATGTATTAACAAGAACATACAAAAGTACGAGTTGTTCGTCTAGCCAACGAACAACCTTGGTTGGTCCACCGTATATCGACTTCCGTCTTAAGGCTTCTTTGTCTTCCGGTATTTATTGTGTATGGACCATTTCACTCATAGGTAACACAGGTAGTTCAATCACAAAAATATCCTAATAACAACTATGTATGATGAAAAAAAAAGATGACCTACGATGAAAGAAGCATCGGTTAAGATGAAAGGGCGTGGTTTATGATAAGTGTATACAGCGAAAAGGTTTAGCTGAAACGAAAGATTGGCCAGGAGCAAAGTGTCGTATTTGTTCTGATACTATATTTCATATCTGCCGTTCTCAGTCAGTAAAGGAGAAATCTTTCTAGACTGGGACAATTTTTATATGTGTCCCAATCCAGAATGTCCCTTTTGAGAGAAGTGGATATTCTCAAGCTGACCTTGCATCTAACCCTTCCCTTGCAGAGGATGCAAGTAAATAGGGCCGTTTTCTTTTAAAGAAACCAAACTAATGTGTTTCCATTTTCTCGCCAAATCGGATTCTCAGTGATTGGTCTATGAGAGCCGTCTCTAGGAGAAGGAGGATCCGCAAGTAGTTGAGTAATGTACAGCGGTTTCAGATATCCCGTAGTGATATGGGAGGACATCGATGAGGGGAATTAACTGAAGTTCCTCAAAATATGAGGAAACTAAAACACTTTTTTGACACTTGAGGCTCTTCTCTATCTCCACAAATCTAATATCAAACTATATATGGAGTACCGTTGTCATAGTTGGGCTGGTGAAATTCTGTTCCATCTGAAGGTTCTTGATAAAGTGCAGAAACGTATCTGTAATTTGATTGATCACAGCCTTTCTTCCTTTCACAGACGTAACGTTGCTAGTCACAGTCTTTTAGTGTAGGAGCAACTCATTTGTAAATAAAAGGAGAAGTCTATTTATTTGACATACACTTTTATATACACGGAACCAATTTAAAATATGTTATATACTCCAATAGAAAAATGCGAGCATGTAAAGTAATATGATTAAGCTTAAACATGGAAAAGTGAAGGACTAGTTGTTAAAACTGGAAAAGAAAAGGACAAGATATTTTAGTAAAAAATATAATAAATTTAGAACTTAAGTAGTGAGTCGAGAGATTTGCTAATACTATGAGATATAATTGTAAGCACATCGGCTTTAGATCTAGCAGAACGGAAACCATATTAATTGTCACTAAGAAGGTTATTTTTGTTGAGATGGTTGATTACTTCTGTATTTAACACAGACTCCAGCAACTTACTCATGATGCACAGGAGACTTATTGGCCTGTACTGAGAGTGGGATGAGCGATCACCTGAATTCTAAAATACAGAGCATACTGATGAAATTTTCCAGGATGATGGGAAGCAATTCTCCTTAAGACAACGTTTAAACAGTTTTGTAAGTATGGGCGCTAGTTCTGGTTGAAGTTTTTTTAGTACTATGATTGGAATACCGTCAGGGCCTGTTGCTTTACTGGAATGAAATACACTTTTTGTTGCCATAAACACCTTGTCTTGAAGTCTTGATTTTTCACACACAGTATATATATATATATATATATATATATATATATATATATATATATATATATATATATATATATATATAACGTTTTGTTCGACGTTTATTTCATTCATTCCGTTTTAAATTCTATTTTTCTTTTTAAAACAGTATTTAATCCGATTCTTTGTGAATCGATATCATATATAAAACTGCTAATTCCTATTGATCAGCTGTCTGAATATATTCCATCAGATTTTTTTTTTGTGTGTGTGTGGGGGTTTTAGTTTATGCTTTGTATTAGTTTTACGTGCGTTTTTTTGTTTGTTTGTTTTTTAGTTTTTCCGTTTAATTCTTCCTAAGACGACCCATTCGTTTGTCTGCATTTGGAGGATAAAGGAATAATTATTATTATTATTATTATTATTATTATTATTATTATTATTATTATTATCCGATTAGTTATTGTCATCACAACAACTAATTTCCGCTGATCTTAGGAAACCAATTTTTCTCCAAGACGCATAATCGTGACGACTAGGGCATCTCGACGTTTTAAAGTTCAATCCTGAACAAAATCTACAAAACGATTGAACAAGTTAATTAAATGCTTTTTTATCGGACATTGAAAAATTAAAAAGCAAACGGTGTACCACCGCATCTTTAATAAATGGTTGTGTTGAAAAGTACGTGACGGATTCTGAGTTCAACAAAAAACCACTTGAATAAGGCTGGAAGAAAAACAATGGAAACACTGATGAGCATAGCAGTCCATAAATAATATTGACTAATAATTCGGCTTCATTAACATTGATGAAAGCACCGCAATTCAAGCGTTAAATCAGACATTTCTCTCACTTGCGTTTTTTTCGTTTTTACTCTTGTCATGCCAAAACAAAGCATATTATCACATGGAACATAATGGGCTATTATTTGGGATTATGCACGACAATAAACGGGGGGTATGAGCTACGAGATGTCTCTTCACATTACATTTAAACTTCTGCACATTAGTAAAGTCAAGAAAGCAGAAAACAGGAAGGGAATTTCAATGTCTAACAGTCCCAGGAAATAAACTATTAGAGTATAAGACTGCGATATCTAGCGAACTTAATGAATGATGGGATTTTACTGCTTATCGGATTAGTCGGAGTATATACGTCGAGGGGGGCAGAAGTGTAATAAGTTCATCGGAGCACATTCCATTAGTACTTACAAAACAGACACATGGAGGCAAAATTGCGGCGATGGGACAGATGTTGGAGATTGACCGATAGTGCTGGACATAACAGATGCGGGACTCTTTTACACTATGCATCCTTGTTAAAAAAAATAATACGATTATGAATTAAATCGTTAATTATTTTTTTTTTAATTTATTCAAAAGTGACTAGTCATAAAAACATTATTTTTGTAGTTTATTGGCTTTTGTTATTTTTTGTATTGTTGTATGTTTGTTTTTCTGTTTTGTTTTGTATTTGTTTGTTAGTTTGTTTTGTTTTGTTTGTTTGTTTGTTTGTTTTGTCTTTTTTTTTGTATTGTTTTGTTTTCCCCTCATTGTTCGTCCTATTCCAATGAAATTGTGTACATAGATATGATTTTGAAAAATTAAATTACAAACAGATATTGTACAAAGATATAATTTTGAAAAATTAAATTACTAACAGATTTTGTACATAAATATAATTTTGAAAAATTAAATTACTAAGAGATTTTATACAGAGATATAATTGGGAAAAATTAAATTACTAACAGATATTGTACGCAGATATAATTTTGAAAAATTAAATATTATTTTGGAAAATTAAATAACTAACAGATTTTGTGCATAAATATAACCTTGCAAAATTAAATTACTAACCAGATTTTGTACATGAATATAATTTTGAAAAATTAAATTACTAACTGATTGTGTGCATAGATATAATTTTGAAAAATTAAATTACTACCGGAATTTGTACATAAATATAATTTTGGAAAATTAAATAACTAACAGTTTTAATACATAAATATAATTTTGAAATATTTTATTAGGAACAGATTGTGTACATGAATATAACTTTTAAAAATTAAATTACTAACAGATTTTGTACATAGATATAATTTTTAAAAATTAAATTACTAACAGATTTTGTACATAGAAAAAAATTTGAAAAATAAAATTACTAACAGATTTTGTACATAGATATAATTTAAAAAAATTAAATTACTACCAGATTTTATACATAAATATAACTTTGAAAAAATTAAATTACTAACAGATTGTGTAAATAGATATAATTTGGAAAAATTAAATTACTAACAGATTTTGTACATAAATATAACTTTGAAAAATTAAATTACTAAAAGATTGTGTACATATATATAATTTTGAAAAATTAAATTACTAACAGATTGTGTACATAGATATAATTTGGAAAAATTAAATTACTAACAGATTTTGTACATAAATATAATTCTGAAAAATTAAATTACTAACAGATTTTGTACATATACATATAATTTTGAAAAATTAAATTACTAACAGATTGTGTACATAAAAATAATTTTGAAAAATTTAATTACTAACAGATTATGTACATAGATATAATTTTGAAAAATTAAATTACTAACCGATTTTGTACATAAATATAATTCTGAACAGTTGAATTAGAAACAGATTTTGTAGATTAATATAACTATAAAAAATTAAATTACTGACAGATTTTGTACGTAAACACCATTTTGAAAAATTAAATTACTAACAGATTGTGTACATAGATAAAATTTTGACAAAGTAAATTACTAACAGATTTTGTATATAAAAATAATTTTGAAAAATTAAATTACTAACAGATTTTGTGCATAAATATAATTTTGAAAAATTAAATTACTAACAGATTGTCTACATAGACATTATTCTAAAAAAACTAAATTACTAATAGATTTTGTACATAAATATAATTTTGAAAAAGCAAATTATTAACAGTTTGTGCACATAGATATATATTTGAAAAACTAAATTACTAACAGATTTTGTACATAAATATCACTTTGAAAAATTAAATTACCAAGAGATGGTGCACTTAGATATAATTTTGAAAAATTAAATCAGTAACGGATTTGTACATAAATATAATTTTGAAAAATGAAATTACTAACAGATTTTGTACATAGATATTATTTTATAAAATTAAATTGCTGGCATATTTTGTACATAAATATAATTTTGAAAAATTAAATTACTAACAGATATTGTTCGCAGATATAATTTTGAAAAATAAAATTACTAACAGATTTTTTACATAGATATAATTTAGAAAAATTAAATTACTAACAGATTTTGTACATAAATATAATTTTGAAAAACTAAATTACTAACAGATTTTGAACATGAATATGCCTTTGAATAATTAAATTGCAAAAAGATTTTGTACATTAATATAATTTTGAAAAATTAAATTACTAACAGATTGTGTACATAAATATAATTTAGAAAAATTAGACTACTAACAGATTTTGTACATAAATATAATTTTGAATAATTAAATAACAAACAGAATTTGTACATAAACATAATTTTGAAAAATTAAATTACTTACAGATTTTGTTCGTAAATATAGTTTTGAAAATTAAATTACTAACCGATTTTGTACATAGATATAAATTTGAAATATTAAATTACAAACAGGTTGTGTACATTTATATAATTTTGAAAAAATAAATTACTAACAGATTTTATACATCAATATAATTTTGAAAAACTAACTTACTAACAGATTGTGTACATATATATAATTTTTAAAAATTAAATTACTAACAGATTGTGTACATAGGCATAATTTTGAAAAGTTCAATTGCTAACAGATCTTGTACATAAATATAATTTTGGAAAATTAAATAACTAACAGATTTTGTGCATAAATATAACCTTGCAAAATAAAATTACTAACTAGATTTTGTACATAATATAATTTTGAAAAATTAAGTTATTAACTGATTGTGTACATAGATATAATTTTTAAAAATTAAATTTCTACCGGAATTTGTACGTAAATATTATTTTGGAAAATTAAATAACTAACAGATTTTGTGCATAAATATAACCTTGCAAAATTAAATTACTAACCAGATTTTGTACATGAATATAATTTTGAAAAATTAAATTACTAACTGATTGTGTGCATAGATATAATTTTGAAAAATTAAATTACTACCGGAATTTGTACATAAATATAATTTTGGAAAATTAAATAACTAACAGTTTTAATACATAAATATAATTTTGAAATATTTTATTACGAACAGATTGTGTACATAAATATAACTTTGAAAAATTAAATTACTAACAGATTGTGTACATAGATATAATTTTGAAAAATTAAATTACTAACGGAATTTGTACACAATATAATTTTGAAAAATTAAATAACTAACAGATTTTGTACATAAATATAATTTTGAAAAATTAAATTACTAACAGTTTTTGTACATAAATATAATTTTGAAAAATTAAATTACTAACAGATTTTGTACATTGATATAATTTTGAAAAATTAAATTACTAACAGTTTTTGTATATAAATATTATTTTGAAGAATTAAATTACTAACAGATTTAGGCTCATCTTAAGTAGGACAGGCACTAGTGTAAATGTGGTATTGTGGTGTCTGAGATGGTTCTAGTTAAGAGTAGGATAGACATTTGTAAAACATTTTTATTACTGTTTTTCACCCCAAACAAGACATGTCACCAGTTGAAACGTAAAAAAACTATTATTTGAGATCGTGCCTAATAGGCGACTGCGAGGAGTTGAACAGCGAGATGTCTGTTCACATTACATTTAAAGTTCTGTAGATTAGTGCGACTAGTGAAGCAGAAAACATGGAGAGAATTCCAAAAGTTTAGCAGTCCAAGGGAAGAAACTGTTAGAGGAAAAGGCTTTCTGACATCTATGGACCTTAATAGTGAATGGGTGGGATTTTGCTGTCTGTTGGATTCGTCGGAAGTATTACGTCGAAGTAACATTAGTGTTATGAGCTCATCAGAGAACATTCCATTAAGTACTTGCAAAACAGGGACAGAGATGCAATACTGTTGCGATGAGACAGAGATTTGAGCTAAACCGATAGTGCGGGACCTATTAGACTTGCGACTATTATTTGAAACTCTATCTAAGAGTGGGTGGTGGATGCATCAGCCCAGATGCGGAGACAATGCCCTATGCATGGGCAAATTGTGGTTTTGTAGAGATATGTGTTTTTTTTACGATTTTACGATGGTGTGTGTAATATTTTCCATTACACTACCAATTGAAGGTTGTTTTTTTTGGGGGGGGGTCTGCCATTGTCTTGAATATTTGTATACAATTTTATCAAAAAGGTCATTTACAAATATCAGGAATAATAAAGATCCAAGGATCGACCCCTGGAACACACCTGCATTAATATCATGTTGTTTACATGTACGACCTTCAAAGACCAGGATTTTTCTCTTGTCTAGGAAGAATCTGACTATGCTAAGTATTCGATCAAAAATATCATAGGATTTAATTTGATTTTAAAACTTTGGATATATCAATGGCTAATCCCTAGCTTCCCCTGCTTTATCCAGTGCATGATATATACGTTCGGAAATGACAGTTAAAATATCCGCAGTAGAGCGGGCTTGCCTAAACCAATACTGTTGGTTAGAGAGAATCTTAGCATTTACAAAAATTATAGGCTAGCGCTTGATTGATTAACGACTCAAAAATTTTAGCGAAAAGAGGGAGTGATAATTGAGTGGGTCATTTTCTTTTTTTTTTTTTTGCCAGAATTCTTAAATATTGATCACATGGAGGCAATTTTCTAACTATGATTAAAGTAAGACTAGACCAGACAATTGTTGAAGAGTTTGGAAAATTTTGATTTTTTTTCGAATAGGTCATAATTTCCAAAGGATTGATCAATTAAAAACGAATAGATTTCGTACTAATTATTTATCTATCGCTTTCAGCTTTTCTGTATAGTGTTTTAGTTCCGCTTATCTTTTATTCGTGGTTGATTACTCTCGCTTCCGTCACCTTTTCTCTCTGTATGAGGTTCGGTCTGTACCATCGATACATTTGAAACGGTGTTTTCATCGCTTAAAACGAAGATTGAATGGCGAAATCTTAAGAATAGTCCGTTCGTGTAATGTTTCTGAAAATTTGATTATGTCCGCTTGGAAGCTTCACAATCGACGACTATTGCTTCATCCGAAAGCTTCATCAAATCCTGGTGACGAGTGCAAGCAGAAGTAGAAATTTCTGTTACGTTTCATTTTCGAATTTGATGGCATTGGATTGAAAGGCAATTAACATCAAGCAAATCGATAACATCTCGATTTAGTTTGAAATGAGTTTTTTAATTGAACACTTCTGTCACTTCACTTTAACAAAAAAAATAGTGTTTTATATTTTATTCTCTTGAGATATATATATATATATATATATATATATCAAGAGAATAAAATATAAAACGCTATATATATATATATACATATATATATATATATATATATATATATATATATATATATATATACGTTCGATTATAAACATATATTCATATAATATGCATAAAAAATTGGAACAAACTCGATGAAAACGCATTCACACTTTCAGATCATATATATCGATAATGGTTTACCGACATTTAATCACGTGAAATATAATCACCCGACTATTAATCACAGACATATAATTACTAGACATTTAATCACTCGACACTGAGACAGTTAATCACCTCCCAAGGGAAAAATAAAAATTATTTATGTAATAATGTTAGTTATGTGATTATGTTTTTATTACGTTAAATTTTAGCCCCTTTGAGGATTTTGAGTTTATTTTTACGAGAGATTAAAATCTATAGGGTAAAACTGTACCCCTCCCCGCCAACCATGTAAGGGTTAGAGGAGAGGCTATCTGTTCGCTTGAAGTAAATATCAGCCACTTTTTAAAACTTGTTTAACCAGTAAACAATAAATATAACAGTTATTTTAATTAATCTATTTTTCATTTAAAAATGTAAGCAAACTTCTGCAAATAGTTTCATTTTTTTAAACAATATCGATCTTTAAAAAAAAAGAATACAGAATATTATAAAAGAAACTTTTCAATAACTATTTTATTTAAAAAATAGACAAATATAATGTGATGAAAAATAATACCCTTCAAGCATGTTCGGAAGTCCCCAAGTGATTAAATGTCTGGATATGATTAAGTTTCCACATGATGAAAAACATGTGATTACATGTCTAGTGATTAATAGTCCGCCTTTAATAGTTGTGTGATAAAATGCCGGGTGATTAAAAGACCGTACACCATCGGTAATTAATATTTCAAATTTATTGTCCATTCATAATAGTTTACACGCGTTTCGTTGAATGGTGTAAGGCAGAATAAAATATGATTAATGAACAATAAATATATATTTGGCTTTGGAATGTATATATGCATATATATATATATATATATATATATATATATATATATATATATATATATATATAAGGTGACCCAAAAAAACGGGCCCTGTGTACACTTTATGTGATATCTCAATTATTTATTCACCGATTGCCCTTATTTTACAGGACATGGCAGAATCAACGACCGTGAGTACACCAAGACCCCAGTGAGAGCTGAGACAAATAATACACTGTGTAAAATTTTACTACAAGACAGGCTCGTTTAAGAAAACCCAGGACAGTTTCATGCGTCAGTTCGAATGTGAAAAGGCTCGATCCAAATGCAGAATTCAGAACTGGGTGGACAACTTTAAGAAGTATGGGACTGTGGAGAACCTCAAAGCTGCCAGAGAGAACCGTCCAAGCCACTCGGGACGTCCCAAGAAGCGAACAGCCGAGCTGGTCGAAAGAGTGAGAGAGTCTCTCCAGCAGAGTCCGAAACGCTCTGTGCGTAAGCGAAGTTAGTTCCTCGGTATGTCCCGTGAGACTTGCAGAAGAGTGCTGGTGAACGATATCAGGGCTTACCCATACAGAATACAGACGTTGCACACCTTTACAGCCTCAGACAAGAAGCAGAGGAAGGCTATGGCAGTCAAGATGCTCGAGAAGATCGAGGAGACACCAAGTTTCCTTAACCTCCTTTGGACCTCAGATGAAGCCCACTTGCATCTTGATGGAAAGGCGAACTCCAAGACAAATGTCTTCTGGAGGTCCTCCAGGCCCAATGAAGTAGCCACCAAGCCCCTGCACTCTCCTAAGTGAACGGTGTGGGCTGCAATCTCGGCCAGAGGCATCATCGGATCAATCTTCATCGAAGAATCTGGCGCAGCAGTGACAGTCACCAAGGAGCGGTATGTGGAGGTCCTCAAAACCTTCAAGAGTGAGCTCCAGACCATCTACCCGTCGCTCATGAGCAAGTTCTGGTTCCAGCAGGACGGGGCAATTTCTTACATAATAAACCTGTCCCGAGATTGGCTGAAAGAGAACTTCGGAGGCCGAGTGATCAGTCTCAAGAATGTACACCCCATAGCCCGGATCTAGGCCCTCCCTTCCAGATTTTTTTCTTTGGGGCTATCTTAAGGACAGAGTCTACGCAGGGAAACCCAGAACCATCACGGAGCTCAAGGAAGCTATCAGGGAGAAGATGAGAGCCATTATCAATTCGGTCTCTAAGAACTTCATGTACAACATTGTGCTGCACCTCAAGAAATACACGGAGCTAAATGGAAGCTATCTAGAACATATGCTGTAAAACGGGGAAAAAAGGCCAAAGACCCGAGTGTTTTGATGTGATGTTTTGAATATAATAAACTAGTTATGACCAAAGTTTCATTTCATTCGGTCAAAGCACTAAGAAACGGGGCCTAATTAGAGTTGGGGCCCGTTTTGGGGGGCGGCAGGTCACCCTGTATATATACACACTTTCTATTATAAAAATATAGACATATAATATGTAGAAAAAAATTTCCAATTGGCACAAGCTCGATGAAAATGCATTTACACTTTCGGAGTATATATATCGGTAATTAATATTTCAAAGCCAAATATATATATATATATATATATATATATATATATATATATATATATATATATATATATATATATATATATATATGTCATTCATAATAGTGCATTGTGTTTTACACGTGTTTGTTGAATGATGTAAGACATAATAAAATATTATGAATGAAAAATAAATATATATTTGGCTTTAGAATATATATATATATATATATATATATATATATATATATATATATATATATATATATATCACTGGATCATTTTATATTTTTTCTCTTGGTGTATATATATATATATATATATATATATATATATATATATATATATATATATATATATATATATAGGGTGACCCAAAAATAAAAGCTAAATGGAGGCCATCGAGAACATATGCTGTAGAACGGAGAAAAAAAGGCCAAAGACTCTAGTGTTTTGATGTGATCTTTTGAATATAATAAACTAGTTATGAGTAAAGTTTCATTGCATTCGGACAAAACACTAAGAAACGGGGCCTAATTAGAGTTGGGGCCCGTTTTTTTTGGGGGGGGGCTCACCTGTATATATAAATGTAAAATAAGGGCAATCGGTGAATAAATAATGGAGATATCACATAAAGTGTACACGGGGCCCGTTTTTTGGGTCACCCTGTGTATATATATATATATATATATATCCTTTGATACAAAACTTTTTTGTGGCTTTATAATTGCCAATCCAATGGTTATTTGTAATGACAATCGCGAAGCAATTTGAATGTACTTTACCATGCAAATAGCTCACATAGCTTACACTTTCTTTCTTTCTCCCTTTCGTTTGAATTCACTTTTTCGCCACTTCCTAGGGTAAGTAAGTTTTTACAGGAACGTGTAAACTCAAAGCATTCTCAACCAATAAAAATCGTGTCAAACCTGAAAAGTAACAAATCTATGTGAAAGTTATAAATTCAAACTTATAGACTCCTATAAAACAAACAGCCCAAAAACTAGTTAGACTTATATAGCCGGCCTAATCTGAAAGACCAAAGAATGTATCCTCAATACCCCTCTACCGTGGCCTTTGGCAGGAGGATGGCGAACATGACTGTGATTCACACACAGACCTTCTTCATATCGCACACACATTCGTGCATACTACTGAGAGTCAGGCGAATAGAAACACGTTGCCACTCTCAGCTGTGCAAGCACTGACAAGACCAAGGTAAACCAACACACATACATACTGCTACGGTACCAGATACTCACATGCGTATATGATTCACACCATGAACATCTTTTACTTGTGACTACTGACTCAACTTTCGTTTCCCAAGCATAAGTTTGCATAAAGTAACATCTTCATGATTAAAAATGAATTTTACATTTTTATTTCTTATATAAAAATGTTTTCATTTTTCTCAAATTTTCAATTTCAAAGCTCTGTTATAGTTTTAGTAAGCATTTGCTTACTAGTGACCCTTCTATTTTCTCAATGGTTTATTTATTTACATTTTATATGCATGCTGTTGTGTATCTTTATTTTCTTCCTTCGCTAAATCATATTTATACCCAATTTATATTAATTTTTGGTGAGTCTCTTGGCAATACCCAAAGACGCTCATTGTTCAAACTGACCCTATCAAGGTCAGGAACCAGACCATATATTCTCTTTTATTATTTTTAATTAACGTTTCAAGTAGCTAAGTTTGCGAAGCGATGTCGAGCTAGCAAATATATATATATAGAGAGAGAGAGAGAGAAAGAGAGAGAGAGAGAGAGATAGATAGATATGTAAAAGTGAACGTGCCTGTGTGTCTGTGTGTCTGTCTGTGTGTCTATCTGTGTGTCTGTCTGTGTGTCTGTCTGTGTGTGTGTACATTTCCCTACGTAATAACTCTGTCAATTTTTAGTCTACAGATCTGAAATTTGATATACAGAGTACTGAGATTTGAGAAAATCGATGTGATCGGTTTTCGGACAGACATTTGGCTATTAAGGGGTCAAAGTTCAACGATTCGACCTTTGAGAACCCTACCAAACTCCTCCGACAATTTGGGGTCTAAACACTTGAAATTTTAGAAATAGGTTCCTTGGACATGGATCTAACTTACTAACTTGATTTGAACCCAAAACAATAAATGTTAAGGGGTCATAATAGGGGTCAAAGTTAAAAAAAAATTGACCGAGCACCCATCCTAGTATATATATATATATATATATATATATATATATATATATATATATATATATATATATATATATATATATATATTGAATTTAGTATTACCATGAGTGAAAAAAAAACGTGAACGGATTAGAATGTCCGTATTTATTAAAACCAATCGATTAATCAATGAATGTATCGCTGAAATATTTTATTTAATGAATTCTGATCGATTATTAAATTTGTTATTTCTTTTTATTAAAAAAATAATCCATTCTTCACACCTAATGCTAAGAAGAAAAAAATGATTTCTTTAAAATCGCGGTCTTTTTTGTTTTATTTTTGTTTATTTGTTTTTTGGAAGGTTTTTGTTATGTTTTTATTGTTGCTTGTTTTCACTTAATGAATATTATTGAATTACGCAATACGAAATAACTCACATGCTCTCAAAGGTCAATACTGAAAATGAACCCTTTTATATTTTTTCAATCATACTAAAAACCAAAATCTTGTTACTGTTCTCATCAATAGTGAAAAATGGTATTTTTAAATAATCAAAATGGTGCAATTAAATGTAACGTATTTATAAAAACGTCTTTTGTAAAATATGTAACTTGACTGGGCCCCTGCCTTTCTTCTTCACTGCAACCTTTTTCTCACAGACGTGGTGTTGCTAGTCTCAGTCTTTTTTATAAATATCATAGCATGTGCTCTTCAGCATCATCTTATCTATTCCCTGCTTCCTTTGTTCCAGCTCGTTTGATTCGCTGGTGTAGTGGTCTCCATCAATTTAATATTTTGATACCTCGTTGTAATACAGCTTCTTGTTCCAGTAGCTTCTTTCTAAGAATTGCAGGGTTGTGGAACTGCTCATTGTTTTCTTCCTACCTACAGCCACGGTGTTTCAAGATTAAGGTCAATAAGCATCCCATGTCTTTGCGATAATCATCTTTCATTCTGGTTAGCTTATCACATCAAATGGCTTCATTCCTTGTCCCAAGCGATTTGTCTGAGAAAAATGAAATAATCTTCCTCTTCCAAGAAGTTATGCAGATTTTTTTTTTCTAATTGCAATAAATTTTAAATTGAGAAAAACATTCGTGCACGGTGTAAAAAATAAGTGAAAAAAAATCCTCATATTCTTCAAAATGAAGATCGTTATTATCTACGACCTTTTGCTAGCGAACTCAGATTTTAGGCTTCTTCAACTTCATCGAAATACTCAAATAGGAGACACTTCGAAAAAAAAACCGGAAAGAGCCTGAAAACAAGCCTCAACTGAAGCTGCCTTAGCCAACTTAACAAATAAAAACGATGTGCAAATAATAATGCGGCATAGAGCTATGTTGGTTAACCGTGTAAGCTGCCCCAACCTGATTTCATAATTAAAGTTTCGTAAATCAATATGACACACAAAAAGCCACTTGTTAACCATATTATGTAAAAGTTACATTTAATGATGTGGATGACATTTATTACTTATATTGTACTAGCGAGTGGTACCCGGCGTTGCTCGGGTGTTTGGAGATGTGTGTGGAAACTCCGGGGTGGGGGAGGTTAAAAAAATGTTTTGGTAGGTAAGTATGAGGATCGAAGCCGAACCCTTGAGGCAAAGTTGTAAATTAAAGTGTGAAAAAAAAAGAGTGCGCCGGTTGTAACCATTGGGCCACCGCGAAATGCTAACGAAAACACGTTTGAATTTATTTAATTACTTGGATTTGGCAGGTACCCGTTTTAATGACTTAATGAGATCAAGTTTGACTGCAGGATAGTATTTCATTTACTGCGGGAATGCTTCCCAAGATGTTATAGAAAAAAGACTAACCCACATGCGGCGAGCGACAAATGTTGAATATTTATCTTCCCAAAGTCGAGCAACTTAAATAGACAGGCGAGCTTCGTTGTTAACTTTGAGATATTACGATTTATATGTGATATAAAAAGTTTTAAAAAGTTGTTAGGCGAGCGACCGCTTCTCTGAAAAAACCTTTTGTAGACATACAGAAAAAGCGAACACACATACATACATACATACATTTTCGCTTTTATATTTATAGATAATGTATGTGATTATTATCCATCATAGACCTCATACCTTGGTGTTTTTTTTATCTAATGTATGGTGGCAATCATGTTGAGCCTCTATTGGTGATGAGTGTGGTTGAACTGCTGAAAAAGCTAAAATCAAATACATTGGAAGCAAGTGCCTTTCCAGTCGAATAAAATCAACGATGTTTCAAGTCAATGAAATTAACAACTTGTTTTGGTAGCTGGACATTTTGTATTTTCTTTATGGTTTTACATGCAACAGACACAACGTGTCGCGGAGAATGGGACTCTTGTTATGTCTATTGTAAACTAATCTATAGTTTGATGATCCTTTCTTCCTTCTATGATAAGGTCATTCCGTATCCGGTTTTTGTTTACTGCCTGTGTTCCCACGTCTATGAATGGTTTAACCTGTAGCCCAATTAGGATGCTCTATGCTTAGACAAACTTCTTGGTCTGCCATTCACTCCTGATCTTAAATGGAGCACTGGTAAAATGGGTTGGATCATTCTACCGCTCCAGTAAATATCTCACTGTTGATGAAATTCTCTACCTGTATAAGAGCCGAGTACGTCCTATGATAGGGTACTGTCGTCACACATGGACACGAACTGCTTGGATCATCCTATCCTGCCTTGATATAGTTCAAAACAGACTTCGTAATCTAGTAGGTGATGTCTTTTTGTCTTCTCTGCAACCTCCTTCTCACAGAAGAGACGTTGCGAGTCTGTCTGTGATTTGTCGTTCTAGAGATAACTCAACAACGGGATTTGGGAGAATGAAAGCGAGGAAACATAAATTAACAAACAAAATGCATATATATTAACTTTTTTACATAGATATAAAATATACTTTCAAATACGAATGTTTGTTGAAAAGTTTTAAAGTTCTTGAATAAGAAGTAGACAAAAGCGTCAGAAGGATTATCTCAAAGTTCCGTTGGGTATGTGAGAGAGTTTACCTTATGAGTGGCTTTGTTTAATGGAGATATAGGAGCAGGCTTACAAAAATACCAGCATGGGGCATTCAGATCTTCTAGGATAGGCCTTACTGAGATTGAAAGTCACCCGGAAGAAGTCTCCTTTCAATTTACTAAACTACTGTTTTATAGGAGTTTCTACGTTCTCATTGCCCTGTTATTTTTACGTATATGTGTTACACTTTTTTTATTGGTTGAAAACTATTCTGAAACGATTTTCATTGGTTGAAAACTATTCTGAGTTAACATGTTCCTGTGAAAACCAACTTGCTTTTGAAGTGGAGAGCGAATCTCAACGAGGCGGAGAAAGAAAGACGGTAGCAATTAAAGCCATTTGCTTTTTAGCATTCGTTCGGAATGCACCTCGATGTAAAAATCCGGCGCCAGATTGCGATGAAAGAAGTGAAGAGGAAAGAGTAAAGCGAACGAACACACGTTCATCTTGCACATCAATTTCTAATCTATTACAATATCATGTGACCATTCAGTTTATTTACTTATTTAGACTTGTTTACTTTCTGTCTACTTTCGAGAATTGCTGACACTATTAAAAGTTTCTGTCATCTAATTTATAGGCCAAATGTGGGTCGCGAGAAGAGCATATTTTAAGCCTCCAAGGAAATCATTGTTTTCGGTTGTTGTTTTTTTTTGTTTTTTGTTTTTTTTTTGTTTTTTTGTTGTTGTTTTTTTGTTTTGTTTTTTCGCATATTTTAAAAGCCAAAAAAGTTATATTTGGGCACAGTTTAATTTGACGTTGTTTACTGAAAACGCTTTAAAATAGAATTTCAAATACGGAGTTTGTTTTCTTTATAGTTCTAAATACATTTACATCGTTTGCGTTTTTATGCGTTTTAGTTGGCGCGAAAGAATCGAAGAAGCTTGTCCTATAACCACAATGTTATATCCCTGTGTCTGTTTTATAGGTACTTTAATGAAATGTGCTCTGACGAACTCGTAGCACGTGTGCCTCTTCGACGTACATACTCCCGACCAACCAGACAAGCAGCTAACTCGAAAGGTCCTTAGATGCCAGAAAGTTTTCTACTCTGATAGTTTCTTCCCACGGACTGCTAGACTTTGGAACTCTCTCCCCGTTTCCCGCTTCTCTGATTGTATTAACATGCAAAAGATTAAATGTAACGCTAACAGGCTACTCATGGCCCAACTCCCCACACGGTCACCTGTAGATATGATCTAAATTAGTAGACCATCACGTCCAAGTGGCAAAACACCTTGTTTGCGGTTAAAAAGATTAGATACAAAAAAGGTATAAACACTAACATTAAACAATACACGTTTTGATTAATTACAAATATGTTTTAGATGAATATGTTGGGAGGGTTTTACAAAAAAAATTTATTTCCCCACTCCACGTTACTTTCCAATCAAATCGTATATAGACATATTTGTATTCGTGGACAGTAAATGTGGTCTTATGGTAATTGATGATACAGGTTAAGACTATGACATTTTTCAGTAACGCTTACTAAGAATGATCATCAATACCCATTATCCCCACATATTTGAACGGCTTTGTGCCTAATTTGCCCAAATGTATATGTTACACAAATGTTTTATATTTTTTTGCAAATATTTAAAAGTGTAGTATCTGTTCTGATACTACTTTTAATCTATTCTCTCTTCGGTTAGCGAATAAGTTTTTTTAGACTGAGTTAAATTTTATTTTTCGTCTTGTTATAATTAATATTATTTTGTTATTTATATAAAAATATGCTAAGACAATTTCATGTTCGTACGTGCGTTATCACCTTTCACCCCTATTTTAAAGACTAAAATGAGTACTGTTGCGTCATCTGGGCAGGAGCTGCTCGATGCGCCCTGTCCTGTTTTGATAGGGTTCAAAACCGATATTGAAACCTAATAGGTGATGAACTTTTTTCTTCCCTGCAGCCTCTTTCCCATAGAAAAGACGCTGCTCTGCCGTTATTTCTATGGCAAGTGCTAGTCTAGCAGTATCAGAATTTTTGTAGGAATTTTTGACACCCCTAACACGAAACTGTGAATACAATATAAAAATCTCGTAATTTCTCTGTTAAAAGTGGGTTATTTATTTTCTTTATGGATTATACTTCCAAAATAAACTATTACAGTTGTTTTAAAAGTAATAAAAATATTTTTATTTTTTTTTTAAAACAGTAATGAATTTTCCGAACTCAATATTTTTCAATTTTTAAACTCAATATTTTTAAATTTTTAAATTTTAAAAATCTATCAAAATTTTTCTATTGATTCTATTTTTACGATATTTTCAGGGTCAATGTGAAATTTTATGTTCTTTCCAATAAACCGAATATAATATTTTAGACAAACGTTTTTTTTAAATTCACGCCCCCCCATTTTCACGCCCCCCCCATTTTCACGCCCCCCCCCCATTTTGAAATGTCTATTAAAAAGTAAATAATTAATTTATGTTTAATAGGTTTATATATCACAAATTGAAGAGAAAAGGTCAATAAATAATATATTCAAATTTAAAACAAAAAAAAAATCAGTTTTTTAGAAATTTACCTGTAAAGTCCGAAGTTTAAAACCTTATTTTATAAGAACACATTTTTTCTTTTTGTCTTTTTTTTTTTTTTTTAATGAAACCTTGGTCCTTGCTCCTTTAATTGAAAAAAAAATTAGGGCTTGAATTACATTTTTCGAGGAGTTATAAGCTTAGAAAGATAGGGGGTCGAATAATTTACGCCTCTCATTTTGAAATGTCTATTAAAAAGTAAATAATTAATTTATGTTTAATAGGTTTATATATCACAAATTGAAGAGAAAAGGTCAATAAATAATATATTCAAATTTAAAACAAAAAAAAAAATCAGTTTTTTAGAAATTTACCTGTAAAGTCCGAAGTTTAAAACCTTTTTAAAAAAAAAAAACACATTGTTTTGTTTTGTTTTTTTTTTAAATAAAACCTTGGTCCTTACTCCTTTAATTGAAAAAAAAAATTAGGGCTTGAATTACATTTTTCGAGGAGTTATAAGCTTGGAAAGATGGGGTGGAATTATTCACTATTTTCACGAAATTTCTGACACTGCTAGTGCTAGTCTGAGCTCCAATCTATGGTCATCCCTCCCCCCTTGCCAAACTTTATCGAACCACACTGGACTAGCTACACCCACTATCAACAATTTTCTCCACTCTCTATCTGTGCATAATTCTAAACGCAGATCCCATGAACAAAGCTTCTTTCCGAGAACTGCCAGCATCTGGAACACTATTCCATTCGCCTGGTTCTCAGCCTGTTACAATATGATAGCATTCAATTCCAATGTTAACAAGTTCTTGTTGAGCCGTTCCCTTAAATAATTAGAATTCTACCCAATCTACACCATTAACGATTACTAAACTACCACCTTACATTCATTAACTCTTATCTTTGGATGGTCTTCGGGCCTTGATTAGTGGTAAAATAAAGAGGGGGAAAAAGGACATGATCTCCTGATTATCGAATAGGCAATGAAAAAAATAATAATAATTTCTTAAAATTTCCGTCGTTGTGTCGAACAGGAAATTCTAACTAAAATACACTTTCTTGGAATTCGCACGAGTATCAAAGTATATATATATATATATATATATATATATATATATATATATATATATATATATATATATATATATATTAGCATTTCAGCCCGGCGTTGCCCGGGTGTTTGGAGGTGTATGTTGAGCAAAAAAAAAGTGGTAGTAGGAAGGCAGGCTCGAACCCGTACTACGAAGGAGGAAAAGAACGGGAACAAAAACCTGACGTCTTTGCTGTTACGACCACTGCCAATCCGGAAGTGACATAGGTCTAAATTAAGGCTAGACAATCGAAAGTAGAGGATGACTTTAAAAAATATCGGCTAAAAAGAAGCGACCTGTAGAAAAGTGCCCAGTTGAAGGTGAAGATATTAATGTTTTTAGCCAATTTTTCGCTCGTCTGAAACGTGGAACTTCAAAACGATACTGATCTTGGTAAAATCCGTCGCCTTTGTCAAATCTTTTAGGCAGACACGCAAACATACATACATACATACATTTATATATTGGTAACTAAAACTTTTCGACCCAAACCGATTAAAACGCTTAGCCTATCTTTGAATACCCTTTATGTAAAATTTCAAATGTTTAGACCAGAAATTGTCTGAGTAATTTGGTAGAGACCGCAGAGGTCAATTTTTTTTTAATTTGGCACTTATTATGACCCCTTAACATTTATTGTTTTGGGCTCAAATCAAGTTATTAAGTTAGATTCATGTCCAAGATACCTATATCTAAAATTTCAAGTGTGTAGACCCAAAATTGTCGGAGGAGTTTGGTAGAGTTCTCAAAGGTCAAATCGTTGAACTTTGACCCCTTAATCACCAAATTTCCGGCCAAAAACCGATCACATCGATTTTCCCAAATCTCAGTACCCTGTATATCAAATTTCGAGTCTTTAGGCTGAAAATTGACAGAGTTATTGCGTAGGGAAATGTACACACACACAAAGACACTTTTACTTTTATAGATATACTAGCATGGGTTCCCGGCGTCGCCTGGGTATTTGGAGATGTATGTTGAGCAAAAAGAAAAAAAAGTGGTCAATTCTTTTTAGTTTTGACCCCTATTATGACCCCTTAACTTTTATTTTTTGGGGCTTAAATCAAGTTATTAAGTTAGATCCATGTCCAAGCAACCTATATCTAAAATTTCAAGTGTTTAGACCCCAAATTGTCGGAGGAGTTTGGTAAAGTTCTCAAAAGTCAAATCGTTGAACTTTGACCCTTAATCGCCAAGTTTCTGTCCGAAAACCGATCACATCGATATTCCCAAATTTCAGTACCCTGTACATCAAATTTCGAGTCTGTAGACTAAAAATTGACAGAGTTATTGCGTAGGGAAATGTACACACACACACACACACATATACACAGATATACACTTTCACTTTTATATATATATATATATATATATATATATATATATATATATATATATATATATATATATATATATAAGTGTTGAATAGCAGGGGACTCATTTTTAAGGATGCCGGGGAGTTTATATTGGGGCATATATATAACGGGACTCGTGTAATACAGACATAGACATAACGGTGGTGATGATGAGGGAGAGAAGACACACACACATATACACATACACACACACACACACACACACACACACACACATATATATATATATATATATATATATATATATATATATATATATATATATATATTGCAGTTCTTTTAACACATATTAGAGAAGAGGATGATATGATGCACAGTGTTTTACACAGAGAAGGGGAGATACATAATCTGTGAACGGTTACACAATGTTCATTATAAGATGATAACCCCAATTACCTTTCGTTCGTGATGAAGGACGTCACAAGACAACAGTTACAACATAATGATGACATCTTTATTCACTTCAGCATTTTATGACAAATTTAAGGCTAATTTCTGGAATGGTCACACATGAACACTTCTTAACCCAATTGATTATATAGTCTTGCTTTTCCTGTCACTACTACCACCCACGGTACACACACATATCCGCCATTACGGTAAAGGAGATCTTTACCTTCTTTTTGAGAAAGGGTTGGTTTATTATTAATTGCCGATGTTGTTCTGAGATTCTTTGTATGGCAGAGTGTACCTATCCTCATGCGCTGACTTTTTTTTTTAAAACCTCACCTGTCCTTGTGTCTAACCTCCTACAGAGGAAGTAAATAAATATGTGTGCTTGAGTAAGCATATTTACGCGCATAAGAAGAGAGTGTAATATTTATTTTGAACATTTCTCTTAGGTACTCTTTTTCATCCAAAACAAATGATATTGCCACATGGGCGCATAAGGGGTCATTTGGGATCGTGTCTAAGTGTGCAATGCGGGGAGTTGAGCAGCGAGATGTTTGTTCACATACATTTACACTTCTGCAGATTAGTTACAGTCAGTGAAACAGGAAACGTGAAGTGAAATTCCAAAGTCTGGCATCTGAGGGAAGAAACTATTAGAGTAGAAGGCTTTCCGGTACCTAGAGATCACAATGGTGAAATGTGGGATTTTGCTGCTCGTCGGATTAGTCGGGAGTATATACGTTGAGGGGGGAGGATACATGCATGGGCGAGGAGTGGCTTTGTAAAGATATAGGGTATTCTCATGTGTGGGTAATTTTCTAACACAGTAGAAGAAGCTCATCTTCTTTTCAGCAACATTGGCAACGTCCTCGATGTATTCGATCAAACCAGATGTTCTCGACCAGGGGTATTTTTTTTACAAAGGAATTACCACTTATCAAGGCCCAGAGGCCACTCGAGGATAAGGGCTAAAGAGTGTACAGTGGTCAAAAGGATAATATCAGTAATCGTTAGAAGTATAAATTTGGTAAATTGGATTACTTAAGGGGAACGGCTCATCAAGAACTTGTTTACATTGGACTTGAAGACGGCCATATTGTAGTCAGCTGGAAGAGAGTGCCACTGGTGTGCAGTTCTTAGAAAGAAGCTTTGTTCATGGAATCTACGTTTAGGTGAAGGCACAGATAATGAGTGGAGGGAATTATTGATAGTGTTTACAGCTAAACGAGTGTTTCTTGTAGGCTACGAAGTCTATTCTGAACTCTGTCAAAGTAGGATATGGTCTTCCTAGAAGCTCCTGCCCAGATGTGACAGCAAAACTCCATCCTTGGACGTACCTGACTCTTATATAGGTAGAGAATTGCATCAGCAGATCGATATCTACTGGATCGATAGAAGGATCCCATCATTTTTCCAGTGACCTTGGCAACAGATTTGATGTACGTGTTCCATTTCAGATCAGGAGTAAAAAGTCAAGCCCAGGATCTTGTTAAAACATGGAGCATCCCAAAGACGAGAGCCATTCATTTCAATTGATGCCAGATGGGGATAAGAACGTTGATGATGCAAAGATAGAAGCTTGGTTTTAAATGCATTGAAAGTAACCAGCCACTTTTCACCCATTGTACCACATGCTCAAGATCAGAAGAGAGAGAATCAGAGAGAACTTGGTCGTTTACGGCCTTTGATGTGCTGCCATAGATAGTAGTGTCGTGAGCAAAAATGTCTACGAATGATCTAAGGGTGTAATTTGGAAGATCATTCATATAGATAAGGAAGAGAGTTGGACCCAGGATGGACCCCTAGTGGATAAAAAATTATATAGTCGCAGGTAAATAATTGAAGTGCCTGATAATTTAAAAATAATTATTTATTTTCAGATTGTGTCATGTCTAAGAAATGTAATGCAAATTATGTAATGCATAATTTTCTATTTAGAAAAAAGTTGATTTTCTTTATTTTTGTGATACAAATGTAAAATACTGTTTTTATACAAAAAATAAAAAATAAAAGGTTCTTTTGACCTTCTTGTTTTTCTGTCACTTTATGATGACTATGAATTTTTTTATGTGGTAATAGGTGATAAATCGAGAAATAAATAAAGCTGATAGGCGAATGATTCGTAACGAAAGACATCTGTTTGGTCTGTGTGTGTGTGTGTGTGTGTGCGCGCGCGCACGCGCGTATGTGTGAGAGAGAGTGAGTTTTGACTTTGTTTTTTGTTTTAATTTTGTTTCGTTTTTGTTTGTTTTTTATATTTTTGTGTATTTATTTTTTATTTTATTTATTTTTATTTATTTATTTTTATATTCTTTTCGTCTTCGTTTCTTCCGTCTTTTCTTTCTTTGGTAGAGTAGTTTCGTTTTGTTAACCGCCAGAAGGTGTTTGTCATTTTTTTTTCCATAGATTTATCGAGTCTTTATTTTTATTATTATTTTTTATTATTATTATTATTATTTTTATTTATTTTTTTTTTTTTTTATTCATTTTTTTTTTTTTTAGAAACGTGTTGACCACGAGTCAACAGCGTTGCGCTTTGCGGAGTTGCAGATCAGCTGCTTTTTCTCTGTTTGAATGAACGAGCGTATTGACTTAAGACTCAGCATTTGCAACGCTCTCTATCTTTGCCCAGCAGCGTTCAGTTGTTTCGCGTGAGAATATGCTTCCTGCCTGCGCCCGGATTGTATTTACACGAGTTTGACATTTTGGCTCAAGAAAGGAAGATGAATTGAACGACCAGTTCCGTGTATAAAAAAAAGGGGGCAATATCTAATATCTTTTTTATTATTTTTTTATTTGTATGTTTTTTCGCAGTCAGACATCAGTGTTGGTATTTAAACTGAGATTTAGCTCATTCTGTCATTATTATTTAAATAATCACCATCATCATCATCATCATCATCATCCGTAGTGCAACGTATCAAAATGTTTTCTACCTATCGCTGTTATAATTTGGAAAATTAGAAATCGTTTAACATAATTAATATGAAATAGACAGAAACTGGAAAAAAAAAGAAACAATTATGATATTAGGATATATATATATATATATATATATATATATATATATATATATATATATATATATATATATATATATAGTCTGTTTATTATACAAATATTATTGGTTACATATGTGCATACATGTTTCAGTGGAGTCCCAATTCAGGGACAACATTTCATCAGATCAACAGATCAAAAAGGAATTCTTTTTTGGTCTGATGAAGTGTTGTCTCTGAATTGGGACTCCACTGAAACACGTATGCACATGCGTAACCAATAGTTTGTATAACAAACGGACTATATACCAGCTCTGTCCTGCATTTGGGACTCTTTAATGACCACGTGAGTTTCACTGGATTTTAAATCATTATTGTATCAATTTTTTTTTAATTCGTATTATGGAAATCGTTTCAGACAAGGCATGAAGCCACTTGATGCAAGGGACTAACAAAAATAAAATATAATTATCACAAAGGCGGGAGATGACTATTGACCCTAGTCTTGTGGAAAAATACGTTACTTAATATTTGCATAAGAAATTCTTAATAAGATAATTGTTGAGCATAAATTAATATTTGGTCTGGTGAATCTCTGTCCATTTGACGGCTCTTGATATGGTGAAGGAACGTATTTGCAATTTGATTGGCCCCATTTTTTATTCTTCTATGCAACTTCTCTCTCTCTCTCTCTCTCTCTCTCTCTCTCTCTCTCTCACACACACACACACACACTCACACACACACACGCGCGCGCGCACGCACATACACAGACGTGATGTTGCTAGTCTCAATCTTTTCTATAAATACTATTATGGCATGTATTTCTCAGAATTGTCTGATCTATTCGCATATTTCCAAGAACTGCAAGCTTATACAGTTCTCTTTCGACACTATTTTCCTCCTACATATAGCATTTGTCTTTTCAATACTGAAATCAATAGGCCTCCTGTGTCTTTTCGATAATAATCTTTCGTTCTTGTTAGTTCCTTAAATCAAGTGGCTTAACGCCGTGTCTGGGGTGATTTTCATAAAAATAATTAGATTTTCAGAAGTATATTATTGGTGTGTTGTGTTGGTGTGTATAGCGGTAACGACATAAAACGGGGTACACAGACGGTGACGGATAACGACATTTATAATAGATGGTAGACAGTTCATATTCATTAAGAGGAGCTTGATATAAATAGGGACGTAGACAGTTCTTTTAACACGTGGGGGATTGATACATTATTGAGGAGGGAGAATACGGTTACCCTTTGGAAGGCGGATTTCATACAAAGTTCATTTTACAAAGACAATAGAGAAAATCATTACCTTTTCGGTGGATGACAAACGAAGACAAAAAATCTTATAACATGAAGACATTTATTCCAGATGGTCATGATGCTGATCAGTATTTCGATTGCCTTGCAGAATTACATTGTCTTGTCTCCCTTTTTGGTTCGCTTCCGAAAGGGCTTAGCAAACTCAACTCTCCTCTCTCCCGAGTCCTAGCTATGACTCCCAGCTATGTCTCTGAACTCCGACTCTGATCTGCCTGAATGTATTGAGATCTATATTTATTTGTGACGTCAAAAACGTTCTCAACCACGTGAATTTTTTTCTTACGTGGATTTACATACACGGCTGTCTAACACGTTTTTGGCCAAACGAAAAAAAATCACAAATTGATTTCCATTGTCCTAACTCTGACCTCCAGTTGTATCATTATATATCTATAATAATGAACGTGTCTGCGTGTCTGCGTACATTTCCCTACGCAATAACTCTGTCAATTTTCAATTTACAGACTCGAAATTTGATATACAGGGTATTGAAATTTGATATACAGGGTATTGAAATTTGATATACAGGGTATATTCGGGCAGAAATTTGGCTGTCAAAGGTCAACGATTTTACCTTTGAGAACTCTACCAAACTCTCCCGCCAGTTTTCGGTATAAACACTTGAAATTTTAAGTATAGGTTCTTTGGACATGGATCTAACTTAATAACTTGATTTGAGCCCAAAACAATAAATGTTCAGGGGTCATAATAGGGGTCAAAGTTTAAAAAATTGACCGCTTTTTGTTTATTTGTTTTTTTGCTCAACATACATCTCCAAAAAACCAGGCAACGCCGGGCTGAAATGCTAGTTCCTAATATAATATACAATGCTATACATTCCTAGGATTGCATTGAAATTGCAATATGTATTCTTTTTCAACTTCTGGTTACTGGGTTCGATTCTAGCCTTTTCCTTTAATAAATATTATTTTCGCACTTATTTACTTTGTTTCTCTAATTACTTCGATCTGTCCCCTTCCACATACAGCATTATTAAAGATCGAAAATATTTTTCTTGTGTGTCCATACGTTTTACTAGACATAAGATCATAAGTAGATTACTATTTAGTTGTTGTGTGCTGTTTTGTCTGCGTGATATACTGAAGACAGACTTGAGCAATCTTCCAACGCACTTCTTATGAAATGGCATTCCCAATATTCGGTGACAACAAGGAATCGAAGAAACCGAAAGTGATGTAGGAATTAAAGAAAAAAGATTGGTGTTATTTTCAGAGCAATTCTGAGAGTACAGTCTACCCTACTATTTTAAACATAGCTAACGTGAGGAGAAATGGATTCATACCTTTCCCAATTGTATTGCAAACAGTAGCGATTTCACTTCTTAACTTGCGGCCATCCAAGTAATGAGCATGCTTAACGTTGTTTAACTGCTGTGATTCAATGAGTATCAAGTTTTCAATATGATATAGCCGTAAGATACTACAGATAGATATAAAAGAAAGACATATATATATATATATATATATATACTCTTTATTTGTTTTACATAAGCAGTAATATGTCGCTACACAGTCATGAGCCTGTTTCAGTCAGCTAGCTACTAGTAACTAGAGACCGCTTTAGGTAATACAGCTTATACGAAAGCAAAGATTGCAAACTTTGCTTTCGTATAAGCTTTATCGCCTATATACATATATATATATATATATATATATATATATATATATATATATATATATATATATATATATATATATGTGTGTGTGTGTGTATGTATATATATATATATATATATATATATATATAATTCAAGTATACGTCTTTAACAATCAGTTCAATAATGGCTTTGCTTCTGCTGGCTGACTGAGGTATGGTAGTATTCAGTCCTAGTGGGCCCTACCTACCAGGCTTTATCTTCTCCCTTTGAGAAAAAATTCGTTTATTACTAATGATTTGAAGCGCTTCGTCGAAGAATTCCGACGGGTCTGCTCAGACATTTTTAATAGGCCAGAATGCATTTCCTCTAGTGCGATGACTTTTCAACCCCCACCTGTCTTCTGTCTATTTTCCTGAAGAGATAAATAAAAATTAAAATAAAATAAAATAAAATAAAGATATCTAACGTTACTTAGTCTTGAATATCAATTTCGGCCATTTGTTTCAACCGTATGACAAAGCATAGTTTATTTGTTTTTTCTTTCCCTTTTTTCACAAGACTTGATTGGTTCACACTTTAATTTAACGGGCGGTATTCAATTCCATTTGTGCTACTGTTTTCTTTTTCTCATTATTCTGTCTTGTTCTTTTTTTTTTTTTTCTTGTTTTGTTTTGGTTGTTTGTTTGTTTGTTTGTTTTTTTGTTTGTTTGTTTGTTTGTTTGTTTTTCTGTCTCTTTTGTTGTTATTGTTGTTGCTGTTCTAGATCCTTGCCAGCGGTTCGGTTTTGCCCAGCATCGTTTATCATATAACTATTTGACCAGCAACGACGTTTGCGCCATTTTCCACCGTTTGAAGTTCAATACGATTGCAATGGATGACAACAATAGAAATGGCGACCAAGATTTATGAACGACACCGACAGAAGCGGACAAAACTCATTTCACGCTATCGGTTTGCATCTAACGCGATAATCAGAAAAGTATCAAGAATCCATATAATAACTACCTGTTCCCACCAGATATTGTTCGGGATTTTTTTTTTTTTTTTTTTTTTTTTTTGGTGGGGAGAGGGTCTCGCCTTTTGTTACTAAACTTTTTAGTTCATTAAAAACGGGAAAAAGTTATGGCCCGTTAACTTAAAATGAATGATTTATGCCAGATTGACGGTTGAATATGGTAACATTTGTGCTCATTTTTGCATTAAATACTAATCTCTATTAACCCTTATCGTGCATCGAATGGGTACCATAATATTTAGTTCGCTGCACCTTATCATAACAAAGGTCCATACAAATTTTAACCAAATCGGTCCAATAGTTTCCGAAAACACTTTTAGAGTAAAAATTTTATTGTGGTGACTAATCCCTATTAAATTCTATTCATTTCTAAATGTGCATCGAATGGATACAATAATACTTAGTTCACTGCACCTTATCATAATAAAGGGCTATACAAAATTTCAGCCAGATTGGGCCAGTAGTTTCCGATAAAAAGTGGAATGTATAAACTAAAAGAAATATAATATAGATGGCGTTGTTTTTAGAAAAGTAAAAAAAAAATGTATTTTTATATAATTCTGGAAGTTAAATTCAATTAATACAATGTCATTTTGTTATTTCGTAATTACTAATTTAATAAAATTGTTATAAGACTATCGATAATTTTGTAAAAGTAAAGTTTAAATCTATATTTATTGAATTACTGGGTGCAAATACCTTCCAAAACGCTCAATATTTTAATACACGAAGATTTGCTAAAGATTTTTTTTACGGCATATCAACCCCTTTTCAGGTTATTTAATGCCGAATCCAGTGATTTTGAAGAAAATTGTTTAATAGAATATATTTGTTTTGTTTTGTTTTGTTTCGTTTTGTTTTTTGTTTTTTTGTTTTTTTTGTTTGTTTGGTTGGTTTTTTTTTTTTTTTTTTTTTTTTCAAGTCGGTTTCTATTTAATCCATAGTTAGGACCCATACATGTACTACCACTCTGGGTCAGAGTGGACCTGGGAGCAATGGTAATTAAAGTGTGGCTCCACACTCCCCAAAGCCCGCAAACTGGGGTCTCACCATCGGATATAGTTTAAGGTCATATCCAGGACCTAACGATTTTAAAGCTAGAAATAAGTCTTTCTATTCAACAGTTGAAAATGCTTCCAAATGCCTTTCAAATATCGATAGCTCACAAAGCAATTCATTCTTTATCTTTCAAGTATAGACAAAAACTAAAATAGATGATGTGTTTACAAGAATACTCACATACATTCTGGAATATTTAATTCCAGGATTTTTTTTTCTTTTTTCAATAGGGTTGTAGTAACTGAATCGCAAAGTGATTCGGATGAATGCTAAAAAGCAAATGATTAAAAACTTATCCTCTTCCTTTCTCTGCTTCGTTTGGATTCGTTCTTTTTGCCACTCCCAAAAGTAATCATTTTTTTTTACAGAGCATAGTAATTCAACGTATTTTCAACCAATGAAAATCGTTTCAAATCTCAAAAATAACAAGTCTATGTCAAAATAAGAAGCCAGCACAAACTTAGAAACCCCTGTAAAAACGGTGACCAAATGAAATTTTTCCAAAATGACACCTGCCGCCTGCACCTCGAACATGATCTCAAAAACGTAGCCCCCCCCCCCACTTCTAGCATTTGGCCGAGAGAGTCTATACGAAAAGAAACACTACAATGACTCACATGCAAGCCTTCTTCATTTCGCACACACATTCTTACACACTAACGACAGTCAAGCGAACAAAAACGAATTGCTACTTATAGCTATACACGTACGAATAAGAATAAGGTAAACCAACGCACACGCATACATATTTGCACGCTGCCATATACTCACATACATATATTATTTACATATGCGTAGTATTCACAACAACAAAAAAAGCAATAGTTACCATGATGCTGGCATGCGATGTCCTGATAAAACGTTGAAAATTAAACAAAAATACAAGTAATAAAAATATAGAGTCCAGTTGAACATTATATTTTCGCTCGATTGGTGACAGTTATTAGCTGTGTTTCTGTATAATTTTCGATTTTGGAGCAATTATCACGGTTCCGCATGGTGGTGGTGGTTGTTGTTGTTGTTGTTGTTGTTGTTGTTGTTGTTGTTTGGGCGTAACAAGCTACTATTTGGGATCATATCTACAAGTACACTATGTAGGGTGTTGAGCAGCGAGATGTCTGTATACATTACATTTAAATTTCTGCATGTCAGTGCAGCCAGGGAAGCAGGAGACGGGGAAGGAATTCAAACGTCTAGCAGTTCGAGGGAAGTAAACGGCTTTCAGGCATCTAGGGATTTTTGCAGTGAAGTGGTGGGATTTTTCTGCTTGTCGGGTTATTCAGGAGTATTTACACCGAGGGGATACAAGTGCTATGGATTCGTCAGAGCACATTCTAGAAAAATACTTGTAAAACAGGTACAGGGATGCAGCATGGCAGCGATGAGACAGGGGTTGAAGTCTGGTTGATAGCGTGGGACCTATTAGGGTGGAGACTCTATTTTGAACCTTGTCTAAGAGGGAGAGACTAGTGGTGAATGGGTAACAATACTCCATGCATAAAATAATTTAAAACAAAAAAAAACTTAACCAGGTATGTAGAAAAGTAACTTATCTTGCCCTTATTGCCTGTTTGTTTGTTTGTTTGTTTGTTTTTCATATCTTTTTCCTGATGGATATTGCTAAAGAAGCACATACCACTTTATGAATATAATCTATACAGGAAATTGGGCATTTGTGTGTATCATAGAAGGTTTTATGCTTTAATACCATTACTTGTTTAATTTAATTCATTTAAGAAGTTTCAAAATCCGAATGAGAGCCTGTAGTTATTGATCCGTTTTCACCTTGTTAATTCACACAAGACACAAAAAGAAAACACGTACTAGCATTAACATTTTTTATTATTTTTAATGTTGGTTCTTTGTTTATTAATGTGAGCGACACGGTAACAGGATTCTCATTGTCATTTTTTTGTTGTTACTATGGCAGACGGACTAATACGCGAATATGTGTGTGTGTGTGTGTGTGTGTGTGTGTGTGTGTGTGTGTGTGTGTGTGTGTGTGTGTGTGTGTGTTGATATGCGTGTGTATGCTGATACAGGCGAACTATAGTTGACAGCCGTGTGTGTGTGTGTGTGTGTGTGTGTGTGTGTGTGTGTGTGTGTGTGTGTGTGTGTGTGTGTGTGTGTGTGTGTGTGTGTGTGTAGATTCGTGTGCCTGGATTAACATAGAAATAATTGATCACAATTCAAAGTTAAATAAACTTTATTTGATCATTTAATCAATAAGGAAATAGAAAAACTATGTGGACCATGGTATTTTGAAGCTTAATGCTTTCTCATCAGATGGGGAGGGGGAGGGGTGCTCTGAATCTCGAATGATGGATTTTTGTTTTAGATATCCTATCAAAAGATTTCTATCCATTTTAAATATTTTAGCGTCACCAAAAAAGAAAAAAAAACTCATGTTTTAAGGAAAAAGATTAATGTAGCTAAATGAATTAAAAAAACAAAAAAATTTTAAAAGCAGGGCAGAAAATATTGTAATAACTTGGAGAGTTAAAAATAAGTAAATTTGATCTATCTTGCGATGACATTCGTTTTTTTTTTGTTTTTGTTTTTTTTTTTTTTTTGCTTTTTAGACTAGGCCGTACTCCTTAATGTTTGCTTAAATAACTAGATATCATTTATAGAGGTCGCTTGACAGCATTTGGGTGCCGGTAGAAGGAGAAGAAGGAAGAGAAGAAGGGGAAGGCGAGGAGACTCAGAAGAAAGATCTGAGTGTCATGATCGGTAAGTACTCCCTCGGTTGCAAGCATGGGGGGGGGGCATTGGCTCATTTAATTTCAGAAACAAGATCATTGATCTAGAAGAGGTAAGTATCCCTTCTAATTTCAAATGCCAAAATAATGTGGATCAAACGCAAGACAGCAGCAAAAATAACCAACATAAACCAAAAACCCGGAGGAAGAAATGAACAACTAAAGAGAATAGAATGGTAATCGAATGCTATTACAGAAGCCACCCCCAAAGAAGGAGACTATCGAAAATGGATGAAAGAGTTGTGGGACATGTTTACTGATTACCACACAATGGAACAAATGATTGCAGACAGAGCAAAACTTATTCTTCAGAAAGGTTGGTTTTTAAATCTAAAACTAATGGAAATACAACGAAAGAAAATGATGGGACAGACCAAAGAACACCTCTCACTGGAACCCCACACATAGAAACTCTTGTAGAAGACCTGCAAAACTTAAACAATGTAAAAAATGTAAACGTGGAGACTGAAACATCAGAACTAACTGAGAATGAAGCAGCTGCAGTAGAAAACATCATAGAAAGTATGAATGAAAAAAAAATAAAACGAAGAGTGGAAGAAATTAAAAGCAAAACATAGAAAGTGAACAAGGTCCTCCCATACATCCCAACAAGTATTATTACAAATTTAAATAATTTATTTGTGCGACTGTCAAGCCAATAAGTATGAAATTTAAAGTGGAAAAGAAGAAAATGAACCGACAAGACATGGATGGGAATTCAGGCTGGAAATCCAGATCAACAGACTTAAAAAAAAAAAAAAAAAAAAAAGCCATAGCAATAAATAGGATGAAAGCGAACAGAAAATAATGGAAAAGTGAAAATGCGACTCGCAGGTAGAGGTTAAACAAGAAACACAAAGAATTAAAACAAAAATTAACGGCAAGAGAAGAAAGTCTAAAATGATACAGACACAAATCGGAAAAGTGCAAGTAAAACAGGACTTTTGAAAACAATGAAAACCAATTCTATCAATATGTAAATGGAGGATAAACAAAAACAGACCAACAAAAAATGTGTCCCAACAGAAATAAAACTCTACTGGAACAAAATGTGGAAAAAGTGAAAGGACCATAATAGAAATGCCGAATTCCCCACTCTTTATTTGTGCCTAAATCAAAACGTAGATTCCATGAACAAAGCTTCTTTCTTAGAACTGCACGCCTGTGGAACTCTCTTCCGTTTGCCTGTTTCTCAACTGACTACAACTTGGATGTCTTCAAGTCCAACATAAACAAATTCTTCATAAACCGCCCCCTTAAGTAATCCAATTTATCAAATCTCCATTACTAACGATTACTACAATATTACCCCATTGATTACTGTACAAGAAATAACCCTTATCCTCGAGTGGCCTCCGGGCCTTGATAAGTGGTGACTCCTATAAAAAAAAAAAAGAAGAGTTACAGCAAATCGCACGAGGGATATCTGGTCGCCAATCTTTCATGAAAAACACCCGTCTAGCTGAAACTACTGTCAATAATTTTCTCCACTCTTTATCTGTGCCTAAATCAAAACGTAGATTCCATGAACAAAGCTTCTTTCTCAGAACTGCACGCCTGTGGAACTCTATCCCGTTTGCCTGTTTCCCAGCTGACTACAACTTGTATATCTTCAAGTCCAACATAAACAAATTCCTGATAAACCGCCCCCTTAAGTAAGACACTTTATCAGATCTCCAATACTAACGATTACTACGATATTATCCCATTGATTACTGTACACGCAATAACCCTTATCTGTTACGTGGAAGGCTGTCCCCTTTCCATGTAAATAAGAAGAATATTAGATAAGTGAAAATGAGATTAGGATAAGCCTAGAATCGAACCCTGTAGGCAAATTTAAGAAATGGAATGTTAGAAATTTAGTCTATTGTTAAATTCTATTAGAATAGTTAAATATTGTTTATATCAAAAAAAAAGAGTTGAGTATCCATTCTTTAGAAATCGGAATATCAAATATGTCAGTAAAAGAATGAACAATGCAAATTAAATTATATTGTTAAAAAATAGGTTAGAGTTATATATTGAGGATTCTTTTGTTTGCCAAAAGTGTGTTGGACAAACATATGTAAAGCCACGTGAAATTGGTCACGTTTGAAAAAGACACTTCTGACGTCATAGACAAAGAACATTTCTCCATATTATGGGTTCGGATTTTAGTCAGTTAGAGAAGTCAGTCAGAGAGAGTTGGTCAGTTGATGAGTTGGAGTCAGAGCCCCTTGGAGGCGAGGGGAGAGGAGTAAACCAATGTAGCCATACCATTTGAATTCCTGACGTCATTGACCGGCCGATCAGATGAATACAGAAGTTATCATTATGTAAGTGTTGTCTCGTGTCGTCATTCAGTTACAACAAAAAAGGTAATGTGTTTCTCATCTTGTAACGAACTCTTGTGTAAACCCTTCCAAGTATTATGTGTCCCCACCATCATCATAAGTGAAGTATCTCCTCCTCTCTAATATGTGTTAAAAGAACTGTAATATATATAAATGTCTTCTCTCCCTCATCATCACTATCCTTATGTCTGTACATGAATCCCGTTATCTATGTACTCCAATATGAACCCCCCCCCCCCGCCATCTCTTTATATGTACCCTTATGCAACATCATTACAAGTGGCATTCCATAAAAATGGCATTTTGACTCACAAATAATTAATTCCGTCTCTTTTAATGTCATTCTCTCCCTCATCATCACTATCATTATGTCTGTATTGCATGAGTCCCGTTATATATGCCCCAATCCCCGTCATCGTTAAATATGAAACCCCTACTATGCAACATATCCTCGAGTGGCCCCCGGACCTTCATAAGTGTTGACTCCTAAGTAAAAAAAAAAAGGAAAAAAAGAAAAGTTACAGCAAATCGACCAAGAGATAGAAAATAAAATCAGCAAGACAACCCTAAGAAAAATGGCAAACTGGAGAGTACCAAGCCATTACAAAATATACATATACCAGTTAAAAAACTTCCCAGCACGACATAAAAGGTTAATTCAAAACCTGAAACGGTATATCCACGAAGAAGACGTGTCAGAATAGATGATGTAAGGTAGAACCACACTTATACAAAAAAGACACAGAAAAGGGAACCGCCCCCAGCAAGTTCAGTTCTATAACTTAATCATGTGGAAAATCTTCACAGTACAACTGAGAGAACAAATTTACCACTCCTTTAATAATTATGTATTACTTCCCGAGGAACAGAATAGATGCCAAAAAGGAAAAAGAGGAATACATGATCTACTATACAAAGACCAAAAAATCCTGAAGGAGGTAAAAAGTAGAAAAAATAATATAATCATGGCATGGATACACTACAAGAAAGCATACAACAGGATTTAAACACTACCTACAAGTTATCAACAACTGTAGCTTACTTTTTTGCAATGGAGGGGGGAGGCTTCCACCGAGCAACGCCGGTTGAAAGGAAAAAAAAAGGCTAAATACAATTTTTGAAGGCCAAAACTGCTTCAAAATAAAGCCAAACTTGCAAAATTTGGCAACCCTCTACAAGAATATGAGAGTTACCTGCCTTTGATGTAGCCTTAAATATCATTATAATAATATATCATCATTGTTGTAATGGTGTTAGGCAGAAACTCATAGTAATTTTGACATGCAGCGATTCTTCACCGAAGAAAGAAGTCAGTGAAACGTTACATAAAAATGGGAACATTCGAAAGAAACAGGGCAAAAAAGAGCATAATCTGCCAAGAGGTGATGGATTGAAGGAGTAAATTAAAGATTATTTCTTACAATGTGATTTTATTACTTGTATTGAACTATGTAACACAATATTACTTTCTGTGTATTTATTAGTACCTACTAATTTATCTTATTCGACCCAGTTCTATAGTTAATATAAAATGGACAATATCTTCATATTTTCTGCATGTTATTGGTTTCTCTGTACAAAAACTTTTTTTTTGTGCTCTCCAGAAAAATATCAGTTTTGTCAAAGCAGTTGTTGATTATATATTTATATATTTATATATTTCTCATTCCATGGAATTTCCACGGGTTCAGCTAGTTTAAAATATTTTTCATATAAAATTACCAAATAAAATATTGATATTTTTAGTTGAATTTTTTTATATAAAATTTTCTTTCGTCAAACAAATATGCGTTTCCATTACACTGATTTATATTAATTTAATTTATAATTATTAATTTAAAACATTTCTTAGAAAAATAAATAACTAACATTTTTTAATATCGGATTTTAAAAAGAAACAAATTCACTCTTGAATTGAAAATCATGTTTAATTTCAGAAGAGTTTCTGATGGGTAGCTATTTTGTACAAGTTCTGGAGATGAAGAATTTTCAGTCGGAAGCTGTTCTGTACAAGTCCTGGACTTTATAGTTTTGCAGGCAAAGAGTAAAAGATAAGAGTAAAATTCATGATTATTTATTTTCAACCTGCTTCAAGGCCTCGATGACCTCATCCTCCGTTATACCACCTTCACACCTACCAACTTCGGTTGTCAAAAGGTGAGGAAAGTCGACCAAATAGGTGTCGAACTGTTCCAATGACAGGTACCCTGGAAGTGAGACCTACATGCCTCCAGAACGTCTTCATTTGTGGTCACAGTATGTCCATCCGGCAATGTGACACGTACGATGTGCTGATTGGCTGCTTCTATGGCCATGTTTTTCGCCTCCTGGGGCATTCATTTTAACCTAGCCCAAATTGCTAAAGCTTGGTGCTCCTTTTCTGTCAAGGAGGCAAGCTGAGCCTTAATTACATTAACACTATCCACCTCCTCCACCGCACAATCTAAACTAGACTCTAGTGTCGCTTTAGCTGCCCTAGATTCTTGAGTTGTCTGCTAAAGTTGGTAGAAAAGAACCTAATGGCATCCTTAAGATTAATCCACCACTCTTTCCCAATTACAGCCCCCCGTCATTTCCCACTGTTGAGTTAGTAGTAACCCATCCCAGTAGCCCTGAACATCGAACAACGACATGTTGGGCTTCCAGTGTACCAGCCAATTTAAGCTTAGGTCTATTCAAGTTTAGCCGAATGCAAACAAGTCAGTGGTCTGAGTAAATTATGTTATGGAAACTTGGACAATCTAATAATCCTACATCGACTCACCTAACTAAGAACTGGTTGATATAACTCAAAAGTTGTACTGCACCAGAGCCGCGGCTACCTGTCCAAGTCCACACTACATCATGAGGCCTTTCATTTCGGAACTTGGCAATAAGATCCAACTTATCAAGAAACTCACGAAAGTAAAAGGCATCCCAATCCTTGTTAGTGCCCCTAGATGTTAACCCCAAGAGATCTAAATTGGAATCCAAGATCATATTCCAATCTCCCGCTAAAATAACCATTCAGGAAGTACTCATAAACTGCTCAGTCTAATGAAGGAAAGCTGCAAGCTCATCATGGCTATTTGGGGCATAAACACTGATAAAACGAAAAGCTTTACATTTTATGGTAACATCCAGAATGCAGTTTTCCTTCCGGATCCATGAAGCACAGGTCACATGCTGCATCCAAAGACTTTTTCACATTTAAGACCATAACCTCTTGTGTGGAGTCACCTATTTTAAGAGTGTGAGTCAGTGTCCACCAATTCATAATCGGGATCTATCAATTTTTAAGACCAAGGTTACAGGTGCAGGAATCTCTAGAAGTCGAAAGTAGTAGGGTATCTGCAGGACCATTAAATGTAAATTTAACGAGATCTCCGATTAACAAAAGGTTTCACCAAATCACATCCTCACATACATAAAATAAAAATATGAATAACTCCAGAAAATAACGACACTTGACAAAGAACTGAAGATCGTTGTATTGATATAAAATAACATTTATTTACATGTTAGAGAAATATTACTTCAAATCATTCCAATGTTGGTGTTTTCTTGTTATGAGTGTTCATGAGGCAAATTTAGCTGAATGAGGATCTTGTGAAAATGGCATGAAGTTTAAGATTACTGACTTTTATAAACAGAGTGATGCGCGAGGTTTGAATGTGGTTATTTTCCAAGAGGCAAACAGTCATTAACCATGTAAGTGAAACGTGTGTGTGTGTTTTCATCACATAAGAAAACAGTAGTTCGGAATAAAATTTGTTTAAGAAGAATTAATTCTTGTTCGATATGGTAAGTTTCCATGATGAGAATTTAGGTGCAGGACGCGCGCAAAGTCATGTTGGGTGATTTAACGTCTTACAATGAGGGAGTCTCTTCAGCACGTGTCGGGTTGGAGAAATCAGAAGAGAAACTGATTTGATTTTCGTGGCAAATCTTTATATAGAGACGTTCTGGAATATTCCAGATGTTTTATCTGTTTGTCAAGAGCCTGTTTGCTGTATTGCTATGCGTGGAATGCAATGTAGTTCCTTTACTGCATGTGGCCGGATGGGCAAACTGCAACATGTGTTCTGATAAACATGGATTTTGAATTCAAATCGTTCCAGTGCTGGTGTTTCCTTGTAATGAGTGTACATTATGCAAACTTAGCTGAATGAGGATCTCGTGAAAATGGCATGAAGTTTGAGATTACTGATTTTTATGAACCAAGTTGCACATGTGGTTCGAATGTGATTAACAGGGAAAACAGTCATTAAACCATGTTAGATAAATGTGTGTGTGTGTGTGTGTGTGTGTGTGTGTGTGTGTGTGTGTGTGTGTGTGTGTGTGTGTGTGTGTCACATAAGAAAACAGTTGTTCAAAATAACATTGTTGAAAAGAAGATACAAATTCCCGTTCGCTGTGATTATTTTCCATGATGGGTGCTGAAGAGAATAACTGGTTTGATTTTGTCTGTAGCATACATAAAGACAGGGGATTTTAACATCTACCTTTTGACAGAGTTTCAACGACAAATGTCCGGCTGGCAAAATCTAAAGAGAAACGGATTTGATTTTTGTGGGCGAATCCTTATATAGAGACTTTCTGGAATATTCCAGCCTATTTGCTGTATAACTGCGCGTGGAACACAACATAGTTCCTTTATCGCATGTGTGCAGATGAGCAAATCGCAATCGTGTGTTTGCATGTTCTGATATATGTGGGCATTGAAATGGTGATTGCTATGAAAATGTCTCTGTCTCAGTTTCTTTCATTTTTTTATTTACTTTATTTTTTTTTTTTAAGGAATTAAACGTTCTTTTTAATACCTACAGTATTTCTGTTTATAATAAATAAGAATTCTGCATTAATTGAAAGGTGATAAGTCATCTCCCTCTCAGTAGAGACCAATAAGTCTCCTGTATGTCATGAGTAAGCTGCTGGAATCCATATTAAATAGAGAAGTAGTCAACCACCATATATATTTCTGGGGAGGCTCCATGTTTTGACAAGCTTCTGGGTTTGACCTTTACTCCTGATCTGAAATGGAACACGTACATCAAGTCTGTTGCTCAGGTCGCTGAGAAAATGGTGGGATCCTTTTACCACTCCAGAAGATATGTCACTACTGATGCAATTCTCTATCTGTATAAAAGCCAAGTACGTCCAAGGATGGAGTACTGCCGCCACATCTGGGCTGGAGCTGCTAAAAACAGCCTATCCTGCCTTGACAGAGTACAAAATAGACTTTGTGGCTTAGTAGGGGATGCTTTTTTCTCTTCCCTACAACCTCTCTCCCACAGAAGAGACGTTGTGAGCCTATCCTTGTTTTATCATTATTTCCACAGCAAGTGCTCGTCCAAGCTCCAATCTCTCGTCCCCCCTCACCAATCTTTCACGAAAAACACCCGTTTAGCTGAAACCACTGTCAGTAATTTTCCCTACTCTTTATCTGTGCCTAAATCAAAACGTAGATTCCATGAACAAAGCTTCTTTCTTATAAGTGCACGCCTGTGGAACTGCCTGCTTCTCACCTGACTACAACTTGGATGTCTTTAAGTCCAATATAAACAAATTCCTGATGAATCACCCCCTTAAGTAAGACACATTATCAAATCTCCAATACTAACGATTACTACGATACTATCCCATTGATTACTGTACATGCAATAACCCTTATCCCCGAGTGGCTTCTGGGCCATGATAAGTGGTGAGCACCATGTGAAAAAAAAAAAACGGGCAACGCCAGGTGGCCTGATAGTATATAATAATAATAGTAATAATAATAACAATGATGGCAAATTTGTGGATTAACACTCTCAGCTAAATCACCTTCCTAAAATAAGATTCTACCTTTTTAGGTGATTCCTTGAAAAATTTGTTGGAAATAAAAAAGCAATTATTTTAGAATTTAGAGTATGAGATAGTTGTATAAATTAAGGCAAAATAATCATCATTTTTGGCCATTCTAATTTTTTAGGAATGTTCACGAAAGATGTTTGCCACTAACTCTAAGTCCGACTTGCTAAGTCGTAAAATCATGCATAATCAGATAAAAATAAACACACACAATTCATCTCCCAGAGAAAAATAATATAAAATAAAGTAATATAAAATAAAATTTGGTTTAAGATTGGCCCTTATAACAATAAACAACAATAAAGAAAAACTTGTCACTGAATGAAGATTGTATATTCCGCAAATGACAAAAATTGATCAAGTAGTTGTTTTTTATTTACAAAAAACAAATTTTACTGATAAGTGATAGACGAAGCCATGTTTTTCTAGAGAACATAAGGGGACGTAATCAGTGATTATTTTAACAGTTTCCACATGTATTAGGGCTATCTGCCTTTGTCCACCGATTCGTTGATTGTAATATGAACGTTTTTTTTTTTCACCCTTATCAAAACTTGATTTTCTTGAATAAAAAAAACTACTTAATCAAATTACGTGATTTTTGGAATTTTTCATATTTGTCCCGTGAATGGAATGTACATCATACAGACATTTGTGTAATTTTAAATGCTGCCAATCTGAATAAACACCTAAAAAAATTTTGTTTAACTGCTTTAAAACGATAGGATATCACGAAAATAGTTGCTCATTTTATATTAAACTTGCGTGTGAAACTGATCCACCATCCCAATCGTTTTTATAAAACATTTTATATTTAATTTGGTACAATTATGTCTATTGAGAAAAATGTTTTTATTTCATTTTTAAACATTTTTTTTTGATACTTTGTAAATACTGAATTCTTATGAAATTATTCGTGCTTGTTTTGTTTTGCTTTGCTTTGTTTTGTTTTGCTTTGTTGTGTGTTTTTTTTGTTTTTTTTTGTTTTGTTTTCCGTCAATTTGTTGTGAAAGAAAATAAGGTATTTTCATAGCTCTGCACCCTATACTACTTCATCCAAAAAGAAAAATGCAATTCTTCATTTTTTTGGCGACTACATGTAAACAATTAATTGATCCTTTGATTTTAATAGATGCAAGGATGAGAGAGAGAGAGAGAGAGAGAGAGAGAGAGAGAGAGAGAGAGAGAGAGTACACACACAAGTCTAGCCTGTAACTTGCAAGACATGGTTGACCACTAAAGATACGACATGATCCTAGCTGCAATGCACCAGATGAAAAAAAATGGCTGGGACGAAGTATGGAATATATTAATCTAAAAATTAATCAAAGTTGTGTAAATATGTAAAAAAAAAAAAAAAAAAAAAAAACGCTCTTGGTCGCGAAAATCCACTTGAATATGCCAAGATGGAGGCTAAACAGGTGTCGACCGAAATCCATCCTTTCCTTAGTGAAGTTGCTGGGGTCCTTATTCCATATTTCGTCCAACTGCTCATCTCACTGTGAAGACTTCCATTGTGTTGCCCAATGATGTTCCAACTAGTACGGCCACGTCACCCGCTGTTAATCATCAGAAACACTCCAAAATGTGTCCTGCATCAATGCCAATAATCCAAGTTTGTGTAGTAGACTGCCTAATATACGGAAAGGATCAGTTGATGATGACCTGTTCTTAGTGAGCAACACAAGCAAAATAGCAACAGACAAGACAAGTTGAAAGTCATTTACGAAGCATGAGGAGACACAAAGATGAGCTGGAATTTCTTTGTTTCCTCAATTTTCCCAGGAAACACCAGGATACAAGACCTGCTAGTTTGTTTTTTTGTTTTGTTTTTTGTTTTTCTTTTTTATAGAACTGTGGTAAATGTGTTCTTTTTTGCCACTAACTTAGCTATATAACACATCTACAGTCTCTTTCACTCCTCCATAGGAGGATATGAATTTCTTATAGTAAACGAACCTCGTGTCTCACATCTGAATGGAAAAAGGTCAAATATTGCCTGACATCTCTATAATATTCTGTTTGTTCCTTCCTTAGTTAGTCAGTACATTATGCTTTGAAAAGGGGCAAATACAATTTTTGAAGGCCAAACTACTTTTAAAAAAAAAAAAAAAAAAAAAAAAAAAGGCTAAATTCGCAAGATTTGTCTGTATAAAAACGCCAATCTGGCAGTCCTGGACAAAAATATGAGAGTGGCATTTTTAAATCTAAGACTACAAATAAAAAAAAAAAAAATTTTTTTTTTAAAAAGCAGGGCAGAAAATATTGTAATAACTTGGAGAGTTAAAAATAAGTAAATTTGATCTATCTTGCGATGACATTCGTTTTTTTTTGTTTTGTTTTTTTGTTTTTTAGACTAGGCCGTACTCCTTAATGTTTTCTTAAATAACTAGATATCATTTATAGAGGTCGCTTGACAGCATTTGGGTGCCGGTAGAAGGAGGAGAAGGAAGAGAAGAAGGGGAAGGCGACGAGACTCAGAAGAAAGATCTGAGTGTCATGATCGGTAAGTACTCCCTCGGTTGCAAGCATGGGGGGGGGTGCATTGGCTCATTTAATTTCAGAAACAAGATCATTGATCTAGAAGAGGTAAGTATCCCTTCTAATTTCAAATGCCAAAATAATGTGGATCAAACAAAAGACAGCAGCAAAAATAACCAACATAAACCAAAAACCCGGAGGAAGAAATGAACAACTAAAGAGAATAGAATGGTAATCGAATGCTATTACAGAAGCCACCCCCAAAGAAGGAGACTATCGAAAATGGATGAAAGAGTTGTGGGACATGTTTACTGATTACCACACAATGGAACAAATGATTGCAGACAGAGCAAAACTTATTCTTAAGAAAGGTTGGTTTTTAAATCTAAAACTAATGGAAATACAACGAAAGAAAATGATGGGACAGACCAAGGAACACCTCTCACTGGAACCCCACACATAGAAACTCTTGTAGAAGACCTGCAAAACTTAAACAATGTAAAAAATGTAAACGTGGAGACTGAAACATCAGAACTAACTGAGAATGAAGCAGCTGCAGTAGAAAACATCATAGAAAGTATGAATGAAAAAAAAATAAAACGAAGAGTGGAAGAAATTAAAAGCAAAACATAGAAAGTGAACAAGGTCCTCCCATACATCCCAACAAGTATTATTACAAATTTAAATAATTTATTTGTGCGACTGTCAAGCCAATAAGTATGAAATTTAAAGGGGAAAAGAAGAAAATGAACCGACAAGACATGGATGGGAATTCAGGCTAGAAATCGAGATCAACAAACTTAAAAAAAAAAAAAAGAAGCCATAGGATGAAAGCGAACAGAAAATAATGGAAAAGTGAAAATGTGACTCGCAGGTAGAGGTTAAACAAGAAACACAAAGAATTAAAGCAAAAATTAACGGCAAGAGCAGAAAGTCTAAAATGATACAGACACAAATCAGAAAAGTGCAAGTAAAACGGGACTTTTGAAAACAATGAAAACCAATTCTATCAATATGTAAATGGAGGATAAACAAAAACAGGCCAACAAGAAATGTGTCCCAACAGAAATAAAACTCTACTGGAACAAAATGTGGAAAAAGTGAAAAGACCATAATAGAAATGCCGAATTCCCCACTCTTTATCTGTGCCTAAATCAAAACGTAGATTCCATGAATAAAGCTTCTTTCTTAGAACTGCACGCCTGTGGAACTCTCTTCCGTTTGCCTGTTTCTCAACTGACTACAACTTGGATGTCTTCAAGTCCAACATAAACAAATTCTTCATAAACCGCCCCCTTAAGTAATCCAATTTATCAAATCTCCATTACTAACGATTACTACAATATTACCCCATTGATTACTGTACAAGAAATAAACCTTATCCTCGAGTGGCCTCCGGGCCTTGATAAGTGGTGACTCCTATAAAAAAAAAAAGAAGAGTTACAGCAAATCGTACGAGGGATATCTGGTCGCCAATCTTTCATGAAAAACACCCGTTTAGCTGAAACTACTGTCAATAATTTTCTCCACTCTTTATCTGTGCCTAAATCAAAACGTAGATTCCATGAACAAAGCTTCTTTCTCAGAACTGCACGCCTGTGGAACTCTCTTCCGTTTGCCTGTTTCCCAGCTGACTACAACTTGGATATCTTCAAGTCCAATATAAACAAATTCCTGATAAACCGCCCCCTTAAGTAAGACACTTTATCAGATCTCCATTACTAACGATTACTACGATATTATCCCATTGATTACTGTACACGCAATAACCCTTATCTGTTACGTGGAAGGCTGTCCCCTTCCCATGTAAATAAGAAGAATATTAGATAAGTAAAAATGAGATTAGGATAAGCCTAGAATCGAACCCTGTAGGCAAATTTAAGAAATTGAATGTTAGAAATTTAGTCTATTGTTAAATTCTATTAGAATAGTTAAATATTGTTTATATCAAAAAAAAAAGAGTTGAGTATCCATTCTTTAGAAATCGGAATATCAAATATGTCAGTAAAAGAATGAACAATGCAAATTAAATTATATTGTTAAAAAATAGGTTAGAGTTATATATTGAGGATTCTTTTGTTTGCCAAAAGTGTGTTGGACAAACATATGTAAAGCCACGTGAAATTGGTCACGTTTGAAAAAGACACTTCTGACGTCATAGACAAAGAACATTTCTCCATATTATGGGTTCGGATTTTAGTCAGTTAGAGAAGTCAGTCAGAGAGAGTTGGTCAGTTGATGAGTTGGAGTCAGAGCCCCTTGGAGGCGAGGGGAGAGGAGTAAACCAATGTAGCCATACCATTTGAATTCCTGACGTCATTGACCGGCCGATCAGATGAATACAGAAGTTATCATTATGTAAGTGTTGTCTCGTGTCGTCATTCAGTTACAACAAAAAAGGTAATGTGTTTCTCATCTTGTAACGAACTCTTGTGTAAACCCTTCCAAGTATTATGTGTCCCCACCATCATCATAAGTGAAGTATCTCCTCCTCTCTAATATGTGTTAAAAGAACTGTAATATATATAAATGTCTTCTCTCCCTTATCATCACTATCCTTATGTCTGTACATGAATCCCGTTATCTATGTACTCCAATATGAAACCCCCCCCCCGCCATCTCTTTATATGTACCCTTATGCAACATCATTACAAGTGGCATTCCATAAAATGGCATTTTGACTCACAAATAATTAATTCCGTCTCTTTTAATGTCATTCTCTCCCTCATCATCACTATCATTATGTCTGTATTGCATGAGTCCCGTTATATATGCCCCAATCCCCGTCATCGTTAAATATGAAACCCCTACTATGCAACATATCCTCGAGTGGCCCCCGGACCTTCATAAGTGTTGACTCCTAAGTAAAAAAAAAAAGGAAAAAAGAAAAGTTACAGCAAATCGACCAAGAGATAGAAAATAAAATCAGCAAGACAACCCTAAGAAAAATGGCAAACTGGAGAGTACCAAGCCATTACAAAATATACATATACCAGTTAAAAAACTTCCCAGCACTACATAAAAGGTTAATTCAAAACCTGAAAAGATATATCCACGAAGAAGACGTGTCAGAATGGATGATATAAGGTAAAACCACACTTATACAAAAAAGACACAGAAAAGGGAACCGCCCCCGGCAAGTTCAGTTCTATAACTTGATTACCAATCATGTGGAAAATCTTCACAGTACAACTGAGAGAACAAATTTACCACTCCTTTAATAATTATGTATTACTTTCCGAGGAACAGAATAGATGCCAAAAAGGAAAAAGAGGAATACATGATCTACTATACAAAGACCAAAGAATCCTGAAGGAGGTAAAAAGTAGAAAAAATAATATAATCATGGCATGGATACACTACAAGAAAGCATACAACAGGATTTAAACACTACCTACAAGTTATCAACAACTGTAGCTTACTTTTTTGCAATGGAGGGGGGAGGCTTCCACCGAGCAACGCCGGTTGAAAGGGAAAAAAAAGGCTAAATACAATTTTTGAAGGCCAAAACTGCTTCAAAATAAAGCCAAACTTGCAAAATTTGGCAACCCTCTACAAGAATATGAGAGTTACCTGCCTTTGATGTAGCCTTAAATATCATTATAATAATATATCATCATTGTTGTAATGGTGTTAGGCAGAAACTCATAGTAATTTTGACATGCAGCGATTCTTCACCGAAGAAAGAAGTCAGTGAAACGTTACATAAAAATGGGAACATTCGAAAGAAACAGGGCAAAAAAGAGCATAATCTGCCAAGAGGTGATGGATTGAAGGAGTAAATTAAAGATTATTTCTTACAATGTGATTTTATTACTTGTATTGAACTATGTAACACAATATTACTTTCTGTGTATTTATTAGTACCTACTAATTTATCTTATTCGACCCAGTTCTATAGTTAATATAAAATGGACAATATCTTCATATTTTCTGCATGTTATTGGTTTCTCTGTACAAAAACTTTTTTTTTGTGCTCTCCAGAAAAATATCAGTTTTGTCAAAGCAGTTGTTGATTATATATTTATATATTTATATATTTCTCATTCCATGGAATTTCCACGGGTTCAGCTAGTTTAAAATATTTTTCATATAAAATTACCAAATAAAATATTGATATTTTTAGTTGAATTTTTTTATATAAAATTTTCTTTCGTCAAACAAATATGCGTTTCCATTACACTGATTTATATTAATTTAATTTATAATTATTAATTTAAAACATTTCTTAGAAAAATAAATAACTAACATTTTTTAATATCGGATTTTAAAAAGAAACAAATTCACTCTTGAATTGAAAATCATGTTTAATTTCAGAAGAGTTTCTGATGGGTAGCTATTTTGTACAAGTTCTGGAGATGAAGAATTTTCAGTCGGAAGCTGTTCTGTACAGGTCCTGGACTTTATAGTTTTGCAGGCAAAGAGTAAAAGATAAGAGTAAAATTCATGATTATTTATTTTCAACCTGCTTCAAGGCCTCGATGACCTCATCCTCCGTTATACCATCTTCACACCTACCTACTTCGGTTGTCAAAAGGTGAGGAAAGTCGACCAAATAGGTGTCGAACTGTTCCAATGACAGGTACCCTGGAAGTGAGACCTACATGCCTCCAGAACGCCTTCATTTGTGGTCACAGTATGTCCATCCGGCAATGTGACACGTACGATGTGCTGATTGGCTGCTTCTATGGCCATGTTTTTCGCCTCCTGGGGCATTCATTTTAACCTAGCCCAAATTGCTAAAGCTTGGTTCTCCTTTTCTGTCAAGGAGGCAAGCTGAGCCTTAATTACATTAACACTATCCACCTCCTCCACCGCACAATCTAAACTAGACTCTAGTGTCGCTTTAGCTGCCCTAGATTCTTGAGTTGTCTGCTAAAGTTGGTAGAAAAGAACCTAATGGCATCCTTAAGATTAATCCACCACTCTTTCCCAATTACAGCCCCCCGTCATTTCCCACTGTTGAGTTAGTAGTAACCCATCCCAGTAGCCCTGAACATCGAACAACGACATGTTGGGCTTCCAGTGTACCAGCCAATTTAAGCTTAGGTCTATCTAAGTTTAGCCGAATGCAAACAAGTCAGTGGTCTGAGTAAATTATGTTATGGAAACTTGGACAATCTAATAATCCTACATCGACTCACCTAACTAAGAACTGGTTGATATAACTCAAAAGTTGTACTGCACCAGAGCCGCGGCTACCTGTCCAAGTCCACACTACATCATGAGGCCTTTCATTTCGGAACTTGGCAATAAGATCCAACTTATCAAGAAACTCACGAAAGTAAAAGGCATCCCAATCCTTGTTAGTGCCCCTAGATGTTAACCCCAAGAGATCTAAATTGGAATCCAAGATCATATTCCAATCTCCCGCTAAAATAACCATTCAGGAAGTACTCATAAACTGCTCAGTCTAATGAAGGAAAGCTGCAAGCTCATCATGGCTATTTGGTGCATAAACACTGATAAAACGAAAAGCTTTACATTTTATGGTAACATCCAAAATGCAGTTTTCCTTCCGGATCCATGAAGCACAGGTCACATGCTGCATCCAAAGACTTTTTCACATTTAAGACCATAACCTCTTGTGTGGAGTCACCTATTTTAAGAGTGTGAGTCAGTGTCCACCAATTCATAATCGGGATCTATCAATTTTTAAGACCAAGGTTACAGGTGCAGGAATCTCTAGAAGTCGAAAGTAGTAGGGTATCTGCAGGACCATTAAATGTAAATTTAACGAGATCTCCGATTAACAAAAGGTTTCACCAAATCACATCCTCACATACATAAAATAAAAATATGAATAACTCCAGAAAATAACGACACTTGACAAAGAACTGAAGATCGTTGTATTGATATAAAATAACATTTATTTACATGTTAGAGAAATATTACTTCAAATCGTTCCAATGTTGGTGTTTTCTTGTTATGAGTGTTCATTAGGCAAATTTAGCTGAATGAGGATCTTATGAAAATGGCATGAAGTTTAAGATTACTGACTTTTATAAACAGAGTGATGCGCGAGGTTTGAATGTGGTTATTTTCCAAGAGGAAAACAGTCATTAACCATGTAAGCGAAACGTGTGTGTGTGTTTTCATCACATAAGAAAACAGTAGTTCGGAATAAAATTTGTTTAAGAAGAACTAATTCTTGTTCGATATGGTAAGTTTCCATGATGAGAATTTAGGTGCAGGACGCGCGCAAAGTCATGTTGGGTGATTTAACGTCTTACAATGAGGGAGTCTCTTCAGCACGTGTCGGGTTGGAGAAATCAGAAGAGAAACTGATTTGATTTTCGTGGCAAATCTTTATATAGAGACGTTCTGGAATATTCCAGATGTTTTATCTGTTTGTCAAGAGCCTGTTTGCTGTATTGCTATGCGTGGAATGCAATGTAGTTCCTTTACTGCATGTGGCCGGATGGGCAAACTGCAACATGTGTTCTGATAAACATGGATTTTGAATTCAAATCGTTCCAGTGCTGGTGTTTCCTTGTAATGAGTGTACATTATGCAAACTTAGCTGAATGAGGATCTCGTGAAAATGGCATGAAGTTTGAGATTACTGATTTTTATGAACCAAGTTGCACATGTGGTTCGAATGTGATTAACAGGGAAAACAGTCATTAAACCATGTTAGATAAATGTGTGTGTGTGTGTGTGTGTGTGTGTGTGTGTGTGTGTGTGTGTGTGTGTGTGTGTGTGTGTGTGTGTTTATCACATAAGAAAACAGTTGTTCAAAATAACATTGTTGAAAAGAAGATACAAATTCCCGTTCGCTGTGATTATTTTCCATGATGGGTGCTGAAGAGAATAACTGGTTTGATTTTGTCTGTAGCATACATAAAGACAGGGGATTTTAACATCTACCTTTTGACAGAGTTTCAACGACAAATGTCCGGCTGGCAAAATCTAAAGAGAAACGGATTTGATTTTTGTGGGCGAATCCTTATATAGAGACTTTCTGGAATATTCCAGCCTGTTTGCTGTATAACTGCGCGTGGAACACAACATAGTTCCTTTATCGCATATGTGCAGATGAGCAAATCGCAATCGTGTGTTTGCATGTTCTGATATATGTGGGCATTGAAATGGTGATTGCTATGAAAATGTCTCTGTCTCAGTTTCTTTCATTTTTTTATTTACTTTATTTTTTTTTTTTAAGGAATTAAACGTTCTTTTTAATGCCTACAGTATTTCTGTTTATAATAAATAAGAATTCTGCATTAATTGAAAGGTGATAAGTCATCTCCCTCTCAGTAGAGACCAATAAGTCTCCTGTATGTCATGAGTAAGCTGCTGGAATCCATATTAAATAGAGAAGTAGTCAACCACCATATATATTTCTGGGGAGGCTCCATGTTTTGACAAGCTTCTGGGTTTGACCTTTACTCCTGATCTGAAATGGAACACGTACATCAAGTCTGTTGCTCAGGTCACTGAGAAAATGGTGGGATCCTTCTACCACTCCAGAAGATATCTCACTACTGATGCAATTCTCTATCTGTATAAAAGCCAAGTACGTCCAAGGATGGAGTACTGCCGCCACATCTGGGCTGGAGCTGCTAAAAACAGCCTATCCTGCCTTGACAGAGTACAAAATAGACTTTGTGGCTTAGTAGGGGATGCTTTTTTCTCTACCCTACAACCTCTCTCCCACAGAAGAGACGTTGTGAGCCTATCCTTGTTTTATCATTATTTCCACAGCAAGTGCTCGTCCAAGCTCCAATCTCTCGTCCCCCCTCACCAATCTTTCATGAAAAACACCCGTTTAGCTGAAACCACTGTCAGTAATTTTCCCTACTCTTTATCTGTGCCTAAATCAAAACGTAGATTCCATGAACAAAGCTTCTTTCTTATAAGTGCACGCCTGTGGAACTGCCTGCTTCTCACCTGACTACAACTTGGATGTCTTTAAGTCCAATATAAACAAATTCCTGATGAATCACCCCCTTAAGTAAGACACATTATCAAATCTCCAATACTAACGATTACTACGATACTATCCCATTGATTACTGTACATGCAATAACCCTTATCCCCGAGTGGCTTCTGGGCCATGATAAGTGGTGAGCACCATGTGAAAAAAAAAAACGGGCAACGCCAGGTGGCCTGATAGTATATAATAATAATAGTAATAATAATAACAATGATGGCAAATTTGTGGATTAACACTCTCAGCTAAATCACCTTCCTAAAATAAGATTCTACCTTTTTAGGTGATTCCTTGAAAAATTTGTTGGAAATAAAAAAGCAATTATTTTAGAATTTAGAGTATGAGATAGTTGTATAAATTAAGGCAAAATAATCATCATTTTTGGCCATTCTAATTTTTTAGGAATGTTCACGAAAGATGTTTGCCACTAACTCTAAGTCCGACTTGCTAAGTCGTAAAATCATGCATAATCAGATAAAAATAAACACACACAATTCATCTCCCAGAGAAAAATAATATAAAATAAAGTAATATAAAATAAAATTTGGTTTAAGATTGGCCCTTATAACAATAAACAACAATAAAGAAAAACTTGTCACTGAATGAAGATTGTATATTCCGCAAATGACAAAAATTGATCAAGTAGTTGTTTTTTATTTACAAAAAACAAATTTTACTGATAAGTGATAGACGAAGCCATGTTTTTCTAGAGAACATAAGGGGACGTAATCAGTGATTATTTTAACAGTTTCCACATGTATTAGGGCTATCTGCCTTTGTCCACCGATTCGTTGATTGTAATATGAACGTTTTTTTTTTTTTCATCCTCATCAAAACTTGATTTTCTTGAATAAAAAAACTACTTGATCAAATTACGTGATTTTTGGAATTTTTCATATTTGTCCCGTGAATGGTATGTACATCATACAGACATTTGTGTAATTTTAAATGCTGCCAATCTGAATAAACACCTAAAAAAATTTTGTTTAACTGCTTTAAAACGATAGGATATCACGAAAATAGTTGCTCATTTTATATTAAACTTGCGTGTGAAACTGATCCACCATCCCAATCGTTTTTATAAAACATTTTATATTTAATTTGGTACAATTATGTCTATTGAGAAAAATGTTTTTATTTCATTTTTAAACATTTTTTTTGATACTTTGTAAATACTGAATTCTTATGAAATTATTCGTGCTTGTTTTGTTTTGCTTTGCTTTGTTTTGTTTTGCTTTGTTGTGTGTTTTTTTTTTGTTTTTTTGTTTTGTTTTCCGTCAATTTGTTGTGAAAGAAAATAAGGTATTTTCATAGCTCTGCACCCTATACTACTTCATCCAAAAAGAAAAATGCAATTCTTCATTTTTTTTGGCGACTACATGTAAACAATTAATTGATCCTTTGATTTTAATAGATGCAAGGATGAGAGAGAGAGGGGGAGAGAGAGAGAGAGAGAGTACACACACAAGTCTAGCCTGTAACTTGCAAGACATGGTTGACCACTAAAGATACGACATGATCCTAGCTGCAATGCACCAGATGAAAAAAAATGGCTGGGACGAAGTATGGAATATATTAATCTAAAAATTAATCAAAGTTGTGTAAATATGTAAAAAAAAAAAAAAAAAAAAAAAAAAAAATGCTCTTGGTCGCGAAAATCCACTTGAATATGCCAAGATGGAGGCTAAACAGGTGTCGACCAAAATCCATCCTTTCCTTAGTGAAGTTGCTGGGGTCCTTATTCCATATTTCGTCCAACTGCTCATCTCACTGTGAAGACTTCCATTGTGTTGCCCAATGATGTTCCAACTAGTACGGCCACGTCACCCGCTGTTAATCATCAGAAACACTCCAAAATGTGTCCTGCATCAATGCCAATAATCCAAGTTTGTGTAGTAGACTGCCTAATATACGGAAAGGATCAGTTGATGATGACCTGTTCTTAGTGAGCAACACAAGCAAAATAGCAACAGACAAGACAAGTTGAAAGTCATTTACGAAGCATGAGGAGACACAAAGATGAGCTGGAATTTCTTTGTTTCCTCAATTTTCCCAGGAAACACCAGAATACAAGACCTGCTAGTTTGTTTTTTTTTGTTTTGTTTTTTGTTTTTCTTTTTTATAGAACTGTGGTAAATGTGTTCTTTTTTGCCACTAACTTAGCTATATAACACATCTACAGTCTCTTTCACTCCTCCATAGGAGGATATGAATTTCTTATAGTAAACGAACCTCATGTCTCACATCTGAATGGAAAAAGGTCAAATATTGCCTGACATCTCTATAATATTCTGTTTGTTCCTTCCTTAGTTAGTCAGTACATTATGCTTTGAAAAGGGGCAAATACAATTTTTGAAGGCCAAACTACTTTTAAAAAAAAAAAAAAAAAAAAAAAAGGCTAAATTCGCAAGATTTGTCTGTATAAAAACGCCAATCTGGCAGTCCTGGACAAAAATATGAGAGTGGCATTTTTAAATCTAAGACTACAAATAAAAAAAATAAAAAAATTTTTAATTAATTTGCACTTCTCCATTCAATTTATCAAAACAAAGAAGCAAGAAAATGTGTTTGTTTGTTGGGGGGCTTTTTTTTTTTCAGAAGGGACATTTTTACTTTCTACACCGTTTCATAAGGTACTTCCGGTATAATTTATTTCCCGTAATCTGGTAAGATTCTGCTCGTTTTAAATAAACGAATGTACGTTGTTGTTTTTTTGTTTTTTACATTTTGCTATTACACTTCTTTCTAACTTTTTCTATTTGAATCTTAATATTAAATCGTATCCGTAGTCTTCATAAATGAAAGTGTACATATATGACTCATAAACATGCTGTCTTCTGCTTGCTGTTAAGTTACGTTGATTTAAGTTTAGAAAAATGACTGTTTTGCTGTCACATTATTTTGTTTTGTCAAGTTAAATAATTATGTAGTCGTATTTAATAACGTAGAAACAAATGTGTTATTTTCAACATTAATTGGCTTCAAAATAATTATGATATTATATGAAACATATTTAGTAGAAACACATTTTTTATAATCGTTTTGGTACTTATGTTAGCGTGCTGAAAGAATAACGTTATTATTTAGAAACTTATTCTTAACCTGTGGAGGAGAAGGTGTTTTGGAACTATTTCACCTAACAATACACAAAAATATTGTGAAAATTGATTTTAACTTGAAAATACTATTTTAAAAATATAGTAACATAGATATACAAGCAGTAACGTTTTTCGGTATTATTTACTTCACGTTCGTATATAACAATATATATATATATATATATATATATATATATATTTGTAGATTTCGGGGTGCTAAAAACGGATCTGCAAACCGTTTCCGTCGCAAAAAAATTGTTTTCATGATATGAAGAAATTATTTTTTCGAAAAGTGGGTGATCACTTTTCGATGTAAATTTAACTTAAAATAAGCACCCACTTTCTGCCCACCTGAGAGAGGGGGTATTTTTTTTGTGTGTGTTTATTGGCTAAAAAAGTTTTTTGATTGATTTCTTTTGCATGGTATTAACCCCTGCCCTGAACTCTGGAACTCTTTTCCATTTCACAGCCTAACCTTTGTTTACGCTACGCGCGAGCATAAACGAAGGCTGTTAAATGTGCACTCGCCTATCAAACTGCCTTATGACAGTATAGTATTGGCGAAAAATTAAAATTAGATGAAAAACAAGTAGTTTTCCAAATATTAAACCATGTAATTCTATGTTATCACGGGTAGCCATTTTGTAGGCGCAAGCCCACGCATATGGTTGATGCACGCGCGTCGACCATATGCGCAGAAAAAGAAATTGAAAAAACCTTTTAGCCAATAAACACTCAAACAAATGTCCCCTCTCTCAGGTGGCCGGAAAGTGGGTGCTTATTTTAAGTTAAATTTACATCGAAAAGTGATCACCCACTTTTCACAAAAGTAATTTCTTCATATGAAAACTATTTTTGCGACGGAAAAGGTTTGCAGATTCGTTTTTAGCATACCGAAATCTACAAAAAAAATATTTTGTTATATACGAACGTGAGACGGACCTTAATGTAAATTTTTACCCGTTTTTCTTAGACACTGAATAAAATTTGAGTGCATGTGAAGTTTAAAAAACCTTGCTATTTTTGTAGGTAGGCTTTTTAAGTTCAATTGTTACATATCTTTTGTTTATTAAATTCTTATGCAAATATATAGAACAGTTTGTTTTTAGGTACCTCCAATGTGCTCCACAGTTTTGTTCCCTTCTGTATGTAATACAATGTAAGTGTAATTTAATATTATCATCCTAACTTTTCTACCATTTAAAAGAAGTTTCAAATTAACTGCTAATATTTTTATTAATTTTTTACAGCATGTTTTAAAAATCTAGCAAAAATCAAATAATAGTCATATTTTTCTGAAATTTTCGATATTTATTCATTATTAAATAAACTTACATAATAAAAGTAGGTTTCGTTAAATATATTAGAGGAAATATTTTTTTAGGTGTTTTACCCTCCCCCCACTATATTTCATGTTATGAAAACTAACAATAATAAATGTAGGTTGATAAAAATTTCAACACTTTTTTAAAGCTGAAAAGATCAAATAATTAAAAAAATAGTTATTTTTTTATATATATAAAATCCCGTCATTTTTTTTCACTTACCTTAAAGCTGTAAATAAAATTGGACATAAAATCAATATTATTATGTTAAAAAAAATAAAATAAACAATTTTTCTTGATTTTTTTTTTTTTTCTCAGTAATATAATTATTTGAATTACAACAAAAAAGCAGAATTCTAAAAAATAATTATTTTTAAAAAGCTGTAAATGATATTAAATTCAAATATTACGCAATATAAAGTTTTAACAGCTTTTTTATATAACAGGTTTCCAATAATACAAAAATATATTCATATAATAGAATATATAACTCTTGAGATAATAAAAATTACAAAAGCAAAATCGACTAAAAAAAATTTGTTTTGATTTGATTATTTAAAATGATAGGTGATAATCAAAATTTGTGCCTTTTTTTTCCAAAAATGTATGGACGCCTGTAAGCAGAAACATCTTTAGATACATGTATCAACAGAACAGGTTAAAATTAATTTTGTCGTCTGTGTAGTTCGTTATTAAAGATCTATTTGTTTTATAAAAGGTAAGTCTTATGTTGGTTGCATTCATTTTTTTATTTTATTCATAAATTTCTGCATAAATGATCTTCCATAGAAATTGACTCAAACACACAAAATGATGACGTCACTACTTATTGTGTATAATGATGACGTTCTGCACAATAGTTTGGAGGTAGCTATTGTTTTTTTTTTTTTAAGCCCTCCCCCAAGTTAAAAATGGCTTTCTAAATAATGACTATTTCAACATGGTTTGTAAACTGCATAAGTAACTTTTTTCATTGAAATTTACTGTACGATGACTGTTATGATTATATATTATATTGGTTTTGTGTTATTATGTTTTTTTTTTGGACGGGGGGTCCCTTAATTTTTAACCATTTGCTAGCGTTTTAAACATTGGCCATCGTTAAACAAATTTGTTCAATACCTTCTGATCACTTATGTAACATGTCCAAACTCCTAATCAACAGTGACTCCCAGAAATTGCTCAAGAATGTATGACATAATCAAGTCCACAGTAAAGTTGAACAGTGTGGATGAGAGGATACAGCCTTGTTGAACTTCAGAGTAGATTTCAAAGGTTTCTAACTCTTGATCATAAATGTGGACCTTAGTTTGGGTTGTTCTATAATATGGTTTCAGCAGGTAAAGAAATTTTGGTACTGTCTGCATGCAAAAAGTCGGTAAAGTCAATGAAACAGACAATGGTGTTTTTCTAATAGCACCAAAGCTGTTTGAGTGTTCAGTGCAATGTGGATATCTGGTCAGCACATCCACAAGGTCAAAAATCGGATTTGTTTGGCCTTGTTCGTGCATCCTGCTGGCTTTGAAAATGCCACAGCAGGATAATAGCAAATATTTTTGCAGCAACATCGATGAGACTTATGCTATGATAATTGCCACAATGCTGTTTGTTGCCCTTTTTGAAGAAGGGGAGAAGAACGGCGTCACTCCACTCCTGACGAAAAGACTCTAACTCCCATACATGGACAAGAATTTTGTGGAGGACCAGAACCAAAACGTCAGCACACTGTTTGTAGATCTCTGCTGTGAGACTATCTTCATTATTCTTAAGTTTCCTCACAGCTTCCTTGACTTTGTCAATTGTCGGTGAGCCGACCCCGCAGTCACATTCACCAGCAGGGTCATGCGGGTTCTGCTAAAGAGCTGGAGTGGAATGATCATGATTCAGCAGCCCTGAGAAATGCTCATTCTATCGTTTTAATACATTCATCAAGATTAGTGATCAAGATGTGCGTCCAATTAAGGATGGTTTCGCAATGCCTTTGTTTACCACTGTGTAGGGTGTACACTTCCTTGTGTCACTAACAACTGCAGTCCTCTACCAGAACACATTATGGTCCACTTCTGTAGAACAGGTGGTCTCCCAATGGAGATGACAGTAGTTCTCAGCAAGCCTGCAGTTAGCTAGTTTCATGCACTTGGAAAATAATAGAGGAACAGATTCGTAAAATATCACGCACATCATGACGATGCATAATTTTGTTAAATAAAAATGTTGGTTTATGCACAGACCATCTTGACATGTGACAGTATCAGTACAAGAGAATAAATTTAATCCATTAGATGATCTTTGTTATTATTTCATTCCTGCAATTTTGATCAAGACTTTATGGTTTTTCCTTCCAGCTGACAATGGGCCGATATTCCGACAGTGATGATGATCGAAAGAAACGTAAAAAGAAGAAACGGCGCTCACGTTCAGGGTAGGTAATTTTGTTTTGCTTTTTTTTTTTTTGTTGTTGTTATTTTTATTTTTTTCATTTAAAAATTAAATGAATAAAACATATATTTACTCACCTTGCCACAAGTACAAGGTTGATTTAATAGGGATGAGCATCTCTTAGAAGTGGTTTAGGATGAATAAAAAATTAACCTCAGCCTCCCACATGTCTGTTTCACAAGTAGAGGCCTCAGTCAAAACTTGTTGTGTCATAGCTTCATAATGGGAAATCTGTAACTTCCACAAAATTTATCTTTCTGTTTCCCATTTTTCTGATTTGGTTGATTTTTAATACGTAATCCAAATTGTCCATCTGCCTACACTGAAAATTGGGTGCCAATGCACTTACTGATCCACGCTATTTTTTTAATCGTATTTCCAAGTTTAATTAAAGTTTTATATGTTTTTTTATTCAATTGTAATGTTAAAGTACAGAATAGGTATAACACACCCTTCCCTCCCCATGTTAAGAATGGCTTTTTAAATAATAACGTTATTATTTCAGCACGGATCTATAAGTGCACTAGTACTGAAAATTGTTTTATAATACTTAGCATTATTTCTTCTTCATTCCATCATTTGGACTTGTAGCATTTAAATGCTATGTTTTAAACAGGCTTGAAAAAGCCTCGAATTTTGAGCTTTGTCTTGAAAAAGCCTTATTTCTAGTATTATATTGAAAAGGCCTTGAAAATATGGGAAATGTCTTGAAAAGGGCTTCAAAATTATATTCTTTATTGCCAGTAAAAATTTGTGTCGGAATTATTAAAAATAAAATCGAAATAAATACTATTAAAATATTTTTTAAATATTAAAATACTATTAAAATATTTTTTAAATATTAATAAAAATATTATTAAAATATGTTTTAAATATTAAAAATAAAATCGAAATGAATACATCCTTTTAAATTGTATCATATTATTTCCGATATTGTCAGCACAAGAGTTACACCCCTTTGTCATAAAACTCCCTGATGTTATCCATATACTTTACGGATATAGCCGAAGTGAAATTCGAAATCAAAATAAATACTATTAAAATAATTTTAAAATATTAATTAAAATATTATTAGTTTTTTGGTTTATTATATCATTCTTTATATATCAAATTGAAAATCTATATAACCGTGTTAATTGATTTACCATGATATCATCGTCTTAGGCTAGCAAATTATACTAGTATGTGTGTGTGTGTATATATATATATATATATATATATATATATATATATAAATCACATTTAGCACATGTTTATTGGCAGTATTAGAGTTTGTTGATGTACCACCACGTTTAATAATATTTTAAAAAATGTATTTTACACACACACACACACACACACACACACACACACACATACATATATTAATCAAGAGTATCTATTGGTCTCCTAACTTTCAAAATAATGTATTATTTTTGTATTTTCATCCATTTCTGTTTTTCTGGCATATTTTATTTAACTCTCAAAAATACTTATGACTATAATCAAATTTATTACAAATTTGAAATATTTGAATTTTCAAATAGGAGGTTATACTTATATTATTCCTTATTCCAAAGAAAATGAAATTTAAATTAATGCCTAATACCTATTGTTAAACTTTCACAAAATCGAGAAAGATTGTAATTGGCCAGTTCTTGCATTTGTACAATCATTGTGATATGTGTCCATCGTTTTTACCAAAAAGTGCATAAGACGGACCTTGCTGTTCAAAAATACTTTAATAGACAGAGTGTTCAAAACAAATGTGTTTATCGTTTGATGTTTCTTCATTTTTGAATCATTGAAAATATTTAATAACTATCAAATGCAACGGATATTTGTGTCTATTCACTATTGGTTGGTTTAGGAGCTAGAGAGCACGGATCACTGGAAAGCACCTGAAGATTGGAAACACTATGATGATTTGTATCGGATTTTAGTCAAAAATCGATGCTCCTTCATTATCTTGAAGACAGTGAGATGCGGGTTCCACTATACAGCATAATCATGTTGATACACCAGTTCTTATTAGATCACCAGCATTGAGCCTGGTCAGTAGGAGGACATCGACACAGATCTACAAAAATCTTCTTTTTTTTTTTTTTTTTTTTTTTTAAATATGGAAGTCACCACTTATCAATGCCCGGAGGCCACTTGGTGAAAAGGGTTATTGCGTGTACAGTAATCAATGGGATAGTATCGTAGTAATCGTTAGTATTGGAGATTTGATAAAGTGTCTTACTTAAGGGGTGATTCATCAGGAATTTGTTTATATTGGACTTGAAGACATCCAAGTTGTAGTCAGGTGGGAAACAGGCAAACAGAAGAGAGTTCCACAGGCGTGCACTTCTAAGAAAGAAGCTTTGTTCATGGAATCTATGTTTTGATTTAGGCACAGATAAAGAGTGGGGAAAATTACTGACAGTGGTTTCAGCTGGACGGGTGTTTTTTGTGAAAGATTGGCAGGATAGACTGTTTTTAGCAGTTCCTGATGTCGTTATCTCCCGTGATAGGTATATACATGCAACTGGAGACCACTCGTGAACTTTATACTCTCATGAAACTTCCTCCTTCAGAGGAAGCTGATTCAACCCGCTAAACTTTAGTGCTGTTTCAGTACGGTACGATACAGAGAATTGCATTAGAGATATGAACGTAACGATTAACAGAAAGAATCATAGCCGGCATTATGACGATGTCCACACAGCAAAATTCATTAAGGAGCTGCAAAAAAGATACGCAAAAATCCACGAAAGGCAATGTGGATTTTAGCAAGAGAGATAATTTTTTTTATATTTTTCAGGATAATTTGGAATATTTACTAGTGGTAAAGTGCCACTGGTAACTGTTTTTGTTTTTTATTAGTGGGATTGAGAGCTGTAGAAATCATTGTTATGTTGGAAAGGAGTTACCGGCATCATAATGATTTGCATCAGGTTAAAAAATTCAGAAATCTTATCTGCAACTTAGAATACTCAGAAAATTGCAATGGAGATGTGAAAGCAGTGACTAGCAGAAAGGATCCTAAAAAGCACAGCAAAATTATACGGCATAATCACATTGACATACTGGTTTCGTTGGATTACCGAAATTAAGTAATATTGAGCCTGGTTAGTACCAGATGAGTGACCATTTAGGAATACCAGGTGCTGTATGTGGGAGGATGTTGACACCTCCATGCAAGAGCTGCAAAAACCTAACGTCATCATCTTTCCTGACAGGGATATATATGTGATTGCGAACCGCTTGTAAATTTCATACACCCATGAAACTTCTACCTGCGGAGGAAGTCGGTTCAACCCACACATGGTAAGTGCTGCTTCAGAACAGTAGTACACAACAAAATTTATCAAGAATCTGGAAAAAAGGTGTGATAAGATCCAGGAAAGATGATGCAAATTTTAGTGAGAAAGATGGGCTTCAAAGTGACAGTTATGAGGAAAACACCAAGCCAGGATCTTTCCTATTTCCCATACAAGAGTGACAAAGACCAACTATTCAACATCAAGGCACAAGAGAACCACTTTACTATTGTAGCTTTGTAGACCGGTAATAATTAAGACAAACACAGTGGCATAATTAACAAAAAGTGTATTAACAAAAGTATTTTACAGAAGTACACATCATGATTCTGGAGCCATAACTGCCACAAATCACTTTTATAACTTTTAGAGGTAATCATATTGTGACGGGCTCGTACGAAAAAGATAAACAGACCCATCGAAACAGCACATTGACAAGGTAACGAGAGTGAGAGAGAGAGAGAGAGAGAGAGAGAGAGAGAGAGAGAGAGAGAAAGAAAGAACGTAGAAAAAGAATATCAGCAGAAGCAAAAGGGAAGTGAGGGGGAGAGAGAAGGAAGGAACGAAGATAGCAGAAATCAGCAGGGGAAAAGGGTGAAGGGAGATAATTGAGGCGGCAAAAAGCTTCAGTTGCCGCGAAGATTTAAAATGGTGTGGACGCAACTCGCCACATGGAGTGTAAGAAAAAAAGGATTAATCCCATCAAGATTTTTAAAAAAAAAAAAAAAGAAAGGAAAAGGAGAAGAATATGAGTTGGAAGAATCTAAGGTAAATACAGACATCTTTTCTTGTAATGCGGAAGGCAATACGAAAAGGGCGAAGAAAGAACTTTTCCTAGCGGGGTTATAGTCTTTTAACAAAAAAAGAAAGAGAGAAAGAAGAAACCAAATGTGAGTTTTGGAAGAGATCTAAAATGTTTGCATATATATTTTCTCTTTTCTCTTCCATGAAATGCGGATGCATTATGGACATGAATACAAGAAAAAAAGGATCGAATGTTTTAATAAAAAAAAAAAAGATTGAAGTTTTGAAGAAGTGATAAAAACAAAAAAAATCAAATTCAAACTTAATGTATGAATAATTGTTTTATTATTTCAGCATATAAATATATTGAACTGGCACATGTAGTAACGTGAAATATGACTTTTCATTCTATATATATAAAAAAAAAAAGAGAGAGAAATCTCCCTCTCCCTATATTGGATAATAAAAAAATTGCGCGTGATGCACTCGTGGTTTGGAATTAAAATATAATCCGCTGTTTGGTTTTCTTTTTGTTGTTTGACGTATGTAAAATATCACACGACGGAAGTTATAATTCCGCATAACCTCAGCGCGCTTTGGATTCTAGTCGAGTCAAGCCAACAAAAATAAATATATTCGAATCTCTATTGTTGTTGATCTCGACGGCGAAAGGAGAACCATAGCTTAGCGCATTCGTTGATCGGTCCTTTCCCGAGACTCATATGTATTAATTATATATATACCCAACAGCAAATGTCACACATATAAACCATTTATTCCTGAAATAGGTAGATCAGTTTACTCACATAATATCTACTAAAAGCAAAAAACTTCTAAACATCATCACAAACACTCAGTTGAACCAGAGATGCTGTTTCCTCTCACAAGCAAAATAACAGGTAATTAGCCTACAGTCCTCAAGAAATCTATGCCTCATACTAAGCAAGGTCATTTAAACTGCGATGGTCTTTGGATGCGTTTCTAGTGAAAGCCACATCATGCTGCCCCACATCTTTGAAAAGGGGCTCAGACTCAATTCAGACAGCTATGTTGCGTTGTTGTCTCCCTCAAACTAATGATGAATTCTCAAAGAACACCAGATCTGGATCCCCAATTCATTCGATTGCAACCCCATGAATTATTATGTATACAGCACAATGAAAGACGCCAGCTGTATCACTACAACACCAAAGTGAAGCTGATTGCAAGAATCAAACTGGGGTTCAAGCAACTCTCAAAGAATACTGTAAAAACTGCAGGCTTAGAGCAGTTTATTTCAATTGTATTTAATTCTCTAGGGAATGTACTTTATTTACTTTTCAGAATATATCAATTATTAGCCAAGATATGATATTTCTTTTTCTTTCCAAAATGGCAAATTTGTCTCAAACACTCTGTGTGTGTGTGTGTGTATAATTTCTGTGAAGTCTGATGAAATTATCAGATCGTTAACACGATTTGATAATCAAAACATGTGTAACCAAGCAGATTAAAAACGGTAATAAAAACATTATATATATGTATATATATATATATATATATATATATATTTATATATATTAGTGATTAACCAGAGATTTTTAGAATTACGGTAAATGACGAGTTCAAAACCTTGCACAGTTTCTTCAAAAAATTGAATAAAATTAGTATATAGACATAAACTTAGTATATCTATATAAATAAAACAGTAGATATACATATGTGTGTTTGTGTGTAAATATTTAACGTATAAACTCTTAAACTACTGGTCACATACCATTGAAATTAACAGGAAATAGTAATCATACATCAAGGATGATTTATAGTGAGTAAAATCTTTGTTTGGATGGATGAATAATGTGTATATGTTTGCAAATTGAAATGCAAAATATTCATTTCCAAATGCTGATATATTGCTATTACTTTTGTGCATTAGCAAATTCATTGCTTAAAGTGGTTTAATTTTAAATCTTTCTTATCTATCTCACGATTGCTCAACAGTAGAGAACATGACTCAAGTGCTCAATATTTTTGTTGGCACCCAAGTCGTTATTTTATTTTTTTATTATCTTTTTTATTTTGAAATCAGTACTATATATTAGGTACAATATAATATTCAATAGAGAATTGACTATGTAATAATAGATACAAAATCTGCATGAATTAAAATATATTTAAGCACATTTTATGACTGGGCAAGTCTAGGCAATCCACGCTAATATATAATAATAGGGAAAAAATACATTTTAATAAATTTTTCATTTAAAAAAAAATCTATGCTGCAGTTGCCAGTAAGGCTCCATTTTGTAAAAATTACGCTTCTTGTAGCTTCTTTATGCATTTCAGATGTGTTTTTCTTAAGATTATATGTGTTATACTAAATAGAATTTGAGTTAAAATTGTTCCTCTGTAAATATAATTTTAAAAAAAACATAAAACTGTCTTTATCGCCTGTACACAACTTTTTACTGCATCGTGTTTACCATGTCTACTTATTAGCTGCTAAAATCTTTTATTTTATATATTTTCTTTTCCAGGTCTGCAGAGAGTATCTCATCATACGACAGCCACTACCATAAGAAATCAAAGAGTCGTAAGAAACGTAAACGTAAATCACAGAGCCCTTCTGCAACTTCTTACTCAAGAAGCCAACGAAGTCGGTCAAAGGATCGCTCTAGTAGAAGGTCACGATCGCGGTCTCGTTCAAGGGATCAATCCAGAGATAAAGACTATTACCGCGACAGAGACTGGGAAAAATCACGGGATCGGGACAGGTCAAAAGAGCGCAGCCGGTATCAAAGGTCCCGAAGTCGAGACAGACTCTCTGGATCATCAAAGAGATCGAAGCGATCGCGATCCAGGTCTCGTGGATCCCGGCGATCGCGATCCAGATCTCGTGGATCCCGGCGATCACGGTCTAGATCTCGTGGATCCCGACGATCACGGTCTAGATCTCGTGGATCCCGGCGATCGCGATCCAGATCTCGTGGGTCCCGACGATCACGGTCTAGATCTCGTGGATCCCGACGATCACGATCCCGGTCTCGCGGGTCAAAGCGGTCTCGATCAAGGTCTCGTGGTTCTAGCGAGTCACGGTCCAGGTCTCGAGTTCGCCGGTCAAAAAGTGGAGATCGATCACGTTCATCATCTTTGGGCAGAAATTCTCGGAAGTCGAAAAGGTAAATATTTTGAATATTTGAACATTTTCTTTTAATTGGCAGGAACTGTGTGCAGTTATCTTGGATAATCTGCTGAAAAAAATTTTGACTTGTATCAGAGATTGCAAAGTGCATAATACATGTTTATTACTAAGAAATGCTTACAGCTATTTGCTTATGGAAGTCTTAACTAACACATGGCTTCATAGGCAAAACTTGTTTAGAACTTAACTATGCTGACTGTGCAGTAGATATTGACAATGACTATGCTATAGTACTTTCCATAATTAACAGCATCCATGCAGCAGCAGTGGCAACAACAGGAAAGTGATGGTAGCTAAGTAGTTAATGATACAGACTGACAATCTGGGTGTGCCAAGTTCAAATCCAGTTCATTCTATAGAAACCCTTTCACTTTGAGATGTTGGTAACCTTCACATGTCCCCGCGCATAAATACCTGATGTTTTTCTAGAAAGAATTCTAACTAGAACTAGGTTTGTATGGGCTTTAAATGGCCTTGAATTTTTAGTTTTGTCTTCAAAAGGCCCTGAAAATTGTATTCTTTATGTCGAGTAAAACTTTGTGTCAGAATATTAAAAAATAAAATCGAAATAAATACTATTAAAATATTTTTTAAATGTTAATTAAGATAATATTAAAATTATTTTTAAATATTAACAATAAAACCGAAATAAGTACATTTTTCTGAAATTGCATCGTATTATTATTTCCCCGTATTGTCAATAAAAGAGTTACGTCCCTTTGTCATGAAACTACCCCATGTTCCTATTTACTTGCCTCCCCACCAGAGCAGAGTTAGACACAAGGTCGATTTTTAATGTGGAGAAAATCCAGATCCCCGAAAAGAGGCTCTTTAGATAGGAACAAAAGTAAAAATTGCCTCAGTCTAGAAGGATTTCTCTTCCGCTGATCAAGGACAGAAAAGATGAAGTGTAGTATCGGAACAGATGGTATTTATTTGCTCCCCCACCGAGCAAATTAGGCACAAGGCCGATTTTTAATGTGAGGAGTGAAGGGAGGGGGAAGGGAAAAAGGGGACCAGCTCCCGAGAGGTGGGAAATGGGAGCTGGTTAAAGGTCAGGCATGTGAGGTTGCCCCCACATCTGGTCTTTGCTAGTCATAGCTAGTCCTAGCTAGTCATAGCTTGCAGTATCTGTCGGAACAGATGGTATTTATTTGCTCCCCCACTGAGCAAATTAGGCACAAGGCCGTTTTTAATGTGAGGTAAAAACCAGCTCCCCTAAAAGTAGGCAAAAAGGGGGCACTCTGGTTACCAAAAATAATAATTGTCCCAGTATAGAGGGTTTCCCCTCCATTGACTGGTACAAATCATCTTAAGTGCAGTATCTGCCGGAACAGATACTACACTTTGATCCCAGCCAAAAGGCCAACTTTATGGATGTATCCAATGGAAAGTTCAAAAGTAAAATGAATATAAATGGGTCAGAGAATGTAAATATGGACTGATAATGATTTAAAATCACTGAATGACAGATAGTGTAGTATGAGTTTAAGCTGTTAATAGTTGGCCAGTTTTGTTGAACTTTGTGTAAATAACCTTTAAAACTGCTTCTTGAATTAAAGGATAGACAAAAATTACTTTTCTTGTCAATTATTAAGCTTTTGGGTTTATTATATCACTAGCAGTTCAGCCCGGTTTTGCTCGTGCCCTATGTACTGTTCATAACTTTATGTGCATATGTATATATATATATATATATATATATATATATATATATATATAAAAAGTTTGACTTATGTCCAGGTAACCTACATCTAAAATTTCAAGTATTTAAACCCAAAATCGGCAGAGGAGTTTGATAGAGTCTGCACAGGTCAACTCTTTCACCTTTGACCTCTTGGCAGACAAATTCTCGCCCAAAAACTGATTAAAAATGTTTGAATACCCTTTATGTAAAATTTCAAATGTTTAGACCCAAAATTAGCTGAATAGTTTGTTAGAGACTGCAAAGGTCAAATTTTTTGAATTTTGACCCCTTGACAGCCAAATTTTTGGCCAAAAACCAATTAAAAAGCTTACCCTATGTCTGAATACACTTTATGTAAAATTTTAAATGCTTAGACTAAAAATTGGCTGAGTAATTTGGTAGAGACCGTAGAGGTCAAACATTTTTTAACTTTGACCCCTTAACAATTATTGTTTTGGGCTTAAATCAAATTAAAAAGTTTGATCTATGTCCAAGTAACCTGCATCTAAAATTTCAAGTGTTTAGGCTCAAAATTGGTGGAGGAGTTTGGTAGAGTTTTCAAAGGTCAAATCGTTGAACTTTGACCTTTTGACAGCTAAATTTCTGGCTGAAAACCAATTAAAAAGATTTTCCCAAATCTCAATACCCCTTATGTCAAATCTCGAATCTGTAGACTGAAAATTGACAGAGTAGTTTGGTAGAGAAATTTACACACACACAATTTCACTTTTATAGATACATAGATTGTTTATATATTAAATTTCCTTTTTGAAAACTTGAATTTTATCTGGAGAAGGCTTTGAAAAGTTCTTGAAAATTGACCTTGAAAACCTGTATGAACCCTGTAGAAAGATATTGGAGAAACGAATGCCAACACTAATTATCTGATTCATACGAAATGAATGATTCATGAACAGCAGCAGCAGCAGTGAGGTGATGGTGGCTAAGTGGTTAACAATACTGACAATCTGGGTGATCCGGGTTCAAATCTTGGTCATTCCAGAGATACTTAACTATGTTAATTATGCAGTAGTGCTATAGTATTTTCCATAACTAATAACATCCATGCAGTAGCAGCAGCAACAACAGGGAGGTGACGGTGGCTAGATGGTTAATGATACAGACCGACAATCTGGGTGTGCCAAGTTCAAATCCAGCTTGTTCTATAGAAATTCTTTCACTTAGGGATGTTAGCAACCTTCACATGTCTCCTCTCGTAAATACCTGATGTTTTTCTAGAAAGAAACCTAACTAGAACTAAGTTTGTATTGCTTGAATTTTTAGCTTTGTCTTCAAAATGCTTTGAAAATTGTATTCTTTATGTCCAGTAAAACTTTGTGTCAGAATATTAAATAAAATCGAAATAAACACTATTAAAATATTTTTTAAATATTAATTAAGATATTAAAATTATTTTTAAATATTAAAAATAAAATTGAAATGAATACATTTTTCTGAAATTGCATCGTATTATTACTTCCCGTCGATACAAGAGTTATGTTCCTATTGTAACAGTTTTTGGGACTAGCCCAGGGGTTTGACGTATATTGGGATCCCGGATGGAAATCCCAAGTGCCGATAGCCCGAAGTTAGGAATTTCAAGGGGAAATTCTCCACCCAAACGCGTGTTGTAAGATAAAAGAAGATATGCAGTGTGCCGGTTGTAATGATATCACAACCAAATGGCACTTTCCGAGGTTCGAACCAGCATTATTGTCATGAAACACCTTAATGACATTCACGGTTAATAATCAGAATAAGGCAATAAGAATGACAATGACACAACAGGGTATGAACGTACTAGAAATACATTAATTTATTTGCATGCGTGTAATACAGGTGAACGTAAAAAAAAAAGATAAAACAACAATAATGCAAATGGGGGTGCAGACAACATTATGGGTTGAGATGAGGAGGGGGAGCAATAATAATGTTTAATCATGGAAACGTATTGTCCTTTTCCCCTTTTTTTTTTTGAAACAAAAATTGAGTCACAGTTATTGTTTGGAATCAGACAGTAATATGTTTTCTTCTTTCTTTACGCATGGCAAAAAGTCAATTTATATATAGCAAGAATGACATTGAGCATAAGGACATGGGATTGGGTTGAGCGGATTGGGGAGAATGAAAATTGGAGGATACTCAGCTCTGTTAGTGATTATCCATTCCGTTGAGCATGTGTTGTTAATGTAAATGTCCTTTCTTTCCTTCGTCACTGTTTTTTTTTGTTTTTTTTTTCAACATTATCCCTTACACGTGATTTTCGGTATATAGTTTTCCATTGGAGGGATATTCATCTCCAAGAATAGTATTCAGCCAAAGTAAATCCAAGCTTTGAGTTGATTTCTCTTTTTGGTCCGTTGGCGATCTGGTTTGAGTGGGCTGTATTTTATTCACCTCTGCGACTTTCTACACTGGTGTGCAACTCCATTTTTCTCAGGAGCGATGATTTTACAAAGTGTCCTCATTGCTTGCAGCAGGCCAACTAAATTTCCTGCTCAAGTCTCCTGTTCACATGTTTCCTTCTGAGATGGGTGTTGGTTGGGGTTTCTGTCTGGCTCACATCCATTCACATTCGCCATCTACTCTCAAGGCGATGGGATGGGGTGGGGATCTTGTCTCGGTAGCTTCCTTTGTGTGGGTGGAATGAAAAGAGGTTGGGGTGGGTTGACTATTTCGACTTGGTTTTCAATTGTCGCTGCTCGACGGGTGTGGGTTGGGGAATGGGGGTTTCTGCTTGACTAATACATACATTTATTATGACATAAAGAGAAGGGGGAGGTGTATAGTCTTTTCTTATATCACTATTTACTTTCCTCTCTACGAGGGCAGAGTTAGACACAAGGTTGATTTTTAATCTGAAATTTTGAGATGAGGATTGATAATTCATCATTTGAATTCTTCAGACTACTGTTACCATCTTGAATGTTATTTGCACAATGTTTCAGTTGATGTAACCTCCAACCTTCTTCAGGTGTATCTTTTCAAATTCGAAAATCTGCATAAAATTTTGAACATAACTCTTTATTTAATCCACAGGAGTAGCATACTCTCATTCTGTCAGCCATGATTGGGTAGAAGTCCTAAGCAATTCACAATTGTATTTTGGGCATCACCTGCACTGAGGATTAAACCTTCAACCTCTAGAAGAGTGTTACTTTTTACAACTGAATTTTACCAAGTACTTTATCCACTGCGCCACACGTCTGCAACACTCAAGATGTGAACAGTCATCGAAAGAATCCAAATGATACAGATTAAAAATTGTGTTTAATTCTTGATAACAGTAAATGAATGACTCTTTAACACTTGCTCTTGCAGTACAGTCTCTGACTTGCAAAAAAAAGTGTTTGTTTTTTTTTACCTTGGTTCTGTCAAATGATTTTAAATTTGTTTCTGATTACTTTAAAGTCCTAAAAACAAAACAAAAACTATATTTATAAAAATGAAGTTAGTAAAAAAGTTAAGAAAATTAATGTTCCTCTTCCCAATTAACCAGTTAAATATCATATATCTTTCTTGTGGTTTCTTGGTTTCAGGACAAGAATTCATCTAATCTGGTGGAGTATTATGCTTAAAACACAATTTTTAATCTTGAGGTAACATCACTTGGAGAAGGTGCATCATTCCTCGTAAAAGTCACTGTAGGTTAGCTACTATACAGAGGAGATTGTATTTAGGCTACAAATACTATGTGATTTTGAATATTTAGTCAGGTTTACTTGTAGGGAAAAGTATCCTCATGCCAGATTGTCCTGACAAACCTTTTGTACAGAGAAACCTTAGACATTCGAGGATAGTGTCTCGTAGTCGTTCAAGTTCTCTCCAGTAGACATTTGTGGCGATCGGTGTTACTGATCTGTAGAGAGCGTGGTCAATATTTCAAAGAGGTTATTACGTTGAAGGTCGAAGGTCACCACTTGTTGAGATATGCACTTTGCACGTTCCAAAAAACAATAAAGACCAAGTTTACCGAGTAAATTTGAAGAACATTAAAAGAAAGAACGTTAAAACCAAGTTACAATATATGCAAATAAGATTTTTTATTTGACTTGAAATATGTAAGAACAATAAGGGAGTGTTTGTGCACACGTGTGTGTATGTATATGTACGAGCATGCATGAAGCTGAAAGTGTTTGTTGCACTCATAAGTTCAGTGTGTATACGTGTATGAACTTAGAATGTTCATTGCGCATGTGTGTGTGTGTGTGTGTGTGTATACAAGAGTTAATATAAACACGTGTATTCATTCATTGCATAAGAATGTACGTATGTTTTATCTTAAATGTAAGTATTTGCCTTCCGAAGCAAATGGAAAAGAATGTGTGTTTACATGAATGATTCGAATGAAAAAGTGAGAGAGAGAGAGAGAGATAGACAACGGAACCAGAAGTAGAAAATGCAACCTGTCAAAAAAATCGGAAATCACCACAAGGACAGATAATCAGTGTGTAATTGAGATACATTTGTGTGCAACATATCTATTAGCATATCAGTTCGAAAAAAAATCATCTGCCCATACATTCAAGTTCTCTCCAGATTGAGGGAAAATATTTAGTTCAAAACTTTAACTATTTTTGTTTTCTTTCCTTTTTATTTTCTTTCTTTTTCTCGCAGATATGAGAAAAGCAGTTATCATTCCAAGAAATCTGAGAGTCCAGAAATTAAGCAGGAGGTTAAAGAAAACAAAAAAGAGTGAGTTTTTTTTTTTTTTTAATTTTGTTCTTCCCTTGCTTCAGATCTTTCGTAAATGTCATTTTTATTAATCAGCCAAAGAAGAAAACAAAAACATGCTGATTAGGAGGAAGATAGAGAAAGGCCAGTTAATCTTGCTACATCCAAATATGAGTGAAAAAATTAATTACAGGTATTAGGAAATTTAGCGAGTTCCCGTGTGTTTTTTGAGATCAATGATTTCCTTTTTTATTTATGGAAGATCAATGGTTTTTCCTATGTTTAGGGAAGATCAGTGAATTAATTTATGTTTAAGAAAACTAGTTTGTTCTTTTTTTGTTGTTGTTTTCATTGAACTAGGCAGGAGTGAGAGTTTTCTGCTTTTTGTAATTCAGAAAAGACAAAATTTTGATTTTTTTTTTTTTTTTTTTTTTTACATTCAGAAAAACAATTTCTGTTTAAATCTGCTTTTTTTTTCTTTTTTTTTCTTTTTTGTTTTTACTGATTTCTGACAAATCATTAAAGCTTTACAACCTTATCATTTGACTTTATTTTATTTCTTTTTTTTTTCTTCTTCCTTTCTCTCTTACTTTATTTTAATTTAATTTTTTTTCTGTTTTTTTTTTTCTTCCCCACCTTACATTTGTTTCTAGCAAATGATGTAGGTAGGGGGAGGTAAAATATTTTTGTTTAGTCAAAACTCATTTCCTTCCCCTACATACATACTTGGGAGTCTTTCTTTTGTTAACAACGTTTTTTTTGTTTATCAAATATATTTTTAATGTTTTGAAATTTTATTACATACAAAAACAATTTTTAAACACAAAAAACTCATTTTAAGGGAATTTAACAAAATTAAAAGAAAAAGTAAAGTTACAATATCCGTCACTACTTTCGGTATGAAAAGAAAAGATTTACACCCTCACCACCCCAAAATGAAAAATAAAGATTCTACTTTTTTAGGCTATTATGTGAGAACATCCTTAAATACTTAATGAAAAGAAGAAAATAATTAAAAAATATTTTTGAATTTAATACAGAATGATCTTACATCATTAAGATTTCTTCAAAAAAACAAAATTTAATGAATTTTTTTTTTTTTTTTTTTTCTAGTGAACTATGTGCCAAAATTCCAGGATTTGCTGAAATGGTAAGAAAGCTTCTTTCCTAGAACTGCCCTCCTGTGGAACACTGTTCCGCTGGCATGCTTCCCAACTGACTACTATCTGGTAGCCTTCAAGTTCAATGTAAACAAGTTTTTGTCGAGCCACCCCTTAAATAATCAAATTCTACCCAATTTACACTACGATTACTACACTACCACCTTACATTCATTAACCCTTATACTCGATTAGCCTTCGGGCCTTGATAAGTGGTGACTCTCTTGTTAAAGAAAAAAAAATTATTTCTATCCCACTCTTTTCTGTGCATAATTACTTGAGACATAAGAAGTGTGTTAACTCGTTTTTAATTAATGGAGTACTTTCTCCATATTTTATATGATGTAGTATGCACATTTTGGTATGGAAATAATGATAGAGTAGAAAAAGACTAGCAATGTCTTTTCTTTAAGAAAGGAGTTGTAGAGAACAGAAGAAATTATTGCTCACTAGATTGCAAAGTCAATTTTGTACCCTGTCAAGGCAAGTAAGAGATGTGACAGCAGTACTCCATCCTAGGATGTATCTTTTACATAAGTAAAGGATTGCATCAGGAGTGAGGCACTTTCTGAAACAGCAGAATGATCCAAGCTTTAGCTATATAGATGGACTTAAAATTAGGTGAACTTATTGATAGAAAGAATATAAAAATTGAATAAGACATAAGTTACATGAACAATGGTTGAATGTTTATGAATTAAGGACACTTTATTTTTACAATAACTCATGGAGATATTGATTGTATAAAGTTTGCTTATGTGGTTAATCATTTTGTAACAAAGAAAAAGGCATATTGAAAAGATTTTTCAACATCTTTAATCATGTAAACCTTTTGTACTCATGCACTTTTCTTTTTTCACTTTAATTTTTAATGCACAGCACAAACTTGTATCTACATTTTTCTATCTTTTAAAGTCTGGTTGGTTGGTTGTTTTTGTTTTATGGCATATCAATCCTTTTCAGGTTATTTAATGCCGAATCCGGTGATTTTGACGAACAATTTTTTAATGGAGTATATTTGGGTTTTTTTAAGTCGGTTTCTATTTAATCCATAGTTGGGACCCTAATAGGTACTACCACTCCGGGTCAGAGTGGACCTGGGAGCAATGGCAATTAAAGGGTGGCTCCACACTCCCCAAAGCCCGCAAGCTGGGGCCTCACCATCGGATATAGTTTACGGTCATATCCAGGACTTTAAGTCTGGTAATATCAACATATTTAGCAGTTATACATTAATTTATTTCATGTATAAATATGTAAGTAAAATTATATAAACATTGTTCGGAGTCTATGCGGATCGATCAACGTTTCGACATTTCCATGTTGACATCAGGATTTCAAATGAATCTCACAGTCAGAAAATAATCTTGAAACACAATCTTATCATTATTAAAAAAGGGGGCTTTAAAGAACAAGAGATCATACCCCCTACTAGATTGCAAAGTCGATTTTGTATTCTGTCAAGGTAACAAAGGATGGTTTCAGTAACACCTTCCCCCAGATGTGGCAGCAGTACTCAATCTTGGGACATATTTGATGTATCTAGGTATTTTTAATCGCTGTGATTAATAGAGAAGAGCAGCTTTGGGCAGATGACAGTTTCCTCCTTCTAGGAAAGGCCACAAAGGAAAAAAACATAGAAGGAAGAAAGTGTAATTTTCCCAGGGCCCTTCTTACCAGGGATTCCTATGCCCTGAGTTTCACCGAGTGTACGTGTCGAGGATCAGTTTGCATAGTCAGCAGAGGGCAAGCTGCCAAGGATAACATACCCATTGATCCTCGGAACGAGCAAAGAAAGATTGATAGTAATGCAAACTTGAAAACCATCAATGCTTTATTGTATTTGATGAAAATGTTATTTGCATCAGTAAATTGTTTCACATCCACTATTACTACTACTACTAATTTTATTCAATATATAAATAGTTAACACAAACCAGTCAGTTTAATATGCAAAAATGGGTAAATATAGTGATATTCCCTTTGATTTCAACTTGATTTAGGGAATTATTTAGATAAAATTTGGATGTAAACAAAATGTTATTTTTTGTTTTATGTCATTAATAATTTTTTCCAGGTTATTTCAATTAAGTTTACTCTTTTCAGTTACGATCACTATTTTTTTTAATGTTGGTGTTTTTTTTTTGTTTTTGTTTTTTTTTTTCAACTTAATGTGTACCATATTGTTTGTCTCTATGCATATAAAAACGAACCAAACTTTAAAAAAAAAAAAAAACGGGTGCACACATCAATATGGTGGGTTTATTTTCACAAAAATATTCAAATTTAAATGTAATGCATGAACATTTTGCCCTTTTATCAAATCGTTTCCATCAGTTTTTACATGGCCCAAGTTTTTTTTTTATTGCTTTACTATTTAAAGAAAAATCTAGCTTGATCGCATTGAATCATGTTACAAACATTCAATGTGGTAGCTATTGAAATAAATTTTATATGAACAGTCAAATTTTGCGCTGTTATTTTTTCATTCTTCTTGTTTTTTTTTTGGATATTGTTTTTTAAGTTAATAGGATCTTGTTGAATGTTTAGGCTGACTTGATATCATAATTATAAGAGTTTTCACTTGTTCAAAGTCTGCAGTTTTTGTTAAATTGGATCCATCATAATTTGGTGGTTAATTGTGCTATCGTTGTTTATGTTTATGTTATCTATGTGAACATATTGAAAGTTTTTAGGTATAATGAAAATAACATTTTGCTGTCAGATACCTACTACTTCTGTTGCTGGTAAAGGAAGTTTTAGTTTTGTTTTAATTAACAAATAAATATAAATTAAATAGAATAGTTGAGCTACCATAAAGACATTTTGATTATAACTCAACAGAGAAATAAAATCCAACTTAAATGATGTTTCAATATTTTTGGCATTGTTGTATGGGGTATGATCACAAAGGTATGCACAATTATTTATATTTATATATATGTGTGTGTGTGTGTGTAAGTGAAATTGTCTGTGTGTACATTTCTCTATCAAACTACTCTTTCAATTTTCAGTCTACAGATTTGAGATTTGACATAAGGGGTATTGAGATTTGAGAAAATTTTTTAATCGGTTTTCGGCCGGAAATTTGGCTGTCAAGGGGTCAAAGTTTAAAAGATTTGACCCTTGCGGTCTCTAGCAAACTATTCAGCCAATTTTGAATCTAAACATTTGAAATATTACCTAAAGGGTATTCAGATATGCAGCAAGCTTTTTAATCAAATTTGGCTGCTAAGAGGTCAAAGTTGAAAGAGTTGATCTTTGCAGACTCTACCAAACTCCTCTGCCAATTTTGGGTCTAAACACTTGAAATTTTAGATGTATGGTTACCTGGACATAAGTCAAACTATACATATGCATATATTAATAATAATGTATTAACAGTATATAGAGCCCAAGCAAAGCCGGGCTGAACTACTAATATATATATATATATATATATATATATATATATATTCCAAATTTCATGATGTTGACCATCTTACAATTCCTTTAATTATGCCCTAATCATGCCCAAATGTATTTTCTTTTCTTTTAGTGGATTGATATTTGCTATTTCTTCTGATGAGTTAAAGACAAAATAGATTCATTGATTGATATAATAATTAAATGAATGATTTTGCTCTAGGAAACAGTTGCTGTCAAGAATTGTAAATGTCAATGTAATTAAAGGAATAAATTGTAAGATGGTCAACATCATGAAATTTGGAATATAGACTTTTGTCATTTGTTTGTGATATGCTCTGTAATAACATTGATCTTCATAAATTAAGGATTAGTATATAAAAAAGTGAAATATAATTGAAAAAAATCATACATCCACATTTAATAATTATTATAGTAAATAATATATATAAAATGTGTGTGTGTATATATATATATATATATATATATATATATATATATATATATATATAACCAGAGGTAATAAGATATTTTTCTAATCAAAATTCTTTCTATAAGACTATTGCATGCTTATGGAAGTGACCATATGAAAGTTGCCAACGTCCTAAGTAAAAGTGATTTTGTAGAATGAACTGGATTTGAACTTAGGACACCCAGGTTGTCAATCTGTGTTGTTAACTACCATCATATATTCATAGACTGAATCTCTTTAAATTTTTCAGTCATAGATTTTCATCTTGACACAAGATGATGGTCACTGTTGATCCTGACTGGATTAATGTTGCAATTCTTTTTATCTGGAATTCTTTACAATTCGCAGCTTCTCAGACTAGATTGATATTGGTAATTTTTCTTAGGACAACTATATTTAATATTCGCAGTGGGATAATTTTATTTTCTTGACAATAGTTTTTTTGTTTTTTTTTTTACATCCATTTTTGGATAATTTTTCTATTATGAGAATGGCTCTTCATTTAAGAAGTGGCAAAATAGGTTTCTATTTATTTATTTTTATTTTTTTCAGGAACCAAGTGAGCAAGCAAAGATCCGACTAAAAATGGCTTTACAAGCTGCAGGTGAATATAATTGCAAAATATTTTTATACTGAATTTGTTTTGGGTTTTTTTTGTGGCGGGGGGGAGGGGTCTCAACAAATCAACCGTTTTAAAGTTATTTAGTGCTGAAATATGTTTCTGATTATAAATAATTTGTTGCATACAATTAGTTGCAAACAAGTCTTTGGATTGAATGTTTAAGATTTTTTCTTGGTATTTGAAAATATCAGAATCATATTTGGAATGTATATCCTTCTAAGGTTGGTTAATTTTTCTTGTGGGATTTTTATTTGATCAATATTATATTATTAATTATGAAATCCCCTCCCCCTTTTTTACTTTCACAAGGTTTGGAGGAAAGTAGGCCTTCAAAATCTGAACGCCTTGCATCATTATTTGGTTTGGCCAACTTCTGATTGGATACTAAAACAAGATTTAATAAATTGTTGGACACAACTTGTTCATAACGAGTTAGCATAATGTAAAAGAAAATCTAGTCAAAGGCACAAGACCAAATTATTATTCTAAGTAGGACATGTGGTCAGAACATTATTCTAGGGGAGGCATGTGGCCAGAACATTATTTCCAGCAGGGTATATAGCTGGAAGATTATTCTGAACCGGGTGCATGGTCAGAGCATTATTTACAGTATAGGCAGAACATTATTCTGAGTGAGATAAATGGCCAGATCATAGCTTAACTGTGACACACATGATTAACAATTAAATGAATATATCATTTTGTAATTGTTTAGCTGCAGCGGACGAACAACTACGTAAAATGCAGGAGCAATCCAGCCTTGCTGTTGAGCAAAAATCAGTCAAAGAGCAACCAAACTTTGCTTTGAAAGTTGAGAATATTGAAAGTGCTGGATTTACACAATCCTTTTTTCAGTCAGGTGCTGCCCCTGGACGTGCCAAGCAGGTAAGTGCTATTTATTTTTATAATCCACACACACACACACACACACACCAAAAGTATTTAGGCAACCTTAAAAATTGCTTAATTCTTATCCTAAAGGATATATGCTAGTGTAACATATTAAATGGCATAATGGTTTAATTTATTAAGTTGACAAGAAAATTCTTGCAGAATTTTTAATTTTGATTTCAAATGATGTATTTTCAAATAAGTTTTCGTTGTAATACCTTTACTTTATATATTATTTCATTGAGCGTTTTTCAATCTATCTAATCGTTCAAATTACAATCGTTTTAAAACAATTATGTCTCCTTTTCAGAATGTTGAATTCAAGATGAAAAATATCAAATTCACGCAATTTTCTTATTTTAATTCAAGCTAGGCTGAAAAGCTGCTGAAACAGTTCACGATATCAATGAAGCATTTGGCCCAAGAACCACTACTGAACACACAGTACAATAGTGGTTTAAGAAATTTTGTGGCAGTGACGAGAGTCTTGAAGATAATGAGCATTAGTAGTCAACCATCTGATGTTGACAACAGTGAATTAAGAGCTTTAGTTGAAGTCAATCCACGCACAACTGTTTGAGAACTTGCTTCTGAATTAGACGTAACATATACAACAATTTGCCACAACTTGAGAAAGATTAGAAAGACAAAAAAACTGATAAATGGGTACCTTGCGAATTGAATGATGACCAAAAAGAAATGTCATTGTGACATATCATCTTCTCTTCTTTTATACAACAAAAAAAAACCCGTTTCTCAACCGGGTTGTGATTTACCATGAAAAGTGGGTTCAGTATGACAACTGACAATGCTCAGCTCAGTGGTTAGACACCGATGAAGCATCACGACACTTCCCAAAGTCAGAGTTGCACCAAAAGAAGGTACTGCTGACTGTTTAGTGTTCTGCAACCGATCTCATCTATCACAGTTTTTTGAATGCAAGTGAAATCATTATGGCAGAAAGTACTGTCAACAAATGGATGAAATGCATCAGAAACTTCGACAACAACACCCAGCATTAGTCAACAGAAAAGGCCTAATTCTCCTCCATGACAATGCCTGACCACACATTGCTAAACTGACCCTGCAGAAGTTGAACGAATTGGGCTACGAGATTCTGCCTCATCCGTCATACTCTCCAGACCTCTCACCCACTGACTATCACTTTTTCAAGCATCTCAACAACTTTCTGCATTAGAAATCTTCAAAAACCTAAGCGATATCAAAAACACTTTCAGCAACTTGGTCACCACCAGAACCCAAGATTTTAAAGTTTTTTTAACTTGTTTTGTGTTGGCAAAAGTGTGTTGATTTTGATGGTGCTTATTTCGATGAATAAATTTTTATTTGAACCGAGATATGTTCATCTGAATTTAAAAGTTAAAAACTGCAAGAACTTTCTTGTCAACCTCATATTATACTAAATACAAGTCTTCCAGAGCAAAAAAAAAACAAACATAGACCTCTTTTGATGACGATCACTACTTTATAGTTTTTTAATAGAAAAGGGCAATATCAAAAGTTATAGCAACAAAGTCTATCCATACATTTCATTTATGTTTTAAAATAATAAAAAGTTAACAAAAAGAAATTAAGAGTTCAAAATGTCTAGACATAGAAATTATTTTTGTTTGTCCGTGTGAGGATTTGTGTGTGAGTGAGTTTATGACCTTGTGTATAAGTTGCTGCTATGTTTAGTAGCCCATTGCTGTAACTTGTGTTGTTTACCAAGGTAAGATTTAGTTGCCTGAAAGGAGTTTAAGCAGTATGTTAAGTTCATTTGTCAAGTTGAGTCACTCGCTACTGGATATCCGGTTACACTCATATACTGGATTGGTGGCTGAAGTGTGGTGTCTGCTCAGATCCTGCATCCAAATTAAATTGTCTTTAGTCAATGGAGGGGGAAATCCTTCTATATTAAGGCAATTTTATTTTTAAAAACTGCCAGAGTGCCCCCTTTTGGGAGAGCTGGTTTTCTCCTACATTAGAAATGATCTTGTGTCACATTTTGTTTTCGTGGGGAAGAAAATAGATGTCACTCACTACTGGATGTGCTTGGGTTCTTGCTTATGTAGCCAATGGTATTATGTGCTTGGCTCTCAGGGTGACTCTTTCTAATTGGTTGAAGTCCAGTTACAGTAACCAATTGAGATTAAGTATTTTGATAGAATTGTGCAATAAGTATTAAGTATTTTAATCAATAAACATTGAATATTTCAGAGGTTATTCCTCTGCTACTGTTTGTTGTTTGTTTAGTGAATTGGACTTCTGCACAAAGCCCACAAAGATTGTGTACCATTTTTGTCTGGTCTGCACGAAGTTCTCATCATCAGTCGAAACTATTCGTCAGACATGCAAGATTACAGATTCACCCTCAACAAAGCTACCTCTGTTGTTTTGGTACTACTCCTGGAACAGGGTCCCACATATCCTTCACATTCTTTTCACCAACAATTGGAGAAGGTGTACTCCCTATTTTCCATATTACCACAATCGATTGTATTATTTGTCATGAATTACCATTACTGGGAGTTAAAATTAGTTTACCCTTCATGAAAACTTGAGATGATCAAAAGTGCACCTCAAAATCAATAATTTCTAAAAAGTGTTTTCTTCTACTTTTAGTCAGTTAATTTTCCTTAAACTTTCTTTTTCCAAAATCACTGTTGATAGAAGACAGTTCTGCCCAGTTTTCTTTCTGGCGTTGTCAGATGTTTCGTACTTGTGGCTTGTTTAGCTTTGACCTTTTGATCAAGTTCATTCCACTACTGTTTAATGGGATTTAAGTTTACTCATTGCACTTGTCAGAACATCTATTAAACAGCATGTTGTTCCTTTCTGCTTTTATTTAATACACATCTGGCAGCGTTTACTATATTATTATAAATCCCACATAAGTACAAATTGGCCTAGAATCTGTGTTCCAGATAGAATTGCGTGATGCTATACTATACTATCATGGCCGGTCTGATTTAATTTATCGATTTAGACAAGCTTGTTCTACTGCAGATATCCTAACTATAATCTCTGAATGTATATACCGTGCACGTGATAAAGCAGGGGAGGCTAGGGCAGTAGCTTTAGATATATCTAAAGCCTTTGACAAGGCATGGCACCTCATGAAAATCAAATCATATGGTATTACTGGACAAATACTTAACATAAGTAAATCGTTCTTAAATAAGAGAAAAATTCAGCTTGTCCTCGATGGTTGTACATCAAAACAATATGATATAAACGTGGGTGTGATTTTTGGACCTTCATTATGCCTCATATTCATAAATGACCTCCCTGATAAAATTGTCTCTGAGATGGGTATATTTAGTGATGACACTAGGCCCTATAACAGACATGAGAGGAAAACGGATGAACACATTTTTTTTTTTTTTTTACACAGTGATCACGTCTTATCAAGGCCCGGAAGCCACTCAGGGATAAGGGTTATTGCAAGTACATTACGTTAGTGTGGAGATTTGATGAAGTGTTTAATTAAGGGGGCGGTTCATTAGGAATTTGTTAACATTGGACTTGAAGACATCCAAGTTGTAGTCCGGAGGGAAGCAGGCAGACGGAACAGAGTTCCACAGGTGTGCAGTTCTAAGAAAGAAGCTTTGTTCATGGAATCCGCGTTTTGATTTAGGCACAGATATAGAGTGGGGGAAATTTTTCACAGTGGATTCAGCTAGACGGGTGTTTTTCGTGAAAGATTGGCGAGGGGGGACCAGAGATTGGAGTTCAGATGAGCACCTGCCATGGAAATAACGATAAAACAAGGATAGGCTCGCAACGTCTCTTCTGTGGGAGAGAGGTTGCAGGGTAGAGAAAAGGGCATCCCCCACAAAGCCACGAAGTCTATTTTGTACTCTGTCAAGGCAGGATAAGCTGTTTTTAGCAGCTCATATCTAAGGAAATGACTGAAACCTTAGAGGAAAACCTCTAGTCTGTAGGGGAATGAGGACGTAAATGTATGGTAACATTCAATGCTACTAAGACTAAGCTTCTTTCCTTTAATAATTACAAGAAACTTTTTCACCCACTGATTGCCATGGCTAATGATACACTACCTGAAAAAGCTCTTCGTTCACACTTTTTGGCTTAACATTCACAGTGAACATGAATTGGAACAAATACATTGAAGGCATTGCCAAGGCTGCTGCAAAGAAGGTGGACTCTCTCTACTGTGCTAGAAAGTTATTTATGTCTAAAATTATCCTGTACCTCTATAAGGCCACATTCGCCCATGCATGGAGTATTATTGCCACATTTGAGCTTTCACTCCTAGAAAGGATTCAGAAAAGAGTTACCAACCTAATAGGTCCCACATTGTCAACCAAACTCCAACCTCTATCCCATCGACGAAATGTTGCATCATTGATTCCTGACTAACCTGACAGACAGCAAAATCCACCCCTGACACTGTAGAGATCCCTGTGTGCTGGAAAGCCTTCTACTCAAATATTAGTTTCTTCCCTTGAACTGTTAGACTTTGGAATTTCCTTCCGGATCCTTATTTCTCTGTATTGAATGCAGAAGTTCAAGTGTAATGTGAACAGACATCTTGCTGCTCAACTACCCACATAGTATTCCTGCAAATTTTGTCCCATATAATAGCTTCTTACATCTAAGTGGCATTGTACCTTGTTTGAGGTGAAAAACCAGTAGTAAAAAACAAAAAAATTAAACTTGGTGCTAATCTCTAACTTTGTAATTGAGAAAAGCTTCAACACACCATAAAACATCCTCCTTAATGCTTTATGGTTGGTGTTATATAGAATGATGCAACTCTTTTAGTAATTCTTTGCCAAACATTTGACCTAAAGATTTCAAACTTTGATTCTCTTAGATGAAAACAGATTCATCTAGAAGAAAGGAACTCTTGCTTCTCCTTATTTGTCCCTCAGTCCTCATTACCAATGAGTGATTTTTCTGACAAAGAGTGAAGAAAAAGCTGCTTTCCAAAATGGCAGTACTTTGTGAACAGTAGCCTGAGATGTCGGAAATCTTGTTTCTATGTCTATCCTTGTGGCCATGTCACTAGTAAGGGTGCTGGGGGTAAACGTTTCATCGGGGCTGACGTTATCCGGGACCCGAACCTTGGATTAACCATTAAGGAGGCTGTTCTATCAGCAGGTGCAAAGTACTGGGGCTGCTGTATTGCCATCTGGTGAATGAATTCTGGACCATGCAGTAGTTTCTAGTGGGGCCTCTCGATGCCATACTAGTGGGTAATTATTACGGCTTTACCTTATCATGTGCTACAAAAACAAGAAAAAATTTCCTGTCTTTTTCTCTCCTGCTTTCCCTCTCTGTCCTGCTCTAACCAAGTCTGTCAACCTGTTCCACAAATCCCAAATCCTCAACATGAAATATCTCCAGAAAAAGAAAACACGAATAAACCTAGAACCCCATCCTCCAACGTAGACCCCTACTAGCATGTCTCCTTCTCCAACATCAGGGCTCTACATTCCAACCTTCCAGAGATTGAAACCCAATTACAGGAAACAAAATCGGACATATTCTTCCTAAGCGAAATTGGCATAGGGCCAACCATTTCCCTAGATGAGTTCATAATTAAAGGATACTCTAACTTAACATCTAAATCTGACCCCCAAGATCGCTATGGGCATGGAATATGTGCCTACATTAAAGATGGCTTCCCGTGTGGTAGGAATATCTCCAGTGAAGACCCTAATTTACCTTATATGTGCTTCCGGGTTGCACTTGCTTACACCACTGCATTTATATTTGCCCTCTATCGCCCCCCCCCCCACAACAGCAGAGTTACTCTCTTTAAGAGCATATCTGAGAAAATTGACCACATCCTGTCTGCTCACCCTTCGGCTAACATCCACATTTGTGGTGACTTCAATGTCCACAATGTGGAATGGCTGACCCACTCGAACAAGACAGATGATGAGGGGAGGTCCTGTCATGATTTCGCCATTGCCTATGACCTCACCCAGATTGTTCACGGACCCACCCGTGTGCCCGATACTTCTGGTCAGTATACTAGCCTTCTAGACTTTTTTCTCACAACTTCCCCTGAGCTATGTTCATACAATAAGCCCTCAGACATACCTCTCCACCGTACTGTATATCGATACTCTACGGCTGACTGGGATAGCTTCTGTACATTTATATCTGATCTACCTCATGTTTAAAAAGGATGTGTCCTCCATAATATCAGACCTGACCGAATGGTTAATTGTAGGCATAGACCGATTCATACCATCCAAAAAATTCCAACAAAAACCTAACAGCCAGCCACGGTTCTCCCCAGAATGTGCTGCTGCCATCGCACACAGAAATCACTTTTTCCATAGCTACCAACATAATAGATGTACTGAGACTAAAGCTGCTTTCAGGACTGCCAGCAACCACTGTAAAAGAGTAATAAAATATGTAAGAGAGCTATATGCTCAGTCCGTTAAATCCAAAGTAGCTGAGCAGCGGCTTGGTTCCCAGCAGTTTTGGCAAATAGCAAACAGAATCCTGAACAAAAGCGTGCATCCTATCCCAACCATCATCAATGGACCTGAGATCATCTCGTCAGCATCAGACAAGGCCAAACTATTTGCCAAGAACTTTGCAGCTAATTGTACCCGATGCGACGAAGGCCATCAACTACCTGTATTTCCTCCTATAACAGACAACACGCTATACAACATACAAATATCTGTGCGTGAGGTCGCCAAGCTAATCAAAGACCTTGATTCCAGTAAAGCAACTAGCCCTGATGGCATTCTAATTATAGTGCTGAAAAAGCTTCAACCAGAACTTGCCCACATACTTACAAAACTGTTTAAGCGTTGCCTTAAGGAGAAGTGCTTCCCAACACCCTGGAAAACTTCATCAGTATGCCCTGTATTTAAGAACTCAGGTGATAAGTCATCTCCCTCTCAGTACAGACCAATAAGTCTCCTGTGTGTCATGAGTAAGTTGTTGGAATCCATATTAAATAGAGAAGTAGTCAACCACCTCAATAGAAACAACCTTCTTAGTGACATGCAATATGGTTTCCGTTCTGCCGGATCTACAGCAGATGTGCTAACGGTTATATCTCATAGGATTAGTGAATCTCTTGACAAAGGCTTCCTTTCTAGGGCAATTGCTCTTGACATATCAAAGACCTTCGATAAGGTATGGCATAAGGGCCTACTTCACAAGATTTCCAGCTACGGTATAACTGGAAATGTTTTCACAATCATTAAATCATTTCTCTCTGATAGGCTCATAAGAGTAGTAATTGATGGGCAGAAATCAGAGGCCTGCAGTATTAATGCTGGTGTCCCTCAAGGGTCAATCCTGGGCCCAACTCTCTTCCTGATCTACATCAATGATCTCCCAAAACACATGCTTAAATCATTCGTTGACATCTATGTTGATGACATGACCATCTATGGCAACATATTAAAGGCCGTAAATGACAAAGTTCTCTCTGATACTCTCTCCTCTGATCTCAAGCGTGTGGTACAGTGGGGGAAGAGGTGGCTGGTTACTTTTAATGCATCTAAAACCAAGCTTTTATCTTTACATCATCAATGCTCTGATCCCCATCTGGCATCAATTGAAATGGATGGTTCTCGTCTAGGGGAAGCTCCATGTTTTGATAAGCTTCTGGGCTTGACCTTTACTCCTGACCTGAAATGGAACACGTATATCAAGTCAGTTGCCAAGGTCGCTGGGAAAATGGTAGGATCCTTCCACCGCTCCAGAAGATATCTCATTGCTGATGCAATTCTCTATCTATATAAAAGCCAAGAACGTCCAAGGATGGAGTACTGCTGCCATATCTGGGCAAGAGGTGCTAAAAGCAGCCTATCCTGCCTTGACAGAGTACAAAATAGACTTTGTGACTTAGTGGGGATGCCCTTTTCTCTTCCCTGAAACTTCTCTCCCCACAGGAGAGACGTTGTGAGCCTGTCTTTGTTTTATTGTTGCTTCCATGGCAAGTGCTCGTCTGAGCTCCAGTCTCTGGTCCCCCCTCACCAATCTTTCACGATAAACACCCATCTAGCTGAGACCACTGTACAAAAATTTTCCCCACTTTTTATCTGCCAAAACCAAAACGTAGATACCATGAACAAAGTTTCCTTCTTAGAAGTGCACGCCTATAGAATTCTCTTCCGTTTGCCTGTTTCTCACCTTACTACAACCTGGATGTCTTCAAGTCCAACATAAATAAATTCCTAATGAACCGCCCCCTTAAGTAAGACAGTTTATCAAATCTCCAATATTAACGTACTGTACACGCAATAACCCTTATCCCCGAGTGGCTTCCGGGCCTTGATAAGTGGTGACTACCTTGTAAAAAAAAAAAAAAAAAAAAAAGGAACTAAGTTAAACCTTTTTGTATTTTAAAGGGAATTAACTCTTGTCCTTGTTGTATCAAATATATTTTGAGAAAAGTTACGTCCCTTGTATTCATGTCGGAGAACCAACATTTGTATAGATGCGCGTTGCTTTTTCTCTTTTCAATTAATGTCCTCATTATAAAAGTAAATTTTTCTACAGTTGTAAAAATGAATAAATAATTGTTGATCAATAGCGAACATTTTTCATTCAAAGATTTTCATATATTTATTCAATATCTCGCATTTCAATTACGGACACAATCACATTAGATTTGTTCCACTGCTTTATTGTCCAGTCTTTATGCACCTTAACTGACTGAAATCTTTTGACCTTCTTTTGAATGTTTCCTTCACTCCAGTACTACCATTTAGGCCAGCTTTAGTCTTCTCCTAACAGTAAATCTTGATTTTATGACATTGGTTCAGTTGTGCAGTGATGTTTGGAGATCTTAGCCTTCTGTCATGTTGATGATTAAAGAAATTGTCCTCTGGTTTTGCTTTCTCAGCCCCACTTTTGGTGTTGTTTCATCTAGCTTCCTAGTATCCACTGGGAAGTTTTATTTTGTTTGTAATTTTCTGCTCAAACTTTTTTTTGTTCAGATGAAGGTTAATGTGTTTAGAGTATTTCATTGATGATTAAAAATTGTTTAATTCAGAAATAAGTTTTTAAAAAAATTTAGGTTTTTATTTAAAGAAAAAACAAAACAACAAATTTCATTACTAGACAAGGTATATTGTCAACATATGTAAAATAATTCGTATTTATCAAACAGTAATTCAACACAATATTGTCGAAGTACAAGTGGTGGTAGACTGTAACTTTTGGAAAATATATACAGTAAATACTAAAGTTCCTCAGGAAGAATTGTATTCATATTATTTGGGTTATTCAGACTACTGTTCTAATCTTGAGTGTTATTTGCACGTCAATGTAAACTTGGACTTTCTTCAGGTGTATCTTGTCAAACTCGGGAATCTGCACAAATCCTTTATTTAATCCAAGGATGTAGCATGATCAGATACAAGTCACAAGTAATTTTCAATTGTATTCCTAGTAAAATGTCCCTAAGAACTGAAGTTTTACTTAATACTTTCTCCATTATATCACAGATCTTTGTGGAGGCAATACTCAAAAGTTGTGAATTAAGACCGCTACCCATTACGAGAACTTGCTATCACTGTGGGTTAAATGGGGGGTTCCATTCTAAGTTCTGTGCAGATTCCCGAGTTCTACAACGGGTTACATTGACCAAAACGTTGTGAAAATAATACTCAAGATGAGACCAGTAGTCTGAATAATCCAATAGAAATTATCAATCCTCAACTCAAAAATTCAGAAACAGAATTGTATTTAGTATTTTTGTGCTTAGCTTTTTTCATTAAAAATATGGCTTTAAGAACAAGAAATAAAATCTTTTGAAAGTTGTCTAATACTTTGGTAGCGAGGCTAATCAATGCAGATTTTCAAACATAATTCACACGTTTATTATTATTTGATGCTAGCAAGATGACAACATTTAGTACTCCAGCCTTAGTCATTACCGCTTGAGCTATTGTCAGACAGATAAGAAATAGTTAAAAATGAACCAACTTAAATGTATAAACGTATAGTTGGGCATGCATACTTTAAGTCAACTTATGCCTGCCAAGTTCTAAATTTTTTTTTTCAATTTTAACCCTTTTTAAATTTATATATAAAAAAAAAATTTTTCATTATCAAACCTTTATGAGAAAGATTTTTTTTAATTTATTACGATTTGTATATACAAATTGAGTAATGTTTCAACTAAATGATTAACCTCTATATATACATATATTAGCTTGCACCTCAGTATTGCCCGAGAAGTAATGATGTATCATGTGCTTCGCTCTCAACCCTGAATCCCATATTTTTATCTTATTTTATTTCTAAAATAAAGCAAAACATTTTTACCATTTATGGATATCCAGCGTGAATGCTGATCCCCTCCCTCCACACACACACAGTATTCAATAAAATTTTACTTGGGAAAAGTTATGTTTGATCTTTGTATAAGTCTTTGTTTTCAATTGCATCCCTGGTAAATGTTAATAGACATTGATAATTGAATATGAGTCCAAATAGAACCAGAGGGAAATTTGAACTCAATGGTGTCATGAAATTCTTTCAAAAATTTAATCTTTATTAAAACTAATTTACATTTTCTAACTTTTATCATGGATTTTTTATGAAAAACTTTCTCATATATGTATTTATTATTAACTAGTGGGACCTGTGGAAATTCCACAGCAGACTCTTTCATATGTAATATATTGATGTTGGCATTCTGTGGATGTTCAGCGTAAATGGAGACGCTCTGATATTATTGTAGCTATTTTGTTAAAACTGTAAAAGTACTTATCTAAGCTAGCAGGGATGCCTGGCGTAGCCCGATCGTAAAATACGCTTAAATATGATATTTAAAATTATGCAGATTTCATATATATTATTATAAAGTAAATTTTCCATCGATTCTTATATATTATGAAGTTTAATTTCAAAAATAAAAAAATATAACTGTATGACTTGGGTGCATCAGCTCAAACCAAAACCAAAACTTATGAAGAATTCTTGGTAAAATTATTTATTATAAGAAATGGAAGGTCATAATTAAACAGTCACTCGAAAGAAAAAAGATGTAAGCGAGACACACAAAATAAAACGCGCTATCGTATTAATATATAGATAATTAAAATTTCAATAGATGTTATTTCTTTAATTTCAACACCAGAGTATATCTATCTATCTATAAAAGTGAACGTGTGTGTGTGTGTACACATTTCCCTACACAATAACTCTCAATTTTAAGTCTACAGACTCGAAATTTGATATACAGGGTACTGAGATTTGGGAAAATCTTTATGATCGGTTTTCGGCCAGAAATTTGGCTGTTAAGAGGTCAAAGTTCAATGACTTGACCTTTGAGAACTCTACCAAACTCCTCCGCCAATTTTGGGTATAAACAATTGAAATTTTAGATATAGGTTCCTTGGACATGGATCTAACTTAATAACTTAATTTGAGCCCAAAACAATAAATGTTAAGAGAGTAATAATAGGGGTCAAAGTTTAAAAAATTGACCTCTGCAGTCTTTACCAAATTACTCAGACAATTTCTGGTCTAAACATTTGAAATTTGACATAAAGGGTATTCAGAGATAGGGCAAGCTTTTTAATCAGTTTGGGTTGAAAATTTGAGCTACAAATATATAAATCTATGTGTGTATGTTTGCATGTCTACCTAAAACTTTCGACAAAGGCGACGGATTTTCACAAGATCAGTATTGTTTTTAAGCTCGACCCTTCAGACGACAAATACCGAAAAATTGGCTAAAAACATTAATTTCTTCACCCTCAACTGGACACTTTTCTACAGCGAGAGATCGCTTTTTTCGACGATATTTTCGAAAGTCTTCCACTCTTTTCGATTGTCTAGCCTTAATTTAAACTTACGTCACTTCTGGTTTGGCAGTGGTTGTAACAGCAAAGACGTCATGTTTTTTTCACATTCTTTTCCTCCTTCGCGGTATGGGTTCGAACCTGCCTTCTTACTACCACTATTTTTTTTTTTTTTGCTCAACACTCACCTCCAAACACCCGGGCAACGCCGGGCACCCATGCTAGTATAAATATAAAATAGAAAGTTATGTTCCCGTAACCATGTCTATTTACCTTGCAAAACATCCAAATACTTAATGGACTATTTCATTTCCACGTGAAAAACCAAATATAGTTATATGACCTGAATTTTCCATATGTGTGACTCTTCAGAAATCCAAAAATCATGTCCAGAAAAACAAAACAATAAAAGCATTCACATTGATAGAGAAGTGAGTGGATTGTGATTGCTGGGATTGTTTTTGTAGGCACAAATTTTGGACTTTTGAAGAACTGCACGTATGACACTGAAGAAGACTGAAGCATCGGTTGAAAATTATTTGCTTTTGAAAGAAACATTTTCGCTTTTTTTTTTTAAGACTTTGTATTCCTACATGTCAACACATGGGAAATAAATGCAGAAAAGATATAAACATTTATATATTTTCCGTATTGATTTTATCCATACATTATACATGAAATAAAAAGAGGAATGCTTTAAAAGTAGATATTAACTATAGCATGCATGGTAAAACTTTCTAACTGGATGCATCTTCTATTTTTTTTTAATCCTGAGAAAAAAAATTTCCCTTAAATATAACCAAAGTATTTTTTTTTTCTGTTTTTTTTTTTAAGACCCAACTAAAGGAATTGGCCGAAGACAAAAATCACGATGATGCAATATTTGGCGTCCTCTCAGATATTAAACTAGAAGATAAGACCAGCACAGATTCCATTGTTGATAAAATTCCATCAAACATCGACATCGACACACATGCACACCCCAGCGTAAGTATAGAACAGGTGTGTTTATTTTTAAAACCACCAAAGCAAGATTTCCATCAACAAGATTGATGAAGATGGAATCCTACAATTGTTCAGTCTATGACAAAAATTTAACATCTAGCAAGAAGGTGATTAACTAACAATATTAATTTTAAAACCATTCCAGAAAAAAAGTTTGCTGGACTTTAGTAATTCCTAATGCAATTGCATTTGAGGTGGCCATGTTCGCTGACTATACCAGATACTATTCTTGGCTTTAGGGCAAATTGAATAACCACCAGTCTATAGTAGAATGCAGCAAAAACTGGATAGCCACATTTAATGCTACTCAGACGAAGCTCCTTTTCTTTTATCAATAAGAAACCTTTCCTTACATTGATTGTCATGGCTGATAGCTCTGTTCATAAGAGTTCAACATTTAAACACCTTTGTATGATATTCTCAGCCAACACGAAGTGAAATAAGTATACAAAAGATGCTGTCAAGTCTATTGCAAAGAAGGTAGGTTCCCTCTTCTAGGATAGAAAAATTCTCACATTTTGTCAGTATCTTACATTTCTGTAATGTTATGATTCGCTCATGCATGGAGTATTGTTGCCACATTTGGATTGGTGCATCAACCACTAGTCTCCCTCTTGGATGATGCAAAAGAACTTTTAAGCTAATTAGGTTCTTGTTTTATGCTTCAATAGAAATGTGCCTCATCTGAGGTATATAAAAGTATAATAAATTTTTTTTTTAATTTTAATAGTAAATTCTAGCTTTTTAAAAGGTTGAGAGCATGATTGCCAACACTATTGACAACGAAAAGTATGCAGGTCAACATATTTTTCAATCTTATAAATTTTTTAAAAAATGGCTAACATTGGTTTACTGCTATTTTAAAAGTAACTTCTAAGCCTGTTAGCTGAAGAATAGAAAAGTTGGTAAATGTTACCTTACACGAAAACAGAACACTGATCACTCTAATTTGGTTTTATAGGGGGTATTCGAGGTCGCTGACAATGAATATGATAATCAAACCCGCTGCAAATTTACCGTTTGCATGGTATGAACCCCTAGACCGCGCGTCCCAGCACCACCACCACCCCAATGTAAACAGAATTTTTGGTAAATGTTGGCACGTTACTTACGGAAAAATGGTTAATTAAACTGCAGAAGCACCTGTTAATGGCATACCCCCCCCCCCCCCAAAGAATGAAAACAAAAATGTTTGGTGGTTATAATTTTGTAAACCGCTCGTGAAAACTTCTTTAGATCAATTAAAAAGCATTAAAATTATGTAAGACAAAAAAATAAATAAACCACTTTTTTTTTATAAATTTCTTTGAAATGACCGCTTAAAGATTCTGGCATGTCAAGATTCCTATGCGATGTTATAGGACACCCCACTATGCCCGTTTGCACGCAAACGTATCATGTAAGAAAAACACTACCGAAGGCGGTGAAATGGCACAAAATAGTCCCATGGTCTAGGGGTTCATACCATGCAAAGGGTAAATTTGCGGTGAGTTTGATTATGAGATTCATTGTAAGCGACCTCAAATACCCCTAAAAAACAAATTAGACCGGTTGGTGTTCTGTTGTAGTATAAGGTATCATGGTGCATTTGTGCATTTTCACGTGTGTCAGTGTCATATCAAAGAATTCAATTTTCTTACAAGTTCAAGTGATTCACAATTAACATATGCTGAGAACTGAGGTCCAAAGAAGGGGAAATGGATTCTACTAAGTTAACACTAGTCTGTTTTACTAGTTCCAAACTGGGAAGAGGAAGCTTGCTGTAGATGAGATAAGATGATTTCGGCAACATTCTGAGGGCCTCTTTAGTTTAGCTACCCACAATGCCAGTTGCTTTTAACAGTACTGAATTTTTCATAAATTTATTGTGTCACTCTTGAAAACCTGTATCTATATATAAATAGCTGAAACCCCAAATTATTTTGATCAAATTTTATTATTCATCATCATATCTTGTCACTCCATCTCTTCAACCAGCGGCGTGCGGTTTCATTACCAACACTGAGGTCTTCGTCCGTGCAGTTGGGCCCCAGTGGGCAAGATGTTAAAATGTGCTCGATGGTCTGAACTTGGGCACCACAGGGGCATTCAGCAGTTGTAGAGTAACCCCACATGAGTAGGTTGTCGCCAGTTTTTGCAACTTTTGTCCTTTCCCTATTCAGAGTGACCCACTCCGAACGGGACAGGTGTGTGCCAGGTGGTAAGGTTTCACTGGGCTCTGGCAGTGCTATATTTGTAGACTGAGGGTCTACCTCTCTCCACATCTGTAGCCGGTAAGAGGATGTAGGAGTGTCCGGTAGTTCCTCCACTGTGGCAAAGCTTCGCCAGGACACAAGTCGTCTAGCCACCTCCGAGTAGCCATAGAGAGGGTGTCTGGGATCTTCGAGTTGTTTAGTACGCTCAACTCTCGCAATTATATCCCGGCGGACTTTAGGTGGTGGTATGCCACTTAATCGGTATAGGGCTGGTAAAGGTGTGCTTTTTAAGTTTCCGGTTATGATCCGGCAAGCTTTGTGGAGATCTGCATCAATGCGGTGAGCATGGGTTGAGCGAGACCATACTGCAGCGCCATATTCAGCCGTGGAGTAACATAGGGCTAATGATGTTGTCCTTAGCGTGTGTGGGTCTGCTCCCCAACTCAAGTTAGCCAGTATGTTGACTAAGTTAATTCGAGGCGCGATCTTCTTTCGGAGCTTGTCTATGTGTGTCTTGAAGGAGAGAGTTCGGTCCAGTGTGATGCCAAGGTAGACTGGATATGGTTCATTTACTAGCTCCTTACCTTCCCATTGGATTTTATTATTAACAAATATTCACAAAATATGAGTTTCTTTGGAGTCTTAAAAAAAAAAAGAAAAAAAAAAAAATTAGGAGCACAACCTCCAATTTGAAATTTGATCCATAACTTGGAGTTCAATTTCTTTCGAAGATCCTGTAAACTTGTGTCCCAGATTTTAAGCATTTTACTAGAATCAGAGCAATCAATCAATTTGATTTAAAAAAAAAAAAAAAAAAAAAAAAAAAAAAAAAAAAAAAATGGACGATTTCACTGATTTCAATGACAATGAAAGTATAGGAGGGTGGAACATTTGTTAGTCCTTAATCAATCCAGGACAATGTCGGATTTCCCTGCTAGTTTATGAATAAGAGTTTAATGAGAGCCATTAACCAATTTTAAGTTCTTAGAAACCTAAATTTACACAAACAAGAGGGTTGCCATAATGTTAAATCATACATCTTTTTTGTTGTTTTTTTTTTTTTTTTTTAAATTTTCATATAGATATTTTTAATATATTATCTAGCGATTGATACGAGATAAAAGAAAAAAAGATCACATAAGATTTAGTAGCGTATAATTTTGATCTTCAAAAAGGAAACATAAAAACTGTTCTGTAAACTAATTTTATTAACTAGCAAAATACCTGGCTGTACATGTTAATAATAAAATTATATAATTTATTGAATAATTGATCAGAATTTTACTAACAACATACCAGCAATTATTGCATTTTTTTTGGGGGGGGGGTAGGAAAGTCTTAGTTTAAAAAATTGAGGACAAGAGTATGTTTTTTGAATTGATACATCACTTGTTTAATAAAGAAATAAGTTTTATAAATGAATTTCTCTTTCTCTTTTATATTACAGTTATTTATTGATGTGAATGAAAAGAAAAAACGATGGATCCAAAAACTCTGTGCATTCAGAAAAAAGAAGTTGACTGGAGCTATTCTCACTTGAATTTAGTTTTTTTTTTCTTTTCATAATAAATAACAAAAACATTTTATTTGTTATTTTTGTTTTTAGCTTTTTTATTTTTCTCAAATAATGAATCATTTTTATGGTTTGATTTATTCTTTCCCATTAATACTAAAAAAAAAAAAAAAAGATTGCTGAAGGAATATGGAATCTTTTTGAACGTTTTTGAAACTGATGAAATTCTGATTCCTAAAAAGAAAAATTTTCCTACAGAATTCACAACTAAATAAGCCGTTCATGATGTTCTTTAAAAGAAATATTTGCAGGTAATTTAAAAAAAAAAATCACAAAAGAATGCAAGAAAATTTCTGTATAAACATTAAAAATAGTTATGTTGTTTTTGTTAAATATTAATTTATATTAAATGAGAAATCATTGAAATTAAAAAAATTAAAATTCCAATTTCATTTTTAGATAAATATATCAGCTCAAATTACGCAGCTATTTTTTTTTTTTTTAAATTATTTTATTTAGCTTATTCACATAATGTTAATAAATTTCAAGCTTAAATGAAAATAATTCCTCATTTAGTAATATTTAATAGAATGTGAAACCATTTTTCTTGCGGTCCTCTCTGAACAATACCATTACACATTAATTAAACTGTTTGCAGAGAAGTCAAAAAAAATTTTTAATACACACTATCATCTTTTAAGTCTTGTGGAATCAGTACTTGTAGACTATAGCAGATAAATTAGGCCAACTGCTGGTTCTTACTGTTAAAATTAGGTTTCCAAATGAATTTCACTGCTGGTTCTTGTGCTGTATTGAAATCCAAGTGCTAATTTCCATAAGATATTAGAATTGACCATTACTTTATACAAATATCAGGAAATCTTGAACAATAAAAAAATGTAATAAACAAAACCGATTAAATAAAAATTAATTATTTATTAAATAAAAATTTAATACTAATAGAAAAACATCTTATGTAAAAAGTTTTTTTTTAACAAACCTACAATTTATTTATAAAAATTAAAGCTTTTCAGTTATGGTGATCCTAATAACTAATAATCTTGGCTGTTTCTCCAGCTCTCCTGAACTCTAGCCCAGTTTAATCATATTAACCCAGATATGTATACTCTCAATGTGATATCATTTTCCTTTTCACTCTTTTTTTCTGCTGGTGTCTTCTTGATGGACACTTTCATCGATTTAAATATTTGGTTCTTATTTGGAATTCAACTTAATTTAAAAAAAAAAAAAATTACAAACAAATCTTTATGATGTACATACCCGTCATGGAATGAAGATGTTATAAAAATCACAGTTTATTATAAAGCAAGACAGTTGTTTTATAAATAATGGAGATAACTCAATTCGAACTATAGAGATCAAAATCAGGCTTTTAATGGACACAATTTGCTATGCTTAAAAAAAAAAAAAAAAAATGAACTACTGGTTCAATTTATATGATTTTTGGAATATAACATCTTCATTCCATAACAAGTGCATATAAAGATTTTTCTGTATTTTTGTTTTTTTTAATTGAATCAAATTCTAAAATATTCTACATCTTTATCTTTATTGTCACTGTTGGTGCAATACTAGTAGAATGGGTTCAAGTTTAGGAGAGATGGAGAAAAATTGTTTATTTGGGTCATGCATAACTAGAAAAGTTTGATTTTTATGCTTGTAGGACTGAAATATGTTCTTCCTTTTAGGTGAAGAGAAATTTAGTTTTTTGTCAATCTGGTAAAAAAAAAAATATTACGAATAATAATTCAAAAACATTTGGTTCCCAGTCGACATAATAAAAGACCCTGTTGATCATTCAGTGATTGCTGTTCTTCATTTCAAAATTTTTACGAAGAAGTGGATTTGATTATTTTGGTTGTACACACAGAACATAGTTGGAAATTGCAGTTTGTTCTAAATGTGTTTTTTGTTTTTGTTTTTTTCGTTTTTAAATTTTTTACCATTTTTTTTTTTTTTTTTTTTTTTTTTTTTTTTTTTTTTTGCTTTTCTTATTTTTTGAGTGTGTGTAAAACATGGCACCTTTTCCAAAATGCTCCTTTGACATTTCTGCTGACCTATTTCTATTGGTGGCCAAGAGAATAGTATCATCTACTTCTTTGCCAAAGCAACTCCAAGGCCAACAAGTCCTCCAACAGCCAATGCAGCACCTCCAATGATAGCCATGCCCATTAGGCCCTCTATAAAATAAAAAATAAGAAAACAAAATGAATTTAAATTTGCAAAAAGAGATAAATCTTTTCTAATTATTCAAAGAAAAAAAGTCACTTCTCAATTTGATTGATTCAAAATGTTCCGTGTGCATCTATTAGTGGGTATGGCCAAAATTTTGTATTGTTTTTTTTACCCCTTATATAAAAAAAAAATGTTTCAAGTCTACAACCCCACCCTATGAAGAAAAAAAAAAGAAAAAATACTAAAAATAAAAAATTTTTATGGTTGTTCATCTGTGACAAAAAGAAAATACATGTAAGTTAATCAAGTAGTTTTATTTTAAAAATAAATCAAATTTTATTGCTAAACGGCGATCTCTCCTGGATTTTTTTTTTTGTAGTACAAGGGAGATAATTCCAAATTATTCACTCATTTGCGAGATTTTAGAAATATTTATCTTTTCTGTTTAGAATAACAATTTATTAGTTATTTATAAACTGAATAAAGCTATATTGTTCCCATCTTTCTTTGTTTATATTGAGAGTATTTTCACGAAGTCATGCTGTTGATGTAATTTTTTTTTTTCACACATAACTGAAACATAGAAAGTTTTATAAATACATAATCATATCAGATTTAGCCAGAGATTTACACTAACTTCAAAAACTAAGTTTTTCCATACCTATTTGGGTTGATTCTCCATTAAAAAGAATCTATTCCAATTGGGATCAACCAATGCCTTTTTTTTTTTTTTTTTTGTAACAATTTTTCATGTGGAAAAATAAAATGAATGTTAAAATTCAATCAAAACTGTTTTTCTAGAGAACCAAAGTTATTGAAAAAAAAAAAGAAAAAAAAAAGTGAAAGTCACTTTTTTTCTTGTAACCTTGACAACACAACCACCATCTTGGCAGGGGTAACTAATATTATGTATAGAGCTTAATGATGTAAACATTCCAATATTCCTTCTCCCAATTCCAATACAATTACCAATTCAGATTCTTTTAAAACCTTTAAATATTAAGCTATGGAGTTGTTTCTATTTACTTGCCTCCCCACGAGGGCAAAGTTAGACACCAAGGTCGTTTTTTAATGTGGAGGAAGGAACAAAAATAAAAATTGTCTCAGTCGTGAAGGATTTCTTCTTCGCTAACCGAGAACAAAAAATTGAAGTGTAGCATCAGAACAGATACTACACTTTGATCTTGGCCCGAGTTGTTTATTATTTTTCATTTTCAGATTACCGTAATATATGCATATTTTTTTTTAAATACGTTTATGGATGGGCGATATATAGATTTTAGTTCTACCGATACTTTTAAATTAAATATTTTTTCATCATTTGTACCAGCAATGCAAACTTAAGAAAAATTAAAAGAATCGTATTTAGCATCGGAAAATAGGCACAAATTTTTCCAATTCTGATTAATTGTCCCAACTCTAATAGATTTTCATAAAATAAAACTGAAAACAATTGATTACGCAAGAACTGTAGAATATGCCAATTGTTAAGTATCAGATTTTGATCTTCTGAACATCATGAATTGTGCAAGATTTACTTTGATCCAACAGGTTGCAGAAAAAAAAATCCAAGCCAAAAGCATGGCAGTGGAAGTAAAAATATAAAGAACGCATAATTAGATAAACAGAACAAAAGGTACACAACCCACAACAAATGGTGGTGGCAATTTATAAATTAAAAAAAGTTTAACTGACCATTAGTTAATTTTTTCTTTATATATTTTTCCATGCTGAGTGCTTGACGGTTTTCCGGCTGTAGACTTTGTACCATTTTGATATATTGTAAAGCATTTTCATATTCCTAAAACAAATAGAGAAACTTAATTAAAAACTGCAATGCCGAAAAAACAGAACGTAGTAAAACAAAAAAAACAAGTCAAAAAGTTGGGAGATAAATGTTTCGGATGAATAAATGACAAGATGGAAACTTTATCTGTATACCTTCAATTTTGTATACCCAACTGCTAAGAAATAAAGGTAATCTCGCCGGGACTGGTCATCATTCGTCTTTTGTAGAATATCTGAGGTAAAAAAAAATAATAAATAAAAATAGTTGAAAAATGATGTTAAGACGTTTTTTTAGTAAAAAAATAAACTAACAAATCAAAATTTCCTCTGAAGACAAAAAAAATCTGTCAGAACAGTCGAAAATTCCAAATCATATTAGGTATGGCCAAAATTATTGGCAAGCAAGATACCTGATGTTTAATCTTTTGAGAAATACAAAACTTTGTATTTATCCTTATGTTCTCAAAATAGAAATAATATTTATTAGATCAAACCAACCTAAACATAGAACAAGATGGTACAAAAAAAAAAAAAAAAAAAAAAGTGACACAGAAGTGCAAGTTTAGTTGCTCATAAGAATTGAATCTTAATATTATTCATAGCAAATTAAAAATTAAACTGATGCCTTTTTTTTTTTTAATAGCAAATCAATAAATTCAGATTTGAACCATGTAGAAAGACAATTTGATAAAAGGATAAATTATATTCACTAAAATTTAAAAAGAAACGAGAATGCGCAATAAACAAAAACTAGTTTTGCATTTCTTTTTTTTTTTTTTTAAATTGTAAATGTTTTTAGCGTTTTTTTTGTTTGATTAATAGTAAATGTTTACAAAAATCAAAATGACAATGATGAGGTCTCCTAAGATTTCCCTTCCTTCCAAAAATGGGATTAGTTTATTGCTAGTTGTTCAAGACACCCCTATGAGGAAATGCCAATGGGGCTGCCTAGGTATTTTTCGTAGGTCAAAATGCATTGCATTGAAATTCTTTCTTTTTAGGTTTGACATATCTTTCCGAAATTTTCAATTAAATCAAAATAAAAAGAAAAATTAATTATTTTTGCATGTTTTTATTTTTGTTAAAAATCTTTGTAGATTTAAAAAAAAAAAAAAAAAAAAAAAAATGCCAGTCCGCCTAAATTAAAATTGATTCTATGCAGATTTGTTATCATGTTAAAGAAAAAACAAGAATCAATGTTTTTTGGGCATAAAAAAAAAAAATCAAGTTTATTTTGGGGGAAAATCTTCAGATTTTGCCAAAAATAACTTTCAATTGTTTTCAATATTCTCTCTTAAGCCTGAAAAAAATTATTTAATATTACCCCAAGTTTGAAAAAATAAAGAAAGAAAGAAGGAAAAAAACTTGTCTATTTTTTTACAAAGATTTTTAATGAAAAAAAAAAAAAAAAAAAAAAAAAAGTCATAAAATATCTGTAGGATGCAGGATTATTTAAATCGAAAATTATTTTTTTTTCGAAAACATACTGTCTGTCATTTTAAGTGATCATCTTCTCCCTGGTATTTTCTAAAGGATTTTAAAAGTTGAGAAGGAAGGTGGAAGGGAGGGGGGGGAGGGTAAAACTCTCCACACAATCTCACATGCACTACTTTACAAAGTGTGCAATATTTTCATGCATTTCAAACATCTGCTGTTGGTAAAAATAAAGATGGAGAAACATTGTAATAGAGGAAACAAAGAAAAAGTTCAACCAACCTTGAAGGAAAGCAATGCCTTTCCTGATATCATTTGTGTATTTGCTACGTACTAAACAGAGCGCATAGTCGAAATGTGTCTTTTCATTGATTACACCTCGCTTCTCTTGATTTATGTACAACTGCTCATATTTCTGAAAAAGATAAAATCTTTTGCTTGAATAAGAAATCATTTTTGGAGAGAAAAAAAAATTACACTCAAAAGAAAACAGCCAAAAATAACACAAAATTAAGCACAGTTAAAACCCTTTTGCTATAAGAAAGAATCTTTACAAAATTTTTAAAGCCAACTAAAAATAAGGAATTTATAACTATTTTTATACCTCATACATTTAATACAAAAAAGCGCCTCCCCCCTCCTTGTAGAAAAGTGCCCAATTGAGTGTGAAGGAATTAATGTTTTTAGCCAATTTTTCAATATTTGTGGTCCGAAGAGTCGAGCTTCAAAACGATACTAATCTCGTGAAAATCTGTCGCCTCTGTCAAAAGTTTTAGGCAGACATACATACATTTAAACAGAAAGGTGAGATTTATTTCAGAATAATGAACTATCTTCCTGTGATCAATTCAGTTTTATTTTACTAGGGAGAGTGTCGCCGCTTATCAAGGCTTTACACTTAAACAGACAGGTGAGATTTATATTCTAGATGTAGTGTTGCAAGATCAAAAAATCAAATTCATCTTGTAGCTCAATTAGGACCAGAATTAGGAAACATATGGCCTAGCATTATCGTGATACACTATTCCTATTGGCCAATGTTGGGCGATTTTTTTATATATATATTGCTGTTTTTAATTCATCCAATTGTGGGCAATAATTTTCAGAAGCTCATAATACAGAGTTACATTCAAATTCCACCAGACACGCAGCATAATGCTTTACAATGAAGATCTGTTTTTGTGATGGCTAAGTATAGCCCATCTTGATTAACTGGGGATCATTTTCTCACAGCATTATGGTAAATGATCCATTTCTCATCATTTGTAACAACTTGCTTTAAAAATAAATAAATAAATAAAATAAAAAAAAATAAAGTGTATTTCCATTCCATTTATAAAACAAATCAGAGATTCTTTTCACAAAAATCATATGCCCCCCCCCTTTATTAAGCCATGGTCCTAAAACCGTTAGCAATAGACAAAGGCTACTAAGCTAATTAGGGAATGCTTAAAACTTAGGAACATCACGACATTCATTTACACAATTCTGAGGCAGCACATTCAGGACAGGACTGAAGAACATAATGCTAATAGGAGATCGCTGGTACATTTCTGAGCAAATACCAGTGTGATTATGTGGAGGGTCTAACGTGAATTTATATTGTCATAGGGTTGGTTTGTTCAGATGCAGCACAGGGCGATATTTAAGCCTTGCAGTAGGGCAAGAACCATGAAATAATCTGTAGGCAACAGAAGCAACTGTTACATTCCGGCAAGTAGACAACAGATCTAATCCTAGTAGATTATATACTTCAGAGGGAACAGGGTCGTAGCAGGGAATATGCAATATATATATATATATATATATATATCATGGCACGATGTAGACACTCAAGAGAATCAGAGAACACCTTGCCATATCAATTTGTGTCCAAAGTGGATTTTGATATGCTAAGCTTTTCTACTATTTCCCCATGTTGTGCAATGTGGGTTATTCCCAATGCCTTACTTTAGTAATCACATACAGAGGGTCATCTGCCTTAGCGTTCTTTGACATCAAGGCTAAAACATCCAGCACTAAACTTTGTGAACCACTTCCAGAGTTCTGTATTTTCATCATAAACTGCACATCTTTTTTTGTTGTTGTGAGACAATTTTACCTTTATGAAATAGAAAAGCATCAAGCGCCTAAAATGAGTTTTATAATCTTCCATTATCAAACAGCTTCAAAATTAACCCAAGTTAAATAATTTTTAATATTCTTTCAAGAGAGGAAGTGAGGTATGCTCTAATCAGAAATGTGAGTATATAAAATTTATTCAATAATTTCACATATTCTAAAAAGTGTCGAAATATGGACTAATAAAAATAAGCACTAGCTTTCTTGACAAACTGATATTTTTTGTTATCCATACGCCCGTGCATTGTCAGGTGGGCCTGCTAGTTAACATTAGTTTGATTATGAATAGTTTTGACTTTTTCCTTTTCCTTGTTGATTGTCTTAGATGAGATAAAGACAACAGGACAGAATAATGAGGACAATTAATTTCTCTATTTGTGCTTTGAATGTCTATTTACTTGAAAAGCTGCCCAAAAGGTGTCCATTTTTTTTTCACCCAAATATTTGTAGAAAAAAAAAAAAGAAAAAAAAAACACATACAAGATTAGCAAATTGAGAAGAGGTGCACAGACAGAAAAAAAAAAATTGAATCGGTAATTGTGTTTTTATTTGTGTTACACAAATAGTCCTGAAAGGCAAAAACTTATTCTCTAATACCCCATTCTTTTAATATCACGTACTAACTTTATTTACTTAGTGTTGCTGGGTGACTTTTCACCTTCATTTTTATTTTACTCATTGCACCCACTTCCCACTTGTCTTTTCTCTTCATTTCTTGTTAAGAAACATTTATTGAAATATAATTCAATTTTTTAATAAAAAATTTTTATAATATAAAAATAAAAATCAGACATCTTTAAATTCCATAAATACTTTTGCTTTTTTTTTTTATTATCATTATATTTTATTTATGCTGCTTTTTTGTTAGTCTTTTTTATGAATTTTTTTTCTTTTAAAAACAGTATTTTCAAAGTTAACTTTGATTTTTTGGGTCATAAAATCAATAACTGAACAAAATTGTTATAAAACTATAAATAAAAATTTTAAAAAGTTAGGATTTCTGGTCTTGAAAGATCAGGTAAGCGTAAACAGTTGTTTACAATAGCAGTAGGCAGGTTTGTAGAAATAGAGTCAGTGAAGCAGAGACAAGTGAAACTGCTTGTACTACGAAGGGAGGAGCAGTATTTAAGAAACCAAAATGTACTCTGGTGATTTCAATTTCTTTATGAAATTTCTTTTTTATTGGATTTTAACAATTCCACCATCGATTTCAATAAATATTTACTCAATAAAAAAATATATATATTATATTGATACAAGAACACACACACACAAAAATTAAGTTAAGACCTTAATTTGTTTTATGTTTCCATTTGCATTGCTCACAACTCATTCAATCTCTGCCCTTTATCATCCCACTAAACGATGGTGTTATAACCATCGAGTGAATCTCTGAAAAATATTAAGATCTCGTCTCTTAATCCTTTTGCTAATGTTTAACGTTCACAATGTAGAATAACTCAAACATGACTTATAAAGGAAGGTTTAGTCACAATTTTTTCCCTTGTACATGAACGGACTCAGACTGGCAAGAAAGCCACTTATGTATTCAATGTGGACAAACATTTTGAAAGTTTTCTTGGATCTTTTTCGGACAACTTATGCTGAAAGAGTGCACATCTACTCTTCTATGCATTCTGGGTGCTCTGATTACTCAATTAAGATAAAATTGAAGTTCACAAAGACATCGGATGTCTCTTTCCATCACAGAGTATATTGATACTAAATCTGCTTAGAACCGTTTTAGATCACTCAATTCAGAAAGAAATTCCTGAACATTCCATTTAAAAAGAAAAAATGTGTTCTGTGTCACATACGATATATCTGATTGGTTAATCACTGGTATTGAGAATTTTACCCTCTAAAAAAAATGTCTAACACAGACAAAATAGCAAGCTTTAATACATCCTTTTATGAGCTCCAAATCTGTTTTTTCTTTTTACTGAATTTTACTTTTAAGATAAAAGTCTAACTTGATCTCTATTGTACTCTTGCGCTTTCATATTTTTGTAGTTTATTTTTCAAGAAGTAATAGGATTTTTTCTGTTTAAGTTGATTGCATAATTATTGCTTTCATTATGATTAATTTTCATTTAACACAAGATGATACATTTGTCAAGACTAACTGGTTCAAAACCTGTGAAAATTGTTTTCTGGACAGATAGCACACAAGACAGCAAATTTTCTAATTTCCTACAAACACAAGGGTCAAATCATTGCTCGATTCATACTAAAGATTAAAAAAAAAAAAAAGTGTACTTGATGTTCTCTTCCTAAACACTGAGCATTATAAAATGTAAGAATCAAAGGTAAGTGGAATAATTCTGAGAAAGTGGCTCCCTCTCCTGCACTTAGGCGTACTAGCTAATGAAAAAGGAGTCTAAAAATCACCCTTGACTATGATCAATCATTTTGTATATGTTTTCTTTTTCTAGTCTTGTTGTGAGAGATGATTATTTTATTTACAACCAATCCATCTTATTAACATTTTTATTATTTAGATTATTTCGGTTATTGTTCTCTTTTTGGATGTTCTCATAACACTTTGACTAATGTAACAATCTTTTTTTAGGTGTATCTTGTTAAATTCAGAAATATTTATGTTCAACTTGGAAAGCTGTAAAGAATTTCAAAACAGAACCCTTTATCTAATCCGTAGGGGTAGATTGTTTTTCTTCCATCAGCCTTGACCAAGTAGAAGTAATTCTTTATTATTTTCTTAATATTGTCTGTATTGTGGATTAAACCTTCAAACTTCACAAAACTGTCACTTGAAAATGATTATTACTTAGTACTTTATCTGATGCGTCATGGATCTGTGAGATTCACAAGTTTGACAGGATGCAGCCGAGGGTTGGAGATTACATTGACCAAAGCAGCCTTAGAATAGCATTCAGAATGAGAATAGCAAGCCAAATAATACAAATTATCAATTTTCATCGCAAAAAAATTCATTAACCCTTATGCTCCAATGACTTTTGGCCTTGATAAGTGGTGACTCAAATAAATAAAATATATATGAATGTAACTTTACATGCTTATATTCTCTATTAAATAATTAAATTTATCATTATTTCTATTAAATAATTAAATTTATCATTATTTCTATTAAATAATTAAATTTACCACTATTTCTATTAAATAATTAAATTTACCACTATTTCTATTAAATAATTAAATTTACCATTATTTCTATTAAATAATTAAATTTACCATTATTTCTATTAAATAATTAAATTTACCATTATTTCTATTAAATAATTAAAATTTACCACTATTTCTATTAAATAATTAAATTTACCACTATTTCTATTAAATAATTAAAATTTACCACTATTTCTATTAAATAATTAAAATTTACCACTATTTCTATTAAATAATTAAAATTCACCACTTTCTATTAAATAATTAAATTCACCATTATTTCTATTAAATAATTAAATTTATCATTATTTCTATTAAATAATTAAATTTACCATTATTTCTATTAAATAATTAAATTTACCATTATTTCTATTAAATAATTAAATTTACCATTATTTCTATTAAATAATTAAATTTACCATTATAATTTTGTTAAAACACAAAATTAAAGAGTGAAAATTGCCAAATAAGTTGGGATTTTTTTTACTAAAGAATGGGGACATGTTATTGGCAATTTACACTAATACTTTTTAAATAATCTACAGTAAATGCACATAAACTTGCTACAATATACTGGCTATGAATAAAAAACAAAATCTCAAAGTTGAGATCAGATTTAAAGAACAGTATGTGTCAGGTCGTAGTATAATCTTTTAAGCCTCTGCCATTTTGACTTTTTTAAATTTCCCAATGTCTTAGTCAGATTGTGTTAAAATTACAGAAAGATATCGAAAATAAATATATTAAAGTTAAAAACCCTTCAGTGATTTTTTTGGACATCTTGTATATATAAGTAAAGATAAAGGTTATTGCATCATGCAAAAGCAAATGATGATGAAGAGGTTATTGCATCATACAAAAAGCAAATGATTAAAAAAAAACCCTGAAAATAACTTTATTTAAGCAGAATGATTATTATTTTGAACTTTTATAATTGGCTATAAAAACTATGATCATTTCCTAGTACATGGGTACTGAAATTTTATTAAAATTACACTAAGAGGATTAATTACCAGACAAAAAATTATGATCTGAAAATTTGGGGCTTAATCAACAGTAATCAGAAGAGTTTAACAAATAATGTGCAAGTGGATTGTCACTCTGCTGTTTAATGCCCAATTCCACTAAGATATATTTGCATACCATGTGTACTTTTTTTGTTTTTTATTCATGCTATACTATTATGAGAAAGAGAGGAGGAGGAGGAGGACCATCTAAATCTGATAATCTACTTATTGTCATTTTATTTATTTTCATAAAATTTTCACAAAATTAAAAAAAATTTATGCCTCTAAACTATGAATGGTGCTTGCGTAGATTTGTATTCTTCTAAACCAATGCATTTCAGGTGAAAACATTATCACATACTTCTGTATCATGCTGAAATTAGTATAAATTCCGAAAATTATGAAAAATGATCTAGAAGAGAAATAATCTCTACTAAAGCACTTTATGTTTGTGTATGTGTGTGTGTGGGGGGGGGGAGTTCGTTCCCGATGGACTCCGAAATGACTGGCCTGATTTTTTATGACATTTCACACAAATATACTTTGTGTCTGACAGTGTGATAGGTTTTGTATCAGAATGCACCTGATAAGTATCGAAAATCATTAATAAAAAAAATCCAATTCAAGACGGAACAGTTTGATTTTGAACAAAATTAAAATCATATAAAACCTAAAATCACGTGCATTTTAAGGAGTTTTATTACTGCACAAGCAGAAGGGCTTGGCATATAAAATCAACAGTAGATTCTTTGATAAGACAGGGACACATTCGGAATGAATGTTTCTGTTTAAAACACAATTGAACCATGATATTTGACTTTTGCATTTTAAACTTTAATTCATACAATTATATAAAAATAATTTTATAAAATCAACAGTAGGTTCTCTACAGTGCAATGTAAACTACAATATATTATGGATTAAATCACTATGGGAAGGCATGTGAAGTTTCTTCCTGGTGCACTGCAGTGGGTCCCCAACTAGAGAAAGCAATAAATCAATTTGATTGAGAAATGAGTGATTTCACCGATTTCAATACCAGGCAACATTGGGTTTCCCTGCTACTTACAAGTAAAAATATAATTTAGCGAATTATCAAGTTTGATCATATGTTTTCCATGTGAAAGAGTTATGTCACCGATTTAGTATAATAAACTGACTTATCTCCCTTGACTTAATTTAAGGGTCTGCTATTTTTTAAACAGACTCTCAGAACATAATTGCGGATTATTTTTTGTTAAAAATACATCTAGCACACCTACTGGATCATGTTTCATAATTTTTGGAACTTATAATTTCGACATGATACCTTAGTATATAGTAATGTTTTCATCTGAAATGCATTGGTTCAAAAGATCACTAACCTACACGTGACTGATATGTATATCTTGGTTTTTGATCACAAGGTCAAGACTGCTACTTTGCTCTACGAAATTGTGGGTGGCAACCATTTTCATTATTGTTTACACATTTTAATCGTGCATTTCGAGTTTAGTTTTGGTTGGTTGGTTGTTTTTGTTTTACAGCATATCAACCCTTTTCAGGTTATTTAATGCCGAATCCAAAGACTTTGAAGAAAAAATTTTTAATAGAATATATTTGTTGTTTTCAAGTTGGTTTCTATTCAACCCATAGTTGGAACCCTAACAGGTACTACAACTCCGGGTCAGAGTGGACCTGGGAGCAATGGCAATTAAAGGGTGGCTCCACACTCCCCAAAGCTGGGGCCTCACCACTGGATATAGTTTAAGGTCATATCGAGGACCTCGAGTTTAGTTTAACTTTTTACTCGAAATGACTCGTCATGTAATAATGTTAAAGATAAGAAATATTTTGAATGCATACGCAGACTTATTTTCTCATATCATCCACAAACCCTATTTAGTGACATTACCCAGTAAAAAACGGCAAATTTGTAAATTTTGAAAATAAAAACTACTTGATCAAGTTTTGTGATTTTTGGAATATACCATCTTCTTTCCACGAGGAATAGGTACAATATAAACGTTCTTTCTCATTTTTGTTTATCGCCATAGGTGCCAATCTGAATAAACACTTGTTTTTTTGTTTTTTTTTTTAAATAAGTGGGATTCTAAATATACACAAAAAAAAATTGTTTTATTACGTATGAATGTGCAATACAACAATTTTACAATTGAAAAAAATAAAAATGTCTAAACATTTTCGGGTACTTATACAGTTTAATCAAGGCATTAAAAAAAAATGGAAAAAGTACGTATCCGTTTTGGACTGGAGATCTCCGAAAAAAAAAAAATTTTCATTTAATTTGATTGAGTAGCTTTTTCTTTCTTTTTTTTTTTTTTACAGCGGAAAAACACGTTTTTACAAGAGCGCGTTGAAGTCAGCCATTATGGAAATTTTTAACACACCACGGGGAGATAACTCAATGTAAAGCGCCGACACTCGTTCCCCATCTTTATTACTAGCTTTTCTTCTTAAAAATCGGAAATTTTGCTCGGTATCATAAATTCTTTTTACACTGTAAAAAAAAAAAAAAAAAAAAAAAAACAACTACTTGATGAAATTTAAGTGAAATATTTTTTGGAGAACTTTGTTCCATCACGGATATGTAAAATATAACCTTTTTCTGATATTTTCATTTTTACAATGAAAGTACCCATTTTTGAAGTATGAAAAAGCAAAACTAATGAAAGCAAAAGTATTTTTCAACCAAAATAAACAATTTTTGCTTTTATCGTTATTATACATTCTGGGCAATTCACATGAAGTTTGGAATAACCCATTCAAAGTGTCCTTTTCGATATCACCTAACCCCACATTAAAAAGATTGACATTTGTTAACATTGGGAAAAAGCAAGTGTAAAATAAAAAGTAAATAAACTAAGGTAAATTTTCACCTGGTTTTCAGGTATGTTGAAAACGAATATCGCATCTAAATTTTCCACAAATAAGTAATTTTCCGGATATTAAGCAATGCCACTTCTTATATTATTGCTGTTAGCCATCTTGATACACACAAGCGCAAGCATAGTTTCTCGTGGTAGCGTTTACATGCAAGTGCGCTCGCTTGTGCATACCAAAATGGCCACCAGCAATAACATAGGAAATTACATTGCTTAATATCCAGAAAACTACTCATTTGCGGATAATTTAAATGCAATATTTATTTCAGCATATCCGAAAACTTATAGAAGTCATCTTTTAAAAAGAAAATGTTAAGGTGGAAACCAGGTAAAAATTTACCTAAAGGGATAGGGGTTTTTTTGGGGGGAGGAGGGTTATCTTTTCCACTTCACTCCCGGTTGCTCTTTTGTTTTTACTTGAGTCTTTTTACAGTAGCATTTGGTTAATAAATTGTCAGGTGAAAGTACAGAAAATAAGTAAATGAAGCCCTTCTCACTACGTTAAGGGTTTTTCTAAACAATAACATTATTTAGAAAAATCATTTTTAACACAGAGAGGAGCAACCAGAAGTGAAGTGGAAACAGTAATTGTAAAGATAACTAGTATTTTTTTTTTTTATTTTTTTTTACAAGACCAAGAGATATGAACTTAGCCAATTTGTATTTTGGGGAGATGGATTAAAGACATTACAAAAACGATCTTGTGTGAAACTTTTAACTAGAGTACTTGTGATGAATAAAAATAAAGGGCATAAAGTATAGGTTCTCGAGTTTGAAATGAAGCACAATGCGAAGGTCAGAGATTACATCGGCCAAAACATTACAAATATATCCAAGGTGCGAACAGTTATCTAAAGTATTACGATTCTTTGTTACAAAAAAAAAAAAAAAAAAATTATTCTAGAAAAAACCCATAATTAAATAGTAAAGAGAAAGAGGAAACAAAAATAAAATGTATGAAATAAATTTTATAAATTATTCCTATGCGTTAAGATAGTGGATTCAGTAGAGAATTTCATTCTAATGTGTTTTATATAAATTACATGTTGTATTTTATTGTTATTTTCTGTTTTGTTGAAGAGTTCGGGTGATAACTATCCTGTGCTTTTACTCAAAAGCATTACAGGAACAAAAGTAATTTGGGTGCTTATGCACCTTTTGTTACTACCCCCCCCCTTTTTTTTAAATAGTATTTTCAAGTTGAATTCAAGTTTTACAATATCTTTTATATTAAATTGTTAAGTAAAAGTAGTTGTTTGTCGAACCGAATAAACATTTTGCATTAAATAAAAATACTAAAAACTTATCCAGTTCGGTAGAAAAGTAACTTATCTTGCCTTTGATAACATTTATTTGTTATATTGATTTTTTTTGACAACTTTTTCATACCTCTGCAGGTTGTAATACAAACCCAACATGAAAATACTATTTTTTCAAAAATTACACGGTGCCATCTCTGCATGAGTACCATTTATCTTTGTTGCACAGAAATTGTTGCAATTTAAGCAAATTTCATTTATAGAAGCAGTAAAGAGAAATGGGTACTGACTGATGAAGAATACAGACTGTGCTACTTACAAGTTAAATTCAAGTTTTACAATATCTTTTGTTGGTACTTCTGCAGTTTAAAGCCCGTTTTTTCATGAGTGTCATTCGGCAATGCCTAGCGAATGACGTGAGCAAGCAGACGGTAAAAATTGGAAGGGGAAGAAAAAAAAAAAAAGAGTACTTGTACAGTTTAATCATATCTAAAAAGGGGGGGGGGGGGCGAAGAGCAATACTCCAAGGCGAGCAGGCAACAGTCCAGGTTGCAAAAAGAAATACTCTTTAAGCGACCCACTAGGTGTGTCAGAATTTGAGGGGAATTTTTGACACTCCTAACAAAAAACTGCGAATAGAATAAAATATAAAAAACTCGTAATTTCTCTTTTTAAAGTGGGTTGTTTATTTTCTTTATGGAATCCAGTCCAGTTTTTTTTTTTTTTTTGCTATTAGAAAAGTCCACAGTTTAAAACTTTTTTTTTTTTAAAACTATGTTGATTTTTTTTTTTTTTTAATGAAACCTTATAATCTTATATTGCACAGAAAGTTTCGTTTTATTACAAAAATTATTTCTATTTCATTCAATGTGTGTGTATTTTTTTTTTTTAGATATTAAAAAAAAAAAAATTAATTCCATAAAGTGGAAATAAAATATATTTAATCAAAAATTCATGTATTTCTTTGAGAAAAGAAAAACAAAAAAAATTCTTCGACTGTTTTTTTTAAGGCAAAACACTTATAAGTAAAATGTGATTAGTTTTCAGCTATGGAGGCAAAAATTTTTTCAAGTGCAAGGCTAGACGGCTAACGCGAACGTGTGGTTTTTACGTCCTTCTGTTCATCAGTAGTTCAAAACAAAATGAATCACCGGTTCGACGTTTGCCTAAACACCGTAATAATGTTTACATAATGGCAGGGTTTTCAAATACTTGTTTAAAAAAATTCTTTTATTTAAAAAATACATGGAATATAAAATATAAATATGGATAAATTCTTAACAATGAAGAATGGAACTACCCATTATTTTTTTATAGGTAAGTGATTTTTTGGCATTTATATATACATATATTTTATTGAAACAAGTTAAAATACATTGATTTTCTTTAAATCTTTTTTAAAGAAAACCGATTTAAAAAAAACAAATATTGCATAATTTGCTATTAAACTTGTTATTTTTTTTAAATTTGGTCTTTGCTCCTTTAATTGAAAAAAAATTAGGTTTGAATTACATTTTTCAAGTAGTTATAAACTTCGAAAGATAGTAAGTTGAATTATTAAAATTCTTATTTTTAATGGCCGCTTTTGATACACCTAGCGACCTACCCAAACGGGTCTGGTAACAACTAGTATCAAAATGTTTGCAGGAGAAAAGTTCAAAATTTCGACCTAGAAGAGAATGATAAAAACTGCTTTATTGGTTTTTAAACTTTTTGACCATAAATACCATTTGCCCTGCTTAGTGCTTGCTTCACTCATGTTGGTTCGTTCATCCCCCGATGGTTGAGCTCACCCAACACAAGCATCACTAGCAGTATCAGAATTTTGGGGGAATTTTTGACACCCCTAACAGAAAACTGCGATTAAAATATAGAAAACTCGTAATTTCTCTTTCTAAAGTGGGTTATTTATTTTCTTTATAGAATATGCTTCCAAAATAAACTATTTAAGTTGTTTAAAAAATAATAGAAATATTATTTTTCATTGTTTAAAAAACATTGTTTACAAAGTGCGTGCGTGCGCTCTGGGAAGCCATTTTGTTACGTAGTGAAATCAATTGATTTTTATGAGATGAATATTTTTCAATTTTTAAACTTTAAAAATCTATCAAAATTTTCCTATTCGTTCAATTGTTACGTTTTTTTCAGGGTGAATGTAAAATTTTATGCTCTTTCCGATAAACTAAATATAATATTTTAGACAAACGTTGTTTTATAAATTCACCCCCCCCCCCATTTTGGAATGTCTATGAGAATTTTAATAATTAATTTTGTTCGGCACATTTTATATATCACAAATTGAAGATAAAACATGAATAAATAAAATACTCAAATTTAAAACAACAAAAAATATCACTTATCTGTAAATTTACTGGTAAAGTCCAAAATTTAAATCCTTCTTTTTTCGATAACCACGTGTTTTTTTTTTTTTTTTACGTGGAAGCTTAATTTTTGTTTAGAATGTTCCAGTAATTAATGGTCGATCAGTTTATATTTTTATATTTAATTCCTGGTTTCCTTTTTTTCGATATAAAAAAAAAAAAGACGAAACCGGATAATGCAGATTTATAGTATAATAAAAAAAAAATTCAGGTATTTCTTTAAGATATTAAAAAAAAAAAAAATAACATTACATATCTGCGTCATATCGTAATTCGTGTTAATGAAAAAATGAAAACTCCCAGTTTTTATGTACGATAGCGTAAAGGCACAAAAATAAAAAAAAAGGACAAGTTATCTCCCTTAAGTCAGGCAAAAACGTAACTGACTGCTACTGATTCTACCCGACACTAAGCATTCTTTGGAGCAGACGTATTTACTAGTCTTTAAAGAATTTTATTGGAATAATGGTGAGTTTTTTTGTTTTTTTTACTACCCGTATTTTTTAACTTTCTGTAACTGACGAGAAAGTTGTATTTAAATTTTATTTTGACTTTTTAAACTTTATTTGAGTAAAAAACATTAATTTTTCAGGTAATTTCTACACTTTATCGCCGAAACATTTTCGGCGATAAAAAGTTACGTTTGTATTATTACTGTCTCTGTCTGTACACATAGATTAAAAAGAAAGTGGTCTAAAAACAAAAATATAGCAAATAAATGTTATCAAAGGCAAGATAAAATATATTATAAATTCGAAAAAGTTGTCCCAAAACAAATATAGAACAAATAAATGTTATCAAAGGCAAGATAAGTTACATTTCTACCTAACTGGATATATTTTTTGTGTTTTTATTCAGTGTAACATGTTTATTCAGCTCGAAAAACATGCAGTGTTTAAAATTCAAAATGGCGCCCGACTCTCTCTCGGAGAGGGTAAGTTTGGGAAAAGGTATTATAAATTATAAACTAGACAAAATACTGTTAGAAATTCGCTCAATATATGTTACCGTGACATAAGTTGACATATATTCGGTTGATTTTTAATAGTATTTTGTCTAGTTTATTATTTATAACATCTTTTCCCAAACTTACCGTGTTAAAGAGACAGCCGGGGCCGGGCGACATTTTGAATTTTAAACACTGCATGTTTTTCGAGCTGAATAGACATGTTAAATTGAATAAGAACACAAAAAATATATCCAGTTAGGTAGAAAAGTAACTTATCTTGCCTTTGTGTTTATATATTTGTTTTTTTGACAACTTTTTTGAATCTATGTGAGTATCAGAATTTTTGTAGGAATTTTTGACACCCCTAACACGAAACTGCGAATACAATATAAAAATCTCGTAATTTCTCTGTTAAAAGTGGGTTATTTATTTTCTTTATGGATTATACTTCCAAAATAAACTATTACAGTTGTTTTAAAAGTAATAGAAATATATATATTTTTTTTTAAAAAAAACAGTAATGAATTTTCCGAACTCAATATTTTTCAATTTTTAAACTTTAAAAATCTATCAAAATTTTTCTATTGATTCTATTTTTACGATATTTTCAGGGTCAATGTGAAATTTTATGTTCTTTCCAATAAACCGAATATAATATTTTAGACAAACTTATATTATAAAGAAGACGTGTTTCGGTTTGTTATTATTGTTATTATTACATTAAATATTTGTTTAATCATATAGGGTAAATATGAAGAATTCCACCCTTTATTCATATAGGGTCAATATGAAGCCACCCTCGAAAATTCCTTTAAAATTACGGCCAAATCTGTTCATTGCAATGTGGCCATAAAGTGGGTGCCCATTTGACGTCACATTATAGAAAAGTGACCCCCCACTTTGTGACCATTTGTAAAATTTTTTATCTTGGAAACTACTAGTTTCGTTTGCCGTATATATAAATGGTTATTTCTGTTTTCAGCGCCTCCGAAAACCTTTAAAAGTGGAAAATTTGAAGGAATATAATCCAATATCGAGATTATTAAGGTTTCTGAATTAGTGTTTTTTTTTTACACTTATAGGCCTCCGTACATAAGAGATAATTTTTCACTTCCGGTGTCGTTACAAGTTGCTTGAAAGACACGCGTAGTCGCGATGTGTGTTGGAAAAATCCTTCCATTTAAAAAATACATGGATTATAATACATAAATATGAATAAATTCTCATACAGGAAGATTAAAAGAAAGCATATCTTACTCATAGAGCAGGTGAGTGACATTTTGCCATTTAAAATATATATCGTAAGATTCAACTGTGTTACTTGTTCGACATTCCGTGAAATGTTAAGTGAAGAAATCGAAGGAAAAATAAATAAAATTGTTTATTTCTCTATTAAAGCTTTTATGATATTAAAATTTGGTCTTTGCTCGTTTTATTGAAATAAAATTTACGGGTTTAAATTACGTTTTACTATTATTAAAATCTGATAGAAATATAGGTGTATATTCAAAATGGCGACTCGCCTGAAAATTTCCCCAAAATTCTGATACTGCTAAAGCATCACTCCTCTTTATTCATTTTACAATCAAGACATTATATAAATGAAAATATTGAAAAAAAGTTACCCGTTATGGAATGAAGTTCTCGAAATAAATTCACATAATTTGATCAAGTAGATTTTTTAACAGCGGAAAAATAATTTATGACACTGAGCAAAATTTTTAGACCAAAAGGAAGGAAGAAAAGCTATTATTTAACATGGGACGGGGGGTGTCAGGGCTTTAGACAGAGTTATCTCCCCGTGGCGCACCCCTCCCTTCCTCGTGGTCTAAAAATTCAAACATGGCTACCTTCAGCTCACTGTCATAAAAAATTGTTTTTCCGCTATAAAAAAAAAAAAAAAAAAAAAAAATACTTTATCAAATTAAATGAAAAATTTTTTTTTCAGAGAATAACGGATACGTAAAATATCATTTTTTCCAATATTTTCATTGTGTAATGTCTTAATTACACTGTACAAGTACCGAAAGGAAAAGAAAGAGTTCAAAAAAACAGAATATAAAGAGCAGATTACCATTGCGCCAGCGTAGTATAAACACCCCCAACCTCCCCATGTTACGAACGGCTTTCGGAATAAACACCCCCAATTTCGAAAGACATTCTTAACATGGGGGGGGGGGGTAATACTAGTAATATTTATGCACAAACAAGACATATTTGTTCACTAATTCAAAGCAGCAAAACTTATTACCCCACCCACCACCACCAAAAACAGAAAAACAAAACACGGTTGCCGTAAAAAAAATGTTAAAAAAACAGTAAAAATTTATGAAATTATTACGGTAAGTTGTTTTTTTGTTATTGTTTTGTTTTTTATTAACTTCCGTTCGCTCGGTATAATCTGGCGGTTTCCGTCGATCGCCGGGGGTTACCGAGCGAGACTCACGGCAAAAACGGGTTTTAAATCGCAGAAGTACTTGCTTGTTTATTAAACTGTTAGGTGAAAGTACAGAATAGAATAGTTACAAAACGCCATCCCTTTCTCTAGGTTAAGAATGGGTTTACTTGAGAATGGTAACAATAACGTCATTATTTTAGCACGCTCCGTAAAAAAAAAAAAAAAATAAGTTTGGGTCAAATTGTCCTGACAAACACGAAATAGGAAGTAGACACGATAAATATCCAATGAAGGACACCGAAAGACGAACGAATACTGCTTTTTAATAACCTTTAGCACGTGATATAGAATCACGATTAAATACAACCTAATTTATAATCTGTATATATATATATATATATATATATATATATATATATATATATATAGCCTATCAACAATGTTTAAACGATACAAATTTAAACTTCATTCATTTCTGAACGGTAATTAAAAATGCTTTTAAAGTGTCATCGTCATTTTTTTTTTTTTAGTAAAAAAAAAAAAAAAAAATAGAAATACGATTGGGTTGTCATCGATGGTGGATTTAGGTTAAATATGGGTAACTTAGAGTTAAAAGCAATTTATAAACGAAATTAAATGTTTGTTAAGATGACCAGGTATGTTTTCAGGAAATTGCCACTTTTTTTGGTTTACCTTTAAATCTTCAGCAGTAACATAGTCATTAATAATCGCTTCGGCGTCCATGTTCCACACTTTTACTGCTTTCACAAAACAGAAGAGTTCCAAGAAATCAAGTTAGGTAATTCCAATGACCTCATCCACTCAGACCATCCTTGTTTTCGTTCGCCTTTAGTCACGGTCACCGAGACAGTAGTCACGTGTAGAACAGTTTTCCTTCCTTCTACACGGAGAGCGACTTGGGAGGGCACTACTGACCGCGTCGTCCGCAAGGATGTCTTACTATGAAAAGTATTTGAAGCCAAATCTTTAAGAAAAAAAGTAAATTGAAAATTTAAATTGTTAAAAGAAATAACAAAGAACGTGTGTGTAAATATAAGCATTTATATATTTTTCATTGTGCTCGCGTAGATTGGTGATGTTAAACATTCACCTATCTACACGATGGTTTAAACCGACGCATTTCAGGTGAAAACATTTACGTGTCGTATTGAAATTAGTATAAATTAACAAAAATTGTTCCTAGCGGCATTTAAAGGTGTTCGGGTATTTGAAACGAATATCGCATGTAAAAAAAATTGTCTCGGACAAATAGTTTGTATGTAATGTAAATTCTGTTTTTAAATTATTAGGCACCTCCAAAATTCATCACAGAATTACCCCCCCCCCTCCCCATATGTAACACGATGTAACTTTATTATAAGTTAATATTATCAATGTAACGTTTGTACCATGTAAAAGAAGGCCAAAATAAACTAGTAACAATTTTTTTTTTTTAATTTTTCATCCCATGAAAATAATGAAATTGCGAGACGAAAATCGTGTTTACATAATTGGCGCTTTAAAATAACGTTCCCATGTAGCAGGCATTCCGAACGTGAAAACATACCCATGTATATAAGAGTCAGGTACGTCCAAGGATGGAATACTGTTGCCACATCTGGGCAGGAGTTGCTAGAAAGGGCTTGTCCTGCCTTGATAGAGTTCAAAATAGACTTCGTAGGAGATGTACTTTTCTCTTCCCTGCAACCTCTATCTCACAGAAGAGATGTTGCGAGTTTGTCTCTGATGTATCGTTATTTTCATGGAAAGTATTCAATTGAGCTTCAGTCTATGGTCCCCCCCTCGCCAAACTTTCACAAGAAACACTCGTCTAGCTGAAAACACTATCAATAATTTCCCCACTCTTTATCTGTGCCTAAACCTAAACGTAGATTCCATGAACAAAGCTTCTTTCTTAGAACTGCATGCGGGTGAAATTGTCTTCCGTTTTCCTGCTTTCCAGCTGACTACAATATGGTTGTCTTCAAGTCTAACGTAAATAAGTTCTTGATGAGCCGTTCCATATAAGTTAACAAATTTACCGAATTTTCATTACTAATGATTACTATATTGTCCAATTTCTACTCTACACTCTTTGACCATTATCCTCGAGTGGTCTCTTGGCCTTCATAATGTGATTATGCCTGTGAAAAAAAAAAGTTTAATAAATCTAGGAAAAATCAACTAATGGTCAGATTTTCGTGAAATTTTCGATACTTATCCATTTTAGAATGAAAATCACATATAAAATGCAATTTCCGCAACAAAAAAAAATTTTTAGTGCGCCCCCTCCCATTTATTTTTTTCGAAATTTGAACAAAATATATTTAAATCTATCGAAATTTAAATTTATTATGAAACATAAGAGTACACATAAGTAAAAAATATTTAATTTTTAAAAATTTAAATACACGGATTGAACAAAAACTTGCCTTGAAGTTGCAATTAAACAATTGATATAAATTTAATATTATTATTATGTTGTTTTTTAATAGCTTTTTTCTAATTAATATATACTATAATCAGTTGAATTGCCAAGAAAAAGAAACGTCCGAAAAATTAATCAATTCTTAAAAGATTGAAACGATTAAAATTCCATTATTTCAAAATCTCCGGTTACAACATAGATTTTTAATTGTGTTTAATTTTTTTTTTTAATATTAAGTTTTAATATAAACATGGCTCTTGTCAGCTATTTTATCGCCAGATTAAAACCGATTTGAAAATATTGCACAAATATTAAGCATTTTGTAGACCCCCCCCCCTTATATTTTGTTTGTCTCTTTTTACCAAACAAAAGTATGGAAGCCGGTAAATTAACACTTGTACATATTTAGTAAAACCGTATTTCATATTTAATATACAAATGTTTATAATATTATTAATTCATAAACTGTGTAAATCTTAAAACCTAACAAAATTATAACAAAGATTAATTATTAATTGCAGTTTGAAGAAGATAAACAAAGGTTTTAAAAAATCATTAAGTCGCTTCTGTTTTTCCATAGTTCGTATAGTTAACACAAGTCTGACGTAACGGGAACATGCACTCCATTTTTCACAATCGTTTGGAAGACCCTAATAATTATTTTTCTACTGAACCATTTTTTGTAATTTGTGTAATTTATACTAATTTCGATATAACACGTAAAATGTAATAATGTTTTCACCTGAAATGCGTCGGTTTAAAACATCACTACTACTCTACACAAGCACAATGAAAAATATATAAAACATAATATTTACGCACACACCTTTTGTTCCTATTTACTTGCCTCCTCATGAGGAGAGAGTTAGACGAAAGGTCGTTTTTAAATTTGAGGAAAATCTAGCTCCCCAAAAAGGGGCACTGTGGATAGTAACAACAATAAAAATTGTTTCGGTCTAGAAGGATTTATTTTTCACTGACTGAGGACAGAAAAAGTGAAGTGTAGTATCAATTTGGGTTCTTTTTTTTTTTTTTTTTTTTTTTTTTACAACAATTATCAATTTGGCTTTTTTTTTTTTTTTTACTACAATCATCAGTTTGGCTTTTGTTTTTACCACAACTATCAATTTGCCTTTTTTTTTTTTACTACAATTATCAATTTGCCTTCTTTTTTTTTTACTACAATTATTAATTCGGCTCTTTTTTTTACTATAATTATCAATTTGGCTTTTTTTTAACTACAATTATCAATTTGGCTTCTTCTTTTTTACTACAATTATCAATTTGGCTTTTTTTTCTGAAAGATTTGGCTTCAAATATTTTTTATGGCCTGAGGACGACACACTATTGTAAAGAAGCACCTTTTTTTTTCTATTAGGGATTCTAATCAAGTGACTCATACCCCACAACGATGAATGAAATACATGTTTAAATTCTAAAACACTGCTTTTTAGGGGTAAATGTGGGAGTATGGTGCCTGCATGCAACTATGAATGCAATGGATGGTGCTGGGTTATTCGTTATTTTAGTGAAATTCGAAAATTGAAAAATGGAAGTTCAAGTGAAACCAATGGTTTCTACTGAATTGTTATGTTAGAGTAATGAAAATATCCAAAAATTGTAAAAAACGATAAGGTAGAAAATTAATTATCAATGAAAATAGTTTTCTGAAAAAAACTTCATGCGTGTACATAAATTAATAGCATTGAAGTAACTCGGTCCATCTTGTTGCAATTATGGTGGATGTCACGCAATCATCTATTTGTACAAAGTACATGTTTTATGCAATAATGCAGTTATATTTAATTGTGACATAACAATTAGGTAAATAACATTACTTATTGTTGAAATTGATAAAAACAGTAAGTAGTTATTGCTTTTTATTAATGAAAATGCATTTTTTTTTTTTTTTTTGCTGTCAGATTTCACTACAATAATGAAAAACCTGGTACTATTAGTATGGATGCATCTAGTTAAGAATAAAATTGTTAATGGAAAACCTACAGACCCACCCCACCCACTCACCTTTGGATTTAATAGCATTGCGTCTTTTTATTTATTTATTTTTTTTTTTTTTTGGTTTGGAAGGTCACCACTTATCAAGGCCTGGAGGCCACTCAAGGATAAATGTTGAGTAGATGACGAAATAAGATCCGACACGGTAGAACTTGGGTAGGGATAGATTATCTAAATGAACAACAATAGGAAACTTGAAGACGATCATCTTATAGTCAGGAGGAAAACAGGCAAACGACGTTGCATTCCACAGACAGCTCTTGGAAAGAAACTCTGCTCATGGAATTTTCGTTTAGTTTTGGGCAAAGATAGGGAATGAGGAAAGTTGTTAGCGGTTGTTTTAGCTTGGCGAGTATTTGTTGTGAATGTTTTATGACAAGGGACCATAGATTGGAGCTCAGTCGAGCACCTGCCATAAAAGTATCGATAGAGCAGATACAGATTCATAATGTCGCTTCTGTGAGAAAGAGGGAGTAGAGAGGCAAAAACGTCATCGCCAACTAAATTTCGAAGACGATCCTGTATCCTGTCAAGTCAGAAAAAAGTGCTTTTTGGGGTTCCACCTCAGATGTGGCAACAGTACTCTATCTTAAGCCGTATTTGACTTTTGTACAGGTAGAAGATTGTGTCGGGAGATTTCTGGAGAAGTGTTGAATAACGGGGTGTGCATATCTCGGGGACATACAGATAACGGGAACACAGAACAGAGATGGATAACAACATTTATAATAGACTAGCAGTTCAGCCCGGCTTTTCTCGGGCCCTATGTACTGTTCATACCTTGCCCTATGTATGAATACACTTTATGTAAGATTTCAACTGTTTAGATCAAAATTTGTGTGAGTAATTTGGTAGAGACCGCAGAGGTAATTTTTTTTAACTTTAACCCCAATTTGGACCCCTTAACATTTATTGTTTTGGTCTCAAATCAAAATAAAAAGTTTTACCCATGTTCAAGTTACCTACATCTAAAATTTCAAGTGTTTAGACCCAAAATTGGTGGAGAAATTTGATAAAAGCTGCAAAGGTCAATTCTTTCAACTTTGACCTTTTGACAGCAAAATTTTCACCCCAAAACTGATTAAAATGCTTGCTACATGTCTGAATACCCTTTATGTAAAATTTCAAATGTCTAGACCCAAAATTGGCTGAGTAGTTTGCAAACATAAAATCTTTTGAACTTTGACCCCTTGGCAACTCAAATTTTCGACCCAAACCGATTAAAAAGCTTGCCCTATCTTCTGAATACATTTTCACTTTTATAGATATATAGATTACACACAGTTCATATTTATAACACATAGAAGATGATTATAAAGAGAGGTGTAGACAGTTCATTTAACACATAGAGATGAGAATTCATTCTTGGAGGGGATTCCGTTAACACTTTTGTAGAGTGGGGTTAAGACAAAGTTTTTTTACAAATACGATAGACAAAATCTCATAACATTTTTAGGTTGAAAGATGACAAACGAAGACTTATAAATATGATGATCTTTATTTCATCCGAATCAAATGATCATGGATTCGAATGCCTTGCTGATTTCTACATTGTCTTTTTCCCCTTTTCTTTCGCTTCTGAAAGGGGCTTAGCTAACTTTTCTTCTTCACAACTCGACCCTAACTGCTCTCCCTGATCTGACTGACTGAATATATTGTAAATTACCTTTCTTTGTGATGTCAAAATGTGCTCCAGCCATGTGAGTCATCACATGGATTCTACATATTTCACGTCTCCACGTGCTTTTGCAACACAAAGAAAATTCCTAAATTGAATTGTTCATTCTCCTAACTCTGACATAATTAATATATTTAGTTATTTCTCAATACAATGGATAATTGCTCTACATTCCTAAAATCGTATCTAAATAGCAATATTTATTCACTTTTAACTTTTGATTAGTGGGTTCAATTCTAACCTTTTCCTTTAATAAATATTATTTTACATCTCTCTTTAACAGCAGTAGAATGATCTCACCGTCTTTCCAATGATTTTGGTAACAAATCCGATGTAGATCTTCCATTTCAGGTCAGGAGTAAAGGTCAGTCCAAGAAGTTTGTCAAAGCTGATTGCTTCATCGAGACAAAGGCCATTCATTTCTACAGAGGTACAACAGGTTTACACAAGAGCGCACCTCAAAAATTGTAGTCTTGACGTTGTTATTCATTTTTCAAACTGTATAGTTAGTTTTGTACACATGTGTATTAACACTCTCGCCCCAATTTCATCACCATTACAACAAACATGAGATTCTACCTTTTTAAGCGATTATGTGTAAACACCTTGAAAAACTTAGCAAAAAAAAAGGAAAAAATATTTTAGAATTTAGAGTGGGGGATCACTTTTGTACATAAATATAACATAAAATGATCCCACATTTCCTGGTCATTCTAGCTTTTTAGGGTAGTTGACCAATTTTTATTTATTTATTTGCTGAAAAATTCATCACCCCCTTCCTAATGAGAAAGTGTTATTCATCATCCAGTTCAAATTTTATGATTTTTACTTAATAAAAACAAACAAAAACATTTTTCAGAAGGGCTACTGTTCTAGAAAAGAACTGTTTGTATTAACATAATCTAAGACAAAGCAGGTAACTATTTTGTTTTTTGTTTTTGTTTTTTTTTTTTATTTACAAAATAACCACTTTTTTGATAAAAAAAATAAAAATATTTGTTTTTTAGAACTACTAAAATATTTTAGATTTTTACTTTAGGTGTTTGTCTAGAACTCCTCCCATATTAAAAACAAAAATAAACAAAAAAATTGTAAGATGTACAAAACACGTGACAGAAAGAAAATATTGTACACCAAAAATCATGTAAATCATTTTTAAGCACGTTTGAGTTTTTCCTTTACTACCCTTCCCCCGTCACCCAGAATGGCTTTCTAAAATTGTTTGGAGTTATCTCCCTTTTTTCTTCAAAATGTTTTCAAGCTGATGTCATGCTATCGTCGCTGTTCAGTCAGCCACAAAATTTGATTTTCTTATTCAAAAATAAAACTACTTAATCAATTTACATGATTTTGGAATGCAATAGTTGGTGCTTCTCCATTATTAAAGCAAAATTCGAAAATGGTAACAGTGAATTTCAAGTAAGGCCTATAGTATCTACCTAATTGCCACGTCACAGTAATGAACATATCGAAAAGTGATGAAAAACGGTGACGTAGAAAATTAATTATGAATGAAAAAAGTTTTTGAAAGCAATTAGCAAAAACTGAGTTTTGCTAAATTGGCCTAATATTTCAGAAAATTATTACCTCCCTTGTTACAAGTCGAACTCTTTGGTTTCTGATTTAGCAAAACTTGATGTTCGCTAATCGTCTTTGAAAACTATTTTTATTAATAATTAGTTTTCTACCTTATCGTTTTTTTCATAATTTTTCGAATATATTCATTACTGTGACATGACATATAAGTAGATACCATTGATTTTACTTGAAATTCAAAATTTTGATTTTTCGAATTTCTCTCTAATAACAAAGAAGCACCCAATATTTTCTGTCTGTCATGGGTTTCCATTAACAGTATCAACTAAAAGGAAAAAATAGCTTTTTTGTTTGCAAGTATATTTTTTTTTAATTTCCATGACTATAACGTGCCTTTCATTATTCCCAACACTGATTCTGGCATTTTTTACTAAGGAACCAACACTTATCAAAACCTACAGGCCATTCAAGGATAAAGGTTAATGATTTTATGAGGAGGACAATGAAACAACAGTGTGAGGCTGTCGCAGCTCCATGTTCTCACTCCTTTGTAGAACCAAGCAAATACAAACACCTCATCGGCTGAAACCTGACACTTCCGGAAATACATCACGATCGCATGGGTTTAAAATATAAACAATTTTTCTTCAACAATAGAGACAAAAAACACAAAACTCAATTTTTTGCAACAAAATAACAGACTTTTTATTTGGGGGCGGAGAATAAAATAAATACTGACAATAAATGCTACATACATTTTTGCTGGTAAAAAATCCAGCCTAAAAAAATTAACGATAGTCTCATTCGTTGTTTAGTAACACCATCACTGGCTGTAGAGCATGTAGCATGAACAGCTCTCGATGAAGTCAGTGGCTTTAACAGCAAATCCTTGTTCTCGGCTCGAGAGTTAGGAGCACTCCTATCCTGACTTGACTCTCATCAAGTCGGCGTTCCTAATCGTCGTTGGGACCAGAGGCAGCAGTGATAGTTCCCAAACAGCCCTTTTTAGGGCTACTCAGTAAACTAATCATGTGATTCACAAATTACCAGAATGCGATGCACACTTCACTCTCTATGGCTACCTGCCTTCTGAGACTCCCCTTCACAGCTTGCCACTCTAGTTTCTGAACCTGCTTCAACTCCAGCTCACTTCCAGCACCTCCATCTCACTCCTGCAGCTTCCAGCGACTCCAGCTTACCCCTGCAGCATCTTTAGCAGCTCTCCAGCTTATTCCTGTGGCTTACAGATCACTCCTGTAGCTTCCAGCAACTCCAACTCACTCTTGCAGCTTCTAGCTCACTTCCTACATCCACCAGCTAACTTCCTGGAACCCCCGCTACTGGTTTTCAGTGCCCACTGACGTCCACTTATCTGTTCCAGTGCCTACTGACATCCGGCTACCAATTCCTACCTCAAGGACCCTAAAATCTCAACCTTGCGAGATGCCTGTTCTCACTCCAGCTGATCTTGAATCCATTGCCATCCATTTTACTTCTTTCTTTATCCCATCATCTGTGTTTGTCATCTTCCATTGCTATTGCCATTATTTGTTTGCTTTGTGTCTACTTTATTAGTTGTATGGTCAATTAGTCCCGTCACACCTTTCGGCCCTCCACAACAAGGCAATTAATGTTTAAGAGGACAGCTGAAAAGGAATTTGTTAACATTGAACTTGAAAAAGACCACCTGATAGTCAGCTGAGAAGTAACTCGTGATATGATATTTGATAGACGGAAAGAAACTTTGCTCATGGAAGTTCTATTTGGTTTTTAGGTAAGCAAAAGGAGAAAGGAAAATTATTTACAGTGGTTGTCGCTAAAAGACTTCTTGTTGCATATGTTTTGCAGAGAGAAAGCATAGATTGAAGCTCAGTCGAGCATCTACCATGAAAATAACAATAGAGTAGAGAAAGACTAAAAACTTCTCTTCTGTGAGAAAGAGGCTGTATGGAAAAGGATGCGACATCCTACACTAGATTTCGAAGTCAGTTTTGTATTTTATCATATGAAATGGAGCATATCCCCCAAATGTGACAACAGTACTTCATCTGAGAATGTATTTTACTCTTATACAAGTAGAAGATTGCGTTTGGAGCAGTAAAATCCATTTTACCAGTGACCTTAGCAACAAACTTGATGTAAGTCTTTGATTTGAAGTCTGAAGTGAAGATGAGCCCAAGAAGTTTATCAAAGCAGGAGCTTCTTCAAGGAGAGATTTGGGAGATCATCGATGAAACTCAAGAAGAGGATTGGACCTAAAATAGATCCCTGGGGCATATTGGCATTGATAAGATGTGCTTCAGATTTTTGCTCATCAATAACTATTTTATACTTCTATCAGTGAGCAAAGAATTGACATTTTAAAAAAATATTTTCAGATATTCCATAGCTAATTAATTTGTGAAGCCATTCATTTCAGTTGGGGCAAAGTGAGGATCCACGTGTTGGTGGGGACATTAGTTTTAGATGTATTAAAAGAAAGTGGACACCTTTTCTTCCCATTGCATTACATAATACAGGTCAGAAGAGGGAGAAACAAAGAGATCATGATCACTAATGCTCTTCAAAGTGTTGCCCTAGATGATGGTATCATCTGCATAAATATCAAGAAATGAGCATAAAATGTGATTTGGAAGATCATCGATGAAACTCAAGAAGAGGATTCGCATTGATAAGATTTGCTTCAGATTTTTGCTCAACAATAACTATTTTTATAAATCTATCTACATTTGACGTTTTAAAAAATATTTTCAGATTTTCCATAGCTAGTTAATTTGTGAAGCAAACTTTTGTGACAAACTCTATCAAAGGCCTTTGATATGTCAAGAGCTATTGCTCTAGATATAAAGACTACATCAATAGATTCACAGATCCTGTGTGATATTACAGTCTCCACATCAGCTATTGATCTTACAGGACAGAAATCCATATTGCTTGTGACTGAATAGATTGTTTTTTTCTAAGGTGGTTGACAACCACTTAATTTATCATAGATTCAAACAACTTACTGATGACACACGAGAGACTGTTAGTCTGTACTGAGATGCAGAAGTACAATCTACAGTATTTTTTAAATACTGCGTAGACATATTAAATTTTCCAAGGTGATGGGAAGCATTTCAATTTAAGCAACGATTGAATAACTTTATAAGAAAAAGAACTGGTTCTAGTTGCAGTTTCTTAAGCACTATGATTGGAATGTTGTCAAGGCCAACAGCTTGATACATTTGGTAACATCCCAGACAGATATATATAAGGTGTTAATAGTCTTAGAGGAAAATTCCAGACAGTAAGCAGCCTTGGTCTCAAAAGGTGGAATTTGATGCAAAGGTTTTCGCAAAAGTATGGCTTTATCAGATGCTGATGAAATCATGATGATCAAAAATGATGGTTGTGTTGATTCTGATGATGCTTATTTCGATCAATAATTTTTTGTTTGAGCCGAGATATGTTCGTTTTAATTTAAAAGTTAAAAACTACAATAACTTTCTTGTCGACCCGATATTTCAAACAATGCATTTGACTACACCGCATATTCCAGAGGCAGCAGGCAAGAACTGAAATTGATTATTTGTCTTGTATGCTTTTTAAACTGCCTGATTTAGCAGTATCCTTAAAGTTTACAAAAACAAATTATTTTACACCACGAAGTGTATCCAAATTTTATGTTTTAACTGATTCTTTTTAATATTCTTTTTTATTTAAAAGAGATGATAATTGATGCAGTTTGAAATAATCTGATTGAAAAATAAAAGGGAAATAAGATTGAGCACAATTAGTCTTGCTAAAAATCTGCCATGGTGGATCAATTTACAGTAAACTTAAACAGACAACTGTATCTTCATCTAACAATTAAAATAATTATTATAAGTTACCTCCCCTCTTAGAAAGTTTTGGATTCAGAGTTATTTCCCTTGGGAAAAGAGTCACATCGAGGCCGCCGAGAGGAAGAAGGCCTGTTAACTGGAAAATGCTTGCAGGCAATGTTGGTAAGATTTGTCAAACTGTTACTGTTGATATTATATGGAGGCATTTTTAAAAAGACCATTAAAACATGTTAAAAAGAAAGGAAAGGAACTCAATTCGATTAATAATGAAACTGAACTTTATTCAATATAAAATATAAATATTATCTATGTAAAATTATGTAATTTTAAAGCAATATACAATCTCATAATGATAAAACTGAATTATGGATTTAGGTAACAAACAATTAAAGAAACATATTAAACACAAACAATTCTTGGCCTTCAGGACAAGATCACAGAGAAGTATCTGTTCTGATGCTACACTTCACCTTTTCTGTTCTCGGGCGGTGGAGGAGAAATCCTTCATGATTGAGACAATTTTGTTCCTATCCAGACTCCAGAGTGCCTCTTATTGGGGAGCCGGATTTTTCCCCACAAGATTATATGTTAAAATAATACAGAAATTATATTTAAAGTTTTGGTTTTCTGTTCTTCTATGTCCATTTTTTGCATGTTTTTCATCAAAATGTGTATCGTATTTTCATTAGTTACATGATTAGGAATCCTATACTCCACTTTAGTCTTCCTTTTCATATCAGTGCAGAATACATGAATACGGAAATGAAGTTCACATAACTAAAGAAATAATCTTACCATGATGTGAACATTGTTTAAAAACTAAGAAAATTTAGTAAACATCTACAATATTAAATCAGAGTGGTGGTGAATTTGGGAGGGGACATTATTATTATTATTATTTCACTCATTATGGAGTTGTCTCACAGGCCATCATCAGTGATCGCTCACTGGCAGTAACCTGTGATGTTCCCTGGAGACCGAGTGACAAAAAGTCTCCTCAGATTTCTAGTGTTCTCCACCTCTTGACCACTCGTGCAGATGATTGCACATTATCGCAACAGCCGTTTTCCATTGATTTCTTGTTGGCATCAGCCATTGGTGTTTCCTGGGGTTTGGGTGACAAAATGTCCCTTCCTCCCCAGGTATCAGATTTAAGCAGTACACTTCCAGTGGAGATCTGGTTAGTACTCTCCCACCTCGGTCTTTCCATCCTCCCTGACCCTTCACAACTAGTTGATGTGGCACTAGTCGACGTCATCTACACCAGTTTTTTTTTTTATTATCATTGTTATAATAACAATAATGGTGCTTGGGCACTGTATGCACTGTGCTATATTTTAGATAGTATTTCCAAGTTAAATTAAATTTTTATGGAATCTTTTTTCATTAAATTGTTAGGTGAAAGTGTGGAATAGTTACAAAGCCTCTCCCCCTATTAAGAATGGCTTTCTAAATAATAACATTATTTCAGCAGGGTGCATACAACATTTACTCGTACTTCACGGGGAACGTGGACCCTGTGTAAATGGTGTTTTTATTTAATGATTGCTCCCTGTAAGCGCATGCGCAAAAGGTTTTCTTTGGTTTATATAATCACGAAAACTTTTTGCAGGTACTATTTGAAGCCAAAAGGGGGGGGGCATTATTTGAATATGTATGAAAAAATAATTTAACAAAAAAATAAAAAACTTTAGTGGAGAAAATAATAAAAGAATTATCATGAAATAAAATAAAAACAAGCACAAAATAAAGTATGAATCAAATTTACCCCAAAAATACGAAAAAATAAAAATGAATACATGCACAATTAAAAAAAAAAGTCTGAGATATATACAAAGAAAGTAAAAGAAAACGCTTTCAGGGAGCAATCATTAAATAAAAACACCGTTTATGCAGGGTCTGCGTTCCCCATGAAGTACCCATTTATTTATAAGATAAAACACAAGAAAATATGTTAACTAAAATTTAATGTACTCTTTATTTTTAGTTCATATCAAAACTTTAATTAAAACTGATTAGTTAATAAATTTTTCAGATGAATTTGTGTTCGTATGTCTCAATAGAGAATATGGAATTTCCTATTTCATTTCCCATTTCAGTCATGTAAATTATTTACAGTTTAAATGTTATAAAACAAACAAACTTTAAGTTTTAAATATAATTTTAAAGAAATAAATCACGCCTAGTGCTAAAATATTGAACCATCGATCGTTTTAGTTAAATAAAAAAAGTTTTTAAAAAACTGTTCTGAAAAATGCTTCTAACTTTAAAATATTTGGAAATACTCAATGAAAAGTTTTATTATTAAAAGAAGGGACTGAAAAATATGATCATATAAAAATTGTTTGTTTTGCAGTTTAAAAAAACTAAATAAAATGAAATATTCAATTTTTTTCGATAGACATGTAAGAAAATTTCAAAAACAGGTTCACTTACTGTTATAATTTGTTAGATTAAAATTATCCCAATGTGTAATTATATAATTATCCAAATGGAGAATTGTTTTTCTTTTTAGGAGAATAAAAATACATACAAGTTTGAATTACCTTCATAATATTACTACAAGGGACAACAAAAAATATTTTTAATGGCTATTAGTGTGTAAGGGGCAACGAAAAATATTTTTTATGGTTATTAGTGTAGTCACGTGGTTGAACACAAGAAACTTTAGGCACCATATACCTGCATGTTGATCTAGCAATGACGTCACGCGGTCATGTTCATCGGCCTTTACTCTCAGTAGCCTAGGTCAAATCCCCAAATCTGGTTGTCTTGTCTTAGCTCTCATAAGGTCCGAGAATGAAACTTTTTTGTAATGTCGTCGACTCTGCTGCTCACGAAGCCAAAACACAAGGTAAAACAAAAGAAAGAACAAAGATAAAGAGATATATATGTATTTACATTTTGTGCCAAAATTAAATTAGTTTTTACTAACATTTTTTTTTATTTTTGGTATTTCTTAATGTTTATGCTCGGTAACCTCTAAACTTCCAATATGTAAAGGGAAGCAAATCTGACTGAACATTAAATGCCTCTTCTCTTTAATGAAAGTGTGTGTGTGTGTGTGTGTGTGTGTGTGTGTGTGTGTGTGTGTGTGTGTGTGTGTGTGTGTGTGTGTGTGTGTGTGATATGCATGATAAGAAAAGGGGGAGCACAGTCCATTTTATTTGCTATTTCGGTATTTTTTTAGATTAGGTCCACCTCCACAATTTTCTTTTAAATGACACCTTTTTAAGGTTTTCGGCTATGCTGAATACGAAAATCGCATTGTAATTTTGCAGAAATAATTAGTTAACAAGATATAAAAAGTTGTATTATGTATTGTATTCTTTGGCAGCCATTTTTTTTTACGCGCATGCAGTGTCAATCATAGATTAGTAGATTTGTGTATGGCACGCGCATGCGCGTAAAAAAGATGGCCGCCAAAGAATACAATACATAATACAACTTTTTATATCTCGGTAACTACTTATTTCTGAAAAATTTCAATGCGATTTTCGTATTCAGCATAGTCGAAAACCTATAAAAGTCGTCATTTACAAGAAAATTGTGGAGGTGGACCTAATCTGAAAATTTACTGCTATTTCTAATAGATTCAATAGGTTAGTGCTTTTAATTGTATTTTGATGCAACGATTCTTTTTCTTTCAGTTTTATTTTGATATCGGTCTGTCTTTGCGTATATCCATCTCATTAGTTTGGTTGTCACCATTACCTAATTTCAACTTGGCAATGTTGTTTATACTGTAGTACTCGAAGGCTAGAGTCACTATTTAGTAAGGGTGTAGTGAACTACTACTATAATGCTGCTACGGTATGCTTCCCTATTTCTCTCTTTCTCCCTACTCTTCTACTTCTCCCTTCCTTTCTTCTCTCAACGTCACCCAAGGTTTCAGCCAATCAAAATAGAGGACTGTCCTGAAGGGAGATACAAAGAAGAAATCTGTCTCAGACATGCGGGAACGATAGAAGCATCAACGTGCGATGGACCAGTTTCCCTGGGTAAAGACTTTTATCAAAGAAATGTACCATTCTCTTTGTACCCTATATCTTGGAAACCTTTATAAAACATCATCAATCCTAAAGTCTCGGCGCACTTAATTATAACCCAATGTTTTCTTTTCCCCAACCATTCTTTTTCAGCACTCTTGTTCTCTCTCTAATGTCGGAGGTGCCCTAAAAAGGGGACCGACTGAAATGGTGACCCTTTTTCAAACGTTGTTAAAATTTATGGTAAGCACCACAAGGGTGTGTATTCATTTTTGCCAGTAAATGCCAAGTGTTCTTTAGTTACTGTGGACGCTGAAATTTGGAAAAATGGCCACATTACCGTTAGCCATATTTCTTTTTTCATGTACACTTTTTGTTTTTGGTAGAGAAACATGAGCACATCACTTAAATTCCCATAGTTGATGCTAGACGTAATGTCGTAGACTCGATTCATAAGAGTGAAATAAAAGGTAAACAAAATAAAATACAAAAAACAAAGACAAATGCATGTGTTTACATTTTGTGCCGAAGTTAAACTGATTAGTTTTCCCCGACACTCTTTATGTCCGGTATTTCTTATTAAACATGCTCAATAATCTCTAAACTTCTAATATGTGAAGGGAAGCAAATCTGTCTGAATGCTAAACTTTATTTCTCATTTGTTCATTGTTCATCAAATGAAGCAGACCTACTATGTCTCTAACCTGTTCCTACTACAAACTTGTATGTGTCGACTGTAAGTAAATTCTTTGTGTTTGTCCCCTTACCTACTCGGTTGTGTTAAAATTATGCATATTTGATTTTTGGAGATGTGCATAAATTATTTAATTGTATATTTTTTTTGTTTTACGATAGTTTGTGAATAAATGCGTAATTTATTTAAATGTTTGAAAAGTGTTTGTTGAGATTAGGCCATACCTGTGAAGTATTTGTGTACTTATTATTGCAAGCATTTAATTTCCTTTCTGGCTTACCAAATCAGAGGCCATCTCTCAGGTGAACTGAGCACAGGACAAGAGATTATAATAGGGTTAACACACAGTTTACTTCCTCTTTTCTTAGCTAGGAAACAGTACTGACAACTCTATGTTGCTCAGACCAAACTTCTCTTTTGGGACATGACACAAACCTCTGGCTCTGGGTTTAACTTCGAGAAGACACAAGAATCCATCATAGATGTACATGGACTTAGCAAAAATACACACACACACACACACACACACACACACACACACACACACTATATGGCACTGGCTTCAAAACTTGTGTAAACATTCTTCATATATGAACACTTTTTCTATCCTTAAAAAAAAACGGGCATTCATCCTACTGTCTATATATGAACTTTTCTCTCTTTCCTACTAACCGGACATTTATTTAACACCATGTGGACCTCTCTTCTTTTTTTGTACAACCTATTTTTCCTGAACTGCCAATAAACTTGCATATGAAAGGTTTGTTCGCCAGTGTCATTTTGTTCACAAAGTTCTCCCAGTTATAACAAATGCTCATGCATGCAATAATGAACAGATCGGAGAAGACCATTTGTTAGCTTAGGTGGCATTATTACAACTATTTTTAAGAAATTGTCTTAAAAAGCATTGTTTATATTGGTAATTTGTATATAAAAAAAAGCCTTAGAATGCCATACAGTACAATTAAATCTTATTTATTTCTTTTTTCGCATCAGAATTTCAAATGAATATACAGAAAAATACCTTTTTTTCTTTTTTTTTTTTTTTTTGCTGTTGGGATGTTTTCAATGTGTATTTCTTGTTTCTACCTGACATACAGATTTGTTTTTATTTTAATTTTTTTCCTATTGATCCATTGTTTAAATGACTCTGCCTCTTACATATTTAAACATGGATTTTAAAAAATAGCAAAAAATGTACTTCTTTGATCATTGTTATTTTCACAGTGAGAAAAATTCACTTCAATTAGGATTATTACTATCATTATAACTTTTTAACTGTACAAAAACTATACAGCACTTTGAAAATAATATACAAAGTCTAGCACACACAATACTATTACATGAGAAGGGCTGTTCCCTTCTCATGTAAGTAAGAAAGCAGACTAGATACAAGAAAATAATATTAGGAAAAGGCTAGAATCGAACCCTGTAAGCAAGTGGATAATTGAAATCCTAGGAATGCAGTCAATTGTTAATTCTTTTAGAAATAACTAAATATTATTTATGTCAGAAAAAAAAGCAATTGTTCATTCTTTTAGAATAACTGGATATTAAATATGTCGGTTAAAAGAATGGACAATGTGAGTTTATAAATTAAAAATAGGTTAGATATCAAACAATTAAAATTGTAAATTCTTTGTTTGCTAAAAGTGTATTTAGAGGGACATATGTAGAAAATGTAATACAGTCACGTTGGTCGACAGTAGGTCTCTGACGTCATAAACAAAAGAATTTCTCAATATATTGAATCGGAGGGTTCAAGGTTAGGGAGAATTAGAGAGAGAATCAGAGAAGAACACAATCATTGTCACAGTGATAGAGTTGAGAGCGACTTAGCGGAGCTGATCCCCTTAGAAGCAAAGGGTAGAAGAGAGACAGGTTTGAATTCCTGACATCACCAATCGGCCAGTTGAAGAATAAAAAAATCATCTATATTTTGTAACTGTTGTCTTTGTGTTGTCTTTACAAGCAAAAAGGTAAATGTGTTTTGTATATTCATCTATAAATGAACTTTGTATAACACTTCCTCCTCAAGTAATGTGCCTCCTTCATCATAAGTGAAGTATCTCCCCTTCCTCTGTGTTAACAAGAACTCTTGTATAAATGCCCCAGCTCCGTATTAATATTATGAAGTCCCAAAAAATTGTCACAGTCGTCGTTGTGTGTGTAATATCATTAAATAAATCTCATCATCATCGCTTTTTCGGAATCCCCATCATACATGTCCACAATATGTACCCATAACACAACAACACAATGCACAACACTCAAATTTAAGGCTATATGCCCTTTATTAACGTTTATTTTTTATTTTTATTTATTTATTTATTTATTTAAATTTAAGGTTATCACTCTTTATTTCCAGAGTTGCATGTTTAAACTGATAGATGGTGATAGCAACTTTCTTTCTCTCTCTATCTCACTCTCTTTCATCTGGGACACCATATTGTATGGACGTGTGGAGATTTTCTCCTCTGGACTTTCTTATAAAACATTTCTTGTACCAGTCGCCCTTAATAAATTCCCAAGGTTTGTAAGTTACATATTTTGGTGAGCGTTATTTCTTTATTTGTTGTTTGTTCATTAATTTTACCTTTCTTGACATGGTAGACAACATTTACAATGTCCACTAAAACAGTTGTATCAAAGTCAGATCAAGTATGTTTTATATTTAGCTCATCCAGGCGTTTCTTTTTGTTGTTTATAGCAAAAATCATCAACACCTGCTAATTGAAAGACCCTTTACATGCAGGCGCATTGGAAAGTTTGCTTTGGCTTCTTATTCACATCTTTGCTTTATAAAAGTGACACTGAGATCACTAGTCGGGCTGTTTTTTTTGTTTTTTTTTTGTTTAGATTTGTTTGAGTTTGTATTTCTGAAGAATCAGTGTTTCATTTGAAGGTGTTCCAGGTAAATAAGTTATGGGGTAAAGTACAGAATAGTTAACAAGCAAGAACTCATGAACAAAAAATAAAACAACAAATTATTTATAGCAAATGCAGTTCTACTGATCCATGTATGTGGAAATCATGTGTAAAATGGCTGCCAAGATGTAGCTTGTTTTTTACTTAACTTAGGTGATTATGGTGCTTTTAAAAAGGTTTTGTTTAGCGGAGAAGCTTATCACTCGGACTAAGGGTTAGTGTTAGGGTAAGTAATATTTTTTTAAATATCTTTTAAATATGAAATTGATTTAAGTTAAGTGATCACTTCAAAAATGTGGGTCACCAGTGTGTGTGTGTGTGTGTGTGTGTGTGTGTGTGTGTGTGTGTGTGTGTGTGTGTGTGTGTGTGTGAATAAGGCATCTTACACAAAAATCAAATTTTGGAAAAAAAAAAAAATCAGTTTCCACATATTAATAGTCTATAAGGCAGTAGATAATTTAAGTCTACTGTATTTGCTATAAATTATTTGCTGTTTTGTTTGTTTGTTTTTTTCTTTTACAATTTCCTGCTTGTTGACTACCCTGGACTTTTACTAAGTCAGGTTGGTGCAAAAATAATGTTTTTTGACGTTCAAAAAATATATTATAAACGAAATTATTTTTGCACCAACCTAATATTATAAAATGTTGCCTGATGTGAAGTGATTTTTAAACTGTTATCATTCTTTTTGTCTTGAATTGTATCAGTAAACTTGTTTTGTTTTTTTACTCTTTTTTTCAGTGTTATTTTTGTTTTAAAACTTGTTGTCTATTGATGTTCCCAAACACAAAAAGATTGTTTTCTTTCATTTTGTTTATATACGCTCTAGACTAATATAATAACCAATAATATATTTCCCTTTTATGCAGTGTAAAGACAGCAATATCCTGGTTTGTTTGATGATCCACACGTTTCTACTGGATGATATTACATTCAGCTTTCATACTTATTGCATGTATCTCATGATAATCTTTTTATCTAAAGAAATACATGCAATAGTTTTTGTTATTTATCACATCTATATTACAATTACAATGGCTGTTATGTAAATTAATAATACAACAGTCTTTTGAAATACTGTACATCGAGTAAAGAGCAAAGACTCAAACACAGCCACTTGTATGTCTAATTTGGATAACTATTTTTTAAACAGCTTATAATAAATTAATATTTAGTGTTATTCATTTATAATTTTATTGTCTTATTTTCCTATATATATGCAATAGTTTTGTCATTATAAACTAATTAAATTAAAGGGTCAATATGAACTAATTAATTACAGTGATTCAATAAAAACAATTGATAAATTATACTGTGCAACAAATTTAAGGTTAAAAAAATACATGCCGCGTAAAATCTGTTTCGGTATAAGAAAAGTATCCTGACACTAAATCTGACCTTTATCTCTCTAGATCAGGCAACGTTTTCATTCACTACGAATAATATTTTATTATCATTTGTTATGAATGAAAAACACAGAATTATCAGTTTAAGCAACATTCGTCCTCTAAACCCTCTTGTGTTGAGTGTCATCCTCCATTTTTTATATTCCAGTAGTAGTCTGCCAACATGCCAGGGTTCTTTTTTTTTTCTTTTTTTTTTTACATAGGCATCACCACTTATCAAAGCCAATAGGCCACTCGAGGATAAGGGTTAAAGAGTGTACAGTAGAAATTGGACAATATAGAAATCGTTAGTAATGGAAATTCGGTAAATTTGTTAACTTATATGGAATGGCTCATCAAAAACTTGTTTACGTTAGACTTGAAGACAACCATATTGTAGTCAGCTGGAAAGCAGGAAAATGGAAGACAATTCCATAGGTGTGCAGTTCTAAGAAAGAAGCTTTGCTCATGGAATCTACGTTTAGGTTTAGACACAGATAAAGAGTGGGGGAAATTAGAGATAGTGTTTTCTGCTAGACGGGTGTTTCTTGTGAAAGTTTGGCAAGGAGGGACCATAGATTGAAGCTCAGCCAAGCACTTGCTATGAAAATAATAATAAAGCAAAGACAAACTTGAAACATCTCTTCTGTGAGATAGAGGTTGCAGTGAATAGAAAAGGATATCTCCTACGAGGCTACAAAGTCTATTTTGAACTCTATCAAGGCAGGATAAGTCCTTTCTAGCAGCTTTTGCCCAGATGTGGCAACAGTACTCCATCCTTGGACGTACCTGGCTCTTATATAGATAGAGAATTGCATCAGCAGTAAAATATCTACTGGATCGATAGAAGGATCCCATCATTTTTCCAGCGGCCTTGGCAACGGATTTAATGTATGTGTTCTATTTCAGATCAGAAGTAAAGGTCAAGCCCAGAAGCTTGTGAAAACATGAGGCCTCCCCAAGATGAGAGACATTCATTTCAATTGATGCCAGATAAGGAACAGAACTATGATGATGTAAAGATAAAAGCTTGGTTTTAGATGCAAAATAACAAGCCACCTCTTTCCTCATTGAACCACTTGCTCAAGATCAGAGGAGAGAGAATCAGAGAGAACTTGATCGTTTACGGTCTTAGATGTGCTACCATAGATAGTAGTGTCATCAGCATAAATGTCTATGAATGATGTAAGGATGTGATTTGGAAGATCATTAATGTAGATCAGGAAGAGAGTTGGGCTCAGTATGGACTCCTGAGGGACTCCAGCATTAATACTGAGAGTTTCTGATTTCTGCCCATCAACCATTACTCTTATGAGCCTATCAGAGAGAAATGATTTAATAACTGAGAAGACCTTTCCAGCTATACCGTAGATGGAGATCTTGTGAAGTAGACCTTTATGCCATACTCTATCAAAAGCCTTTGATATGTCAAGAGCAATTGCCCTAAACAAAACTGATTCTATTTTTCTTTAAAACTTTTCTCCATCACTGAAATATCCTGATGGAATCCTCGTTATATTCATCACTCAGATCACTAAAATTATCCGCAAAATTCTCGAAAATTACAATAATTTGAAAAAAAAAACAAAACCAGAAATGGATTTTCCATGCCATTGTGCATATAAAAAATGGCCACAGATGTTTGGTACTTTTTTGAGTGTTGCACAGTGTTATCAAAACTATTCTTAAAATATCACATTCATTCATTCATTTTTAAGGGAAATAATTTAAATGAAAACTATAGTTTTTTATAAGTACAATAGATTTATACTAAGGATATGCAATATAAGTTATACATTTAATATGTAGAGCTAGATTAATAGCATCTGGATGGCAGGCAGATTTTTGTTTGTCATTAATAAACAAGAACAAATATTCTTAAGATGCAACTATTGGCAATGAATTTCAAACTTAAGCATAACAAACAAACAGACTGACTGATGGATGGGTATGAACCCTTATATGTATTGAAATATCAGTGCTTATCCAAAATTTCCACTACATTAAAAACAAAATAAAAAAAAATGTATGATGTACATATTTGTGATAGAAAATATTGTATTCCAAAATTCACGTAAATTGACCAAGTATTTTTATTTTTCTTATTATTTGGAATCTTCGGACTACTGTTCTCATCTTGAATAGTATTTTCACAACATTTCAGTCGATATAACCTCTGATCTTCTTCAGGTCTATCTTGTCAAATTCGGAAATGTTTCTGCTAAACTTGGGAATTTGAATAGAATTTGGAACAGAATCCTTTATTTAGTTCACAAGGATAGCATGCTCTCATTCTATCAGCCATGACTGGATAGGGTGACTGAAAAATACAAATGTGAATTACTTAGGATTACTATCCAGTCATGGCTGACAAAATGAGAGGTTGCTATTCCTGTGAAGTAAATAAAGGGTTCCGTTCAAAATTTCATCCAAATTCCCGAGTTTGGCAGAAATATTCCTGAGTTCAACAAGTTGCTAAAGAAGGTTGGAGGTAACATCAATAACAAAGATCTCCATAAAACATTTTCTTCAGTTAGCTTCTCAATTAATTTTGTCCTATGGATAGATTCAGAACATCTGCTTTGATTCTTCTTGTTAGTCATTGCTTCCACATCTCCATTGCAATTTTTCAGTTTACACCTCATGGCTTTCAAAGAGTACTGTGCTGCAGCTAAGATAATTCACCCTGCTTACAGGCTAAGGGTTAGGAGGGGCGTTTGACATGAGGTTTAAGAAATTCATTTCTTTCTTCAAAACCCTGAAATATGTTTGTTTTTGTTTTTTGCCGATATGGTGGACAGAAAAGAAATTTCTCAACAAAGTGAAGTTGACATTGGCAGCGAGAAGTCTGTCCTGATATCTAGGAAGATATTGTCATTGGACCATGTGTTTTATTTTAAGTGTTAGACCACCATATAAGTGATGGGAATTAAACTGAAAGATGGAAAGGTATAGCTGATAACAGTTTTTTTTTAAGCAAATAGGTTGGAAAGAAAGAAAAAGGGAAAAGAGAAAGAAAATATGATTTAAGACAGAAAGAAAAGAGATTCAGAAGAAAAGAGAAAAGAAAAACGATACAGAAAGAAAAGAGTAATATCCAAATGACAGAGGAGGAAATGCTAATCTCAAAGAGATAATGGTTGGAATTAGGGCTGAATAAAAAAAAACATTGTGTTTTGGAAATGAGGAGAGAATTTGCTGGCTGGCATCAAAGAGTATGTATCGTTTTGGGCTGCAGTCCAGGGCTAGAAACCTCCCCAGAAGAGTTAAGTTGAAAAGCTCTTGCTCCTAACTAAAAAGCTGCTTGAATGAACCTAAGTTGAGAACACCCTGCAATATGAAGCCATTAAGAACCCAAAGAATTAACTTTCCTTTGCACAAAGTGTACTTTGAATATCTAATGAACAATTATTCTTGTTTATAAAAAAAATGATCTCAGAATTATTATTGTATTGTTTGATTTGAAAATCCAGTTAATTAAAGTGCCGACACTATAAACAACCTAGACTGCACTAAGAAGAGCGATATACCAGCAACACCAGAGCATCCACAAAAACGAATTCAATATGACGTCAAACCAACGAACGACCAACTAAAGTTCAAAAGGTATTGCCACACGGACTTAGGATCATGTGTGCGTCGTGTGCCCTGAGCATCAGAGCAGTAGTTCTACTGACCAGTGAGAGGCTGATTACCTTTCAAGGGCCCACAACTAGACAAAGATAAAAGTGTAGCCACCAGGATTTAGGGTTAGTGCACATTTTCTTGCCAGTGTGTACGATGAGACCCCCGTATAGGGTGGTATTACAGTGTCTTGAATAAAGAACCATTCCTGTAATAGAAAAATGATCCAAAAAGGGATGGAAAAAAAATATATTGTAGAGAAAAGAAAATTGTCCAATTGCAAATATTAAATGTAGTTATTCCAAGCAAAAATTGGAAGCATCAATTCAGTCAGAAGAGCTTTTTAAAGAATTCCAAATAAAGAATGGTACTATTAATCTAGTAAAGGTCAGCAGAGCATAGTTCCCTTTTCATGTTAAAATGAAAAGCTATGACTGAAAAATTCAAAGAGATATTTTATACGATTCTAGTACCTGGTCAGTTTGTTCATATCATTCATGGCTATTAAATATAATCGTCCAAGTTTTTGTGATTTAATTTAAAATCTATAATTCGGCTGTAAAAGCTTATTTTAACTGAAATCAAGGAAATGTCTGATTTGAAATTAACATAATTTGGGAGTGGTGGTAGAGGGATGAAATGCAGCACTTTTGATAGTAGTAACTTAACAATTTTAAAAATGGCATTTATTGCAACTTGCTTTCAAGCCCTTCATATATTTGAAGTCTCTATTTACTTGTAGCAACCGTGATACATGGCAGGTGCTCGTCTGAACTCCAATCTCTGGTCCCCCCTCGCCAATCTTTCATGAAAAACACCCATCTAGCTGAATCCACTGTGAAAAATTTCCCCCACTCTATATCTGTGCCTAAATCAAAATGTGGATTCCATGAACAAAGCTTCTTTCTTAGAACTGCATGCCTGTGGAACTCTGTTCTGTCTGCTTGCTTCCCACCGGACTATAACTTGGATGTCTACAAGTCCAACGTTAACAAATTCCTAATGAACCGCCCCCTTAAGTAAACACTTCATCAAATCTCCACACTAATGTAATGTACTTGCAATAACCCTTATCCCTGAGTGGCTTCCGGGCCTTGATAAGTGGTGATCACTGTGTAAAAAAAAAAAAAAAAAAAAAAAGCAGCAGTAGCAACAGAAATGCCGCAGCAGTGGCAACTTGCAGTATGTGACTTTTAAACAGTACTTAATTTCTAAGCTTGTCACTGTGGTGCAAGCATTTAATTTTCTTAGGCAAGCTGAGTATGAGACAAGAGATTATATAAAGGTTACCATGGTTTACTTGCTCTTTTCTTAGTCAGGACATGATACTGATAACAAGTCCACATTCTTCAGACCCACCTTCAAATTTCTCTCTCGAGGCGAAACAGAAACCTTCTGGGCATCTGTGTTCGACATTTTTTACAAAAAATTTCCCCAGACAAGGCATGAAGCCACTCAATGTAACAAGCTAACAAGAATGAAAGAATGAAAGATGATTATCACAAAGACAGTAGATGCTTAATCTTGAAAAGACCAAAGCTGCAAGTAGGAGGAAAATAGAACAAGAATAGAATTCCATGATTTTGCAGTTTTTGGAAAGAAGCTACTGGAATAAGAATCTGTATAAAAACAGTAAATTGATGGAAACCACTAGGCACAGTCAAACAAGCTGGAACGAAAGACGTAGATAATAGATCAGAAAATTTTGAAGAACACATGGCATAATAGTATTTATAAAAAAAACTGAGACTAGCAACATCACTTTTGTGAGAGATAGGTTGCAGTGAAGAAGCAAAGATGCAGACCAATCAAATTACAGATACGTTTTGGCACTTTATTAAGAACTCTCAAATGGGACAAAGATCAACCAACCCAAATATCACAATAGTATTCCATACATGGTCTGATAGTAGATTTGTAGAGATAAATAGCCTCAGGTGTGAGAACATGTTTAGAGTGATAGAGAGAACTGATTTTACAAGAAGCAGAAAGAGTAATGGATTAACAGGATTAAATGAAAGCCATTTCTTACCCCAATTCATAACTAAACTCAGGTCAACTTCTAGATCAGCTGCGTATTTCAACTGATTCAAGTGAGATGGTATCATCAGCATAAATGTTAACTTCCTGAATAATATTCTCTGGAAGGTCATTTATACAGAGAAGAAGCAGTGTTGAATATAGAATAGAGCCCTGAGGAACACTGGCATTGATAGAAAAAGAAAATGAAGAAACACTATCCAGAATTACTTGCAAACTTTGATCATAAAGAAAAGACCTAATAATATTAAGATCGTCACCACCAATAACATAACCTCAGGATTTATGTAGAAGACCATAATGCCACACACTGTTGAACATCTTCAGAATGTCATTCAATAGTCCTACCTTCTCCTGAATTATCTATAAGCTGATAGACCGTTCAATTACAACAGTTTATAGATCATCTGTTGAACAAAAACAACAAAAGTCATACTGAACATTATTAAAGAGGCCCAAACTTTCCAGAAAATGAACAAGCTTACTGTTAACCAACCTTTTAAAATCTTTGCTAATAATAGAGAAAAGACTAACAGGATGATAGTTCGGTCAGATCGATCACCAGCATTTTTAAAGATAAGGACAACAAAGGAGTCTTTCCAACAAGAAAGGAAACAGGATTGAATCAAACAAAGAAAAAGTTCAGGAGCATAATGTTTTTGAGTACAACAGGAATCGAATCAGGATCAAAAGCTTTAGACTTGATCAGATCAGCAAAAACCCTAGCAACCATCTTTAGAGTGATAATTACAGAATCAAGAGGCTACCACCAGATGCATGTTGACTTAGCATAATACATATGCACACACATGTATACATGGCCCTAACTTACACATGTGTTTATTGTATGCAAAAATTCTCATGAACTCTTTCCTTTATAGACAGGATATATATTCCATCTTTCATATGAACTCATTCACTTACCTTCTATAATAGTCCAAATGCTCTGATCATTACTAATACTCGTCTATTACATTTCTTCTTTTACTTATAGATTAACGAAGATTACTCAATAAAATTGTTTTAAATATTAGAAATGGACATTTGTCTCCTTTTCTAAATACTTGCCTCTCCACAGAACAAAGTCAGACACAAGATTGGTTTTTAATAGTCCAGCTCTCTAACTAGAGGTACAGTGAAGTGAGACAAGAATAAAAATTGTCTTTTATCCTTCACTGATTGAGGATAAAAAAGATGAAGTGCATTATCAGAGCAAATATCAAAATTTAATCTTCACCTAAATTTGTAGTCAATCTTTTCTCAAAGACATCTGATATATTATTGATATTGTTGCTGTCCATATGTAGATGCATTATAAATTTTACTGTCCATTCATAGATATATTGTCAATGTTAGTGTGCATTCATAGGAATATTGTAAAAATTACACTCCATTAGTAGATGTATTGTCAATGTTACTATTCATTTGTAGAAATATTGTTAATGTTATTATTCATTTATAGATGTATTGTCAATGTTACTATTCATTTGTAGATGTACTGTCAATGTTACTATTCATTTGTAGACATATTGTCAATGTTACTATTCATTTGTAGACATATAGCCAATGTTACTATTCATTTGTAGACATATTGTCAATGTTACTATTCATTTGTAGATGTATTGTCAATGTTACTATTCATTTGTAGAAGTATTTTCAATGTTACTATTCATTTATAGACATATTATCAATGTTACTATTCATTTGTAGACATATTGTCAATGTAATTCATTTGTAGACATTGTAAATGTAACTATTCATTTGTAGACATATTGTTAATGTAACTATTCATTTGTAGAGATATTGCCAATGTTACTATTCATTTGTAGATGTATGGTCAATGCTACTATTCATTTATAGATGTATTGACAATGTTACTATTCATTTGTAGACATATTTTCAATGTTACTATTCATTTGTAGAAATATTGTCAATGTTACTATTCATTTGTAGACATATTGTTAATGTTACTATTCATTTGTAGATGTATAGCCAATGTTACTATTCATTTGTAGACATATTTTCAATGTTACTATTCATTTGTAGACATATAGTCAATGTTACTATTCATTTGTAGATGTATGGTCAATGTTACTATTCATTTATAGATGTATTGTCAATGTTACTATTCATTTGCAGACATATTGTCAATGTTACTATTCATTTGTAGAAATATTGTTAATGTTACTATTCATTTGCAGAAATATTGTTAATGTTACTATTCATTTGTAGATATATTGTCAATGTTACTATTCATTTGTAGATGTATTTTCATTGTAACTATTCATTTGTAGACATATTGTTAATGTTATTATTCATTTGTAGACATATTGCTAATGTTACTATTCATTTGTAGATGTATTGTTAATGTTACTATTCATTTTTAGACATATTGTCAATGTTATTATTCATTTGTAGACATATTGCTAATGTTACTAGTCATTTGTAGACATATTGCTAATGTTACTATTCATTTGTAGATGTATTGTCAATGTTACTATTCATTTGTAGACATATTCTAAATGTCACTATTTTTTGTAGACATATTGCAAATGTTACTATTGTTTATGTTACTATTCATTTGTAGACATATTATTTATGTTACTATTCATTTGTAGACATATTGCTAATGTTACTATTCATTTGTAGATGTATTGTCAATGTTACTATTCATTTGTAGACATATTGTCAATGTTATTATTCATTTGTAGACATATTGTTAATGTTACTATTCATCTGTAGACATATTGTCAATGTTACTATTCATTTGTAGATATATGGTCAATGTTACTATTCATTTGAAGACATATTGTCAATGTTATTATTCATTTGTAGATGTATTGTTAATGTTACTATTCATTTGTAGTCATATTGTCAATGTTACTATTCATTTGTAGATGTATTTTCAATGTTACTATTCATTTGTAGACATATTGCTAATGTTACTAGTCATTTGTAGACATATTGCTAATGTTACTATTCAAATGTAGATGTATTGTCAATGTTACTATTCATTTGTAGACATATTGTCAATGTTACTATTCATTTGTAGACATATTGCTTATGTTACTAGTCATTTGTAGACATATTGTCAAAGTTACTATTCATTTGTAGACATGTTGTCAATGTTACTATTCATGTGTAGACATATTGTCAATGTTACTATTAATTTGTAAACATATTGTCAATGTTACTATTCATTTGTAGACATATTGTAAATGTTACTATTCATTTGTAGACATATTGTTAATGTTACTATTAATTTGTATATATATTGCTAATGTTACTATTCATTTGTAGATGTATTGTCAATGTTACTATTCATTTGTAGACATATTGTTAATGTTACTATTAATTAGTAGACATATTGTTAATGTTACTATTGATTTGTAGATGTATTGTCAATGTTATTATTCATTTGTAGAAGTATTGTCAATGTTATTATTCATTTGTAGAAGTATTTTCAATGTTACTATTCATTTATAGACATGTTGTCAATATTACCATTCATTTGTAGACGTATTGTCAATGTTATTCATTTGTAGACATATTGTCAATGTTACTATTCATTTGTAGACATGTTGTTAATGTTACTATTCATTTGTAGAGATATTGCCAATGTTACTTTTCATTTGTAGATGTATTGTCAATGTTACTATTCATTTGTAGGCATATTGTCAATGTTACTATTCATTTGTAGGCATATTGTTAATGTTACTATTGATTTGTAGATGTATGGTCAATGCTACTATTCATTTATAGATGTATTGTCAATGTTACTATTCATTTGCAGACATATTGTCAATGTTACTATTCATTTGTAGAAATATTGTCAATGTTACTATTCATTTGTAGACATATTGTTAATATTACTATTCATTTGTAGATGTATTGTCAATGTTACTATTCATTTGTAGACATATTGTCAATGTTACTATTCATTTGTAGATGTATTTTCAATGTTACTATTCATTTGTAGACATATTGTTAATGTTATTATTCATTTGTAGACATATTGCTAATGTTACTATTCATTTGTAGATGTATTGTCAATGTTACTATTCATTTGTAGACATATTGTCAATGTTATTATTCATTTTTAGACATATTGCTTATGTTACTGTTCATTTGTAGACATATTGTCAATGTTATTATTCATTTGTTGATGTATTGTCAATGTTACTATTAATTTGTAGACATATTGTCAATGTTACTATTCATTTGTAGACATATTGCTTATGTTACTAGTCATTTGTAGACATATTGTCAATGTTATTATTCATTTGTGGACATATTTTTAATGTTACTATTCATCTGTAGACATATTGTTAATGTTACTATTCATTGGTAGATGTATGGTCGATGTTACTATTCATTTGAAGACATATTGTCAATGTTATTATTCATTTGTAGATGTATTGTTAATGTTACTATTCATTTGTAGATATATTGTCAATGTTATTATTCATTTGTTGATGTATTTTCAATGTTACTATTCATTTGTAGACATATTGCTAATGTTACTATTCATTTGTAGACATATTGTTAATGTTACTATTCATTTGTTGACATATTGTTAATGTTACTATTCATTTATAGACATATTGTCAATGTTACTATTTATTTGTAGACATATTGTCAATGTTACTATTCATTTGTAGACATATTGTTAATGTTACTATTCATTTGTAGACATATTGTTAATGTTACTATTCATTTGTAGACATATTGTCAATGTTACTATTCATTTGTAGACATATTGTCAATGTTACTATTCATTTGTAGACATATTGTTAATGTTACTATTCATTTGTAGACATATTGTTAATGTTACTATTCATTTGTAGACATATTGTCAATGTTACTATTCATTTGTAGACATATTGTCAATGTTACTATTCATTTGTAGACATATTGTTAATGTTACTATTCATTTGTAGACATATTGTTAATGTTACTATTCATTTGTAGACATATTGTCAATGTTACTATTCATTTGTAGACATATTGTTAATGTTACTATTCATTTGTAGACATATTGTTAATGTTACTATTCATTTGTAGACATATTGTCAATGTTACTATTCATTTGTAGACATATTGTCAATGGTACTATTCATTTGTAGACATATTGTTAATGTTACTATTCATTTGTAGACATATTGTTTATGTTACTATTCATTTGTAGACATATTGTCAATGTTACTATTCATTTGTAGATCTATTGTCAATGTTACTGTTCAGTGTTCATTTGCAGATATATTGTCATTCTACAAAGTGTTCTTGTTTCTATTTTATTTTACAAAATTATAAGTATTTTAGTACCCTTCACTGATCATCATCATCTTTGGTCTAATATCCAATTTATACGTTCGCATGTGTGTGGTTGCTTTTAGAAAGTGACTTCCAACCTGACCTACCTCTGACAAGGTTTTTATTCATACCCCTTTATCACTTTCTTCTATGGTTTTACTGGCCTTCCCTTGCTACTACAACCTTTTTATATCTGCTAACCCAAGAACTCTCACCCAGCATCTAATTCCCATGTTATGCACATATCTCTTTATACTATCCAGATTTAATTATCACCTGAGGTCATCAGATTCAAGCATGTTGTTAAGACTCACATTAAACATCCATTGTATCATTCTCATAATATTTTTCTCCATGCAATGCTTGTATTTAATCCTCACTGGCCATTTTTCATCATCATACATCAGCACACTGCATGCACATATACTGTGTCATATATTGTTACTAGCAGATAAACTCACGCGTTATAATGTGATTGAATGTTCCATGCATTTTTTGTATATTATGTTTGGTTTTTTTTTCTTGCCTCCCCACAAGGGCAGAGTAAGACACAAGGTCGGTTTTTAATGTGGGAGGAAACCAGCTTCCACAAAATGGGCACTCTGGTTAGTAACAAAAATAAAAAATGTGTTAGTCATGAAGGATTTCACCTCCATTAACCAAGACCAAAAAGTGAAGTGAAAAAAGTGAAGTCCATCATCAGAACAGATATTACACTTTGAGGTATCAAATCCTATACTACACTTTGATCCTGGCCCAAAGGCCAAGAACCCTTGCATATCATATTAAATTAAAAAGAATTCTTATTTTGAACTCATTTTTTGTTTCATCTTCAAATATAAGAACATAAGAAAAGTTAATGTTTACAATAGAACATGTTTCTTCCTGTAATCTTAACAGTATATTCAATTTGAATAAAACAAATGTTCAAATTCAAGGGGTCATGGCGAGAAGACTAAGAAAACTACTTACACCAACATTTCTCTCAAAGAAAGTTGATTTAGTTTTCAAGAAAATATAAACAAATATGATACAGCAATATTTCAAATTATTGGAATCAAATGATCATAATGATAAAATAGTAGACAAAAACTATACAATATAACATTTTTAATTGTTTGTTGGTAGATATTTCAAAATTTCTATTCCTTCAGTGAAAAATTGAATTTGTTTTTAAATAAAATAAAATTAAACATGAAAAATACAAAATTTATATCTGACAAATGTTTACACATATTAAGTTAACAATGAAAACAAAAATGAAGTTTTGTAATTAAAAATTGTTTTTTATATCTCCAATCTATTATATTCCGCACTATCAACTACACTTCAACCCCTCTCTTATTGCTGCAATGTTGCATCCCTGTGCCTGTTTTATAAGTATTTTAATAGAATGTGCTCCGATGAACTTGTTGCACTTGTGCTCCCTTGACATACATACCCCTAAAAAACCCGCTTAGCAACAAATTCACACCCCTTTACTGCAGAGATCAATAAATTTTGGAAAGTCTTCTACTCTAATAGTTTCTTCTTTCGGACAGGTAGACTTTAGAATTCCCTTCCTGCTTCCTGTTTCCCTGACTGTACTGACATACAGACTTTTAAATGTAACGTAAACCAACATCTTGCTCATCTCCCCTAAATATTGTTCCAAATAGTAGACCCTTACGTTCAAGTGGCGATATACTTTATTTGGGGTGAACATGAGTAAAAAAAAAATTCCACATTTTTTAAAAGCACTAGAAGTTCTGAAAAAATACCAATAATTTAAAATGCTATACCTGTATACTACTAACAGTGTGGATCTTGCTTGCATGTCTCTGAGCACACTGGATGGATAATGTCATTGTTTTGTGACATCATACATTAAAACAGAAGTGAGGATAAACAAGGTATATTACTATTGAAGCATAAGGAGCTATTATGATAGAAACCAGATTTATAGGGGCAACCTTGGTGGGAGTTGAGCAGCAAGATGTTTGTTCACATTACATTTAAGTTTCTGTATACCATTAACTTGCTCATTAATTTCCCACTCTCTGTAAAGAAATCTTAATTTTTTTGAGGAGTTTTGTTTGAAGGCAATGACAATGCAAGTTTGTAGAAGACATTGTTCGCTATGAAACAAGGTAAAAATGAATACATGACGATATCAAAAGATTCCAATAATTTTTTTATTATTAATTAATTTACCAACCACTTGATTGCACATACTTTTAAAAATTTTCTCTTCTTTCTGAAGATGAGATTTACCTAAAAAATTCAAGGAGCATAACACAATGATACCATCCTGGTTCAACACATTACATTGGTAAATAAATAATTTTTAATTGAAAATCATTGAAATCTTTTAATATGGCAATTTATTCTTTTTACCTTGTTTCGTATCCACTAGTGCTTTTCTACAAAACTGCATCATCATTGCCTTCAAACACAACTCCTTACATACTATGCACAATGCTTTAAGCAAACTACATCTTTCTCGTCTTAATTTTTATTATATATGTTATAAAAACTAAAACTTCCAATAGAGATACCAACAAGCAATTACCAATATTACATACGTTTTACAGTTTGTCTTTTGTCCATAATTTTGTTATGATTGTTTGATTCAATGTTTGATATTTATTATTGACTTACATATTCATAAAATAATTAAATAATCATATTCATAAAATAAGAAAAGTAATTTTTAACCAGCTTTCAAGGCAACCATTTCAACTTGTTGAGTCAATTTTTGATAAAACTTCTGAGTAAACTGCATTCATCTAAAATGTAAAAAAAAAAAAATAACAACAAATAAGTCAAGATATGTGGTGACTCATTTAAGTGTCTTAAAGACATAATGATTAAATAGATAGAATTATCCATACATCATTAAAAGTTTCTTGTATGCACTAACCAGATTTGGTTCAGTGTATTATCTCTACTGACTTGGTCTGAGCTGACTAATAAGTTGTAACCATTGATCAGGCTCAAGTCAGATAGTGTCTCACATTTATTGACTAGGCTTAGTAAGTTGATATCTTGTATCACATGACCAGACTCAGGTTGGCCAGTGTTTTGAATACATCAGCTAAGATTTATCCATCCATTCACCAGGCTTTGTGCTGGTGCCTCATATCCACTAACCAACCTTTAAACCAGTGATTTGTTGATCAGGCCTTGAGTTAATACCTTGCATCCATCAATCAAACTTTGAACTATTACTTTGTATACACTAACTAAGCTTTGAGTTTTGTATTCATCCACTGATCAGCTTTGAGCCAATACCTTGTATGTTTTCATATAGTTGCTTGTGTCCATGTTTTTTTACTCATCTTCACCCTGAACAAGGCATAATGCCAGTTGGACGTAAGGGGCTACTAATTGGGACTATGCTTAAGAAAGATTAAGATTTTGGTTAACATTGCATTTGAACTTCTGCATATCCGTAGAGTTGGGGAAGCAGGTAGCAAGAAGGGAATTCCAAAGTCTAGCCATTCTAGGGAATAAGCTATTAGAGTAGAAAACTTTCTGGCATTTAGGGACCTCCACAGTGAAGGAGTGTGATTTTGTAGCTAAACGGGTTTGTCGGGGATATGTACCTCGAGGGGGCACAAGTGCAACAAGTTCATCAGAGCATATTCTATTAAAATACTTGTAAAACAGGCACAGGGATGCAACATTGCGGCAATGGGACAGGGGTTGAAGCTTAGTTGACAGAACCTATTAGATTGGAGATCTTTTTTGGACCCTATCCAAGAGGGAGAGACTAGCGATAGATTCACCAGCCCAGATGTAGCAACAATACTCCATGCATGGGTGAATGGTGGCCTTGTAGAGGTACAGGATACTCTCAGGTGCGAATAGTTTTCTAGCACAATAGATGGAGCCCACTTTCTTTGCAGCAGCCTTCACAATGTCCTCAATGTATTTGTTCCAGTTCATATTTCCTGTGAATGTTAAGCCGAGGAGTTTGAAGGAAGAATTCTTGAGTAGGGAGTTATTTGTTATGGATATCTGTGGTTGGAAAGGCTTCTTGTAATTGTTAAAAGAGAGCAACTTAATCTTACTAACATTAAATGTTACTATTCATTTACGTCCCCATTCCATTATGGTCTGGAGGTAATTTTCTAAAGATTCAGCCACTGTCTTGGATTTGTGTATATCTGTTCTATTCTTCCCTCATGCATGTTATAGAGCATTGTATTATCAGCAAATATACCCATCTCGGACACAATATTATTGGGGAGGTCATCCGCCTTATCCAGTGCATGATATATGCATTCAAAGATGACTTAAAATATCTGCAGTAGAACAACATTGCCTTAATTTGTACTGTTTGTCAGAAAGAAGATTAGCTTTTGCAAGATAGTGGACTAGTGCTTGATTGATCAGAATCTCAAAGATTTTAGCGAAGAGGGGGAGGAGACTGTGGGCAATAACTGAGAGAGCCAATCCTTTTGCCAGAATTCTTGTATGTTGGTACCACAGAGGCCATCTTCCAACTATTAGGGAAGCAAGATTCAGCAAGGCATTTGTTGTAGAGTTTGAAAAGTATGGGGGCTAGCTCAGTTGAGCATTTCTTAATTAGTGTAGCAGGGATGAGATCAGGCCCACATGCCTTAGAGGTGTCTAAGTTTTTTATGATATCATGGGCATGAGAAGGGGTGATTTTCAGATCATCAATTGTGGCTTCCATCTGCATAGGGAAATTTGGGAGGGAGGTGTTTGTTGGCTCTAGGGTGGAGTTGGAGACAAATCACAGAGAAAGCAGTTCCGCCTTTTCTGTTACTGTGCATGCAACCTTTTGGTTGTTGGATAGTGGGGAAATTACTGATTGCCCTTTATTCACTATACTATTATAAATTTTCCAGAAATCATGAGTTCCTATCTTCTGAAATTCTATACATTCCTTGGTTATTACAGCATGCTTTTTTTTTGGCTGTGGCTATTTCTCTCTTATAATGATTTCTAGCATCTATAAATTTTTGCCTATTTGTAATTGATTTATGACATACATTCATTTATTAGGCGTTGACCTGGTATCTTGTGTCTATTCACTGACTAACTTTTAGCCAGTGCTTTGTATTTACCAACCAGGTTTTGAGCTGGTGTTTTGTATTAATTTACCAGGTTTGGAGCTGGTGTTTTGCATGCATCCACTTACCTACTTTCATGTATTCATCAACCAGCATTTAAGCTATTTGTGTGTATCTATTTACTAGGTTGTAAGCCAGTGTCGGGTGTGGATTTACTGATACACTTATAGCTGGTACCTTATATCTACCAACCAGACTTTGGGCTGGTGTCTCATATCTACTTACCAGCTTTTAGGCCAATGATTTGTGTCAACTGACCAGGCCTTGAATTCCTGCCATGTATACATCAATCAAACTTTGAACTTTATATCCACTGATCAGGCTTAGGTTACTGTTTATTAGTTTGGGAAAAATAAACTATTAGCCAAAATGGAGATAGATTTTGAATTTTGGAAAGAGCAAGATAAAGTTCACACAAATATATGCAAAAATTATGTCTTGAAATGTATTTTTTTATTATTGCAACCATAAATATTATTAAGGATAAAACAATTAAATTATATTACCTGTTGTTCATAGGTAGATTTTAAAGCAGATAAATAGTGCTGGAACTTCATACTCAGTGAACACCATTTTTCAGCCTTCAAAAAACAGCCAGCACTAAAAATTTAATGAACGAAAAATTAGTTTAATTGAGTATTGGATTATTGGGTTCTACAAATAAATAATAAACATAACTTTGAATAGATAAATGAAACCAATTTATAAACTGGCTAATGAATATTATTACATCTCTGATCTGGTTCTGAACGTTTGAGTTCAACTTCAGCCCTAGGACTCGGACTTGTGATTAGTTTGTTCTGTTTTGGTTTGTTCAAAGGGCAGGGAAGTCTACCATCAAAGTAGCACCACTCAACTGTCTCCCATCAAATGCCAAAATGAAGGCGAAGGCTTCTATATGATATTGAGTCAGGTATAGGCAAAAGAAAGAAAACGAATACCTGTATCCTCATTAGATCTTCTGTGCATACGGCTATCAACTGGAGCAAGAATGGCAGGAATTCAGCAGGCTAGCAGAAAGTAGAAAGTTTCAACAAAGCGAGAAATATGGAAAGGAACACACAAAAATCCAGATAATTGAATTTTATCATTGGAGGGGCGTTTCTTTTTATTTTACCGTAGAACAATTAATACATGAACGACGCCATAATAAAAACATGTAACTGACAGAAAGAAATAAAAGAAACTTGGATCAGCAAAATGTCCTTCAAACTTTTCATCATCGGAAGATACAATGGAGGTTTAAAACACAAGAAGCGTCTTCAGAGTTAATGTTCATTGGCAGACTAGTCAGGGCTTGAAACAGAAGAAAGCTCCTCTGGCTGCATGTTCATCAGAAGACCAGCTGAGGCTTAAAAAACAAGGAAGTTCCACTGGCTAAATAGTTTCCTGATAAGTTAAGCATAATGCCATGGGGAGCCTTTCATATGAAGGGGGGGGGAATCAAAGTTATGGCACGAATATATTCATGATAAAGTCATTTAAATGCAATTAACAGGCATCAGACACAATACGGAGTTTCCTATATTCATTTTCCTTTCTTTTAGAGTGGCGGTAGCAAGAAATATAAAATTACTAACCTCATCTTGGGTAATCCACTGATAAGGTTTTAATCTAGGCATACATATGCAAACAGTTCATAGAAGGAAGGCAATCCTGAGCTTTTCTAAGCAGAGTTCATCCGACAGCTACATTCATGTAAAACACAGTAAAAGTCGGACGTAATGGGTATCCACTGACCCTCGTGGAGAGGCAAGTCGTTTGTTTCAGTGCGCAACAAATCCAGTCTCATAAAGTTCCTCAAATGACAGATATTGTCTTGTATTTTTGTTTTCTCCTCCTTCCATGATCTTAGTGCTCCCATCTGATGGCCTTGTGCCATCCAGTTAAGTAAGCTGACTTCTTCAATAATTCCATACACAACTATTATAGGGTTTTTGCCACCATTTTTACGCCATTCAACCGGCACCTTGTTTTGGCAACCAACACAATCAAACATGTCTCTTGACACCAAATTCAAGTCAAGAAGTGTTTGAAATCTTTGTTTTTTCCTTTTTCAGGTTCACACTTGGTGTGTGGGCATATGCCAACAATATTTCGGTGTGTCTTTGCTATGTGGCCTGCTAGCTTCTCGCTATGGTGGTTGGTCTACCCCTCCAATCTTCTTTGCTTTCACACGGCCTGCGTGCACGGCTATGACGATGGAATATGGAATACGTTATACTGAGTTCAAATTCTCTTACCTCTACTCTAGTGACTTACACACTAACATTGTTGAGAAAGGTATAAACTCACACTTTTATCTCAGTTATATGTAAACTAGTAACGTGTTCAATTTCAAACATATAAATAGCCACCTTCCTTAAAAAGACATCTTTTGAGAATGCACAAATTACCTCCCTTGCAAATAATGGTTTGATGGTATTATTTTTAGTAATACGGATTTATATCCACTTATTGAGTGATGCTTGTGTAGTATCTGTGTATGTCAATTTTAGCTTCTACTGTTTTATAGCTACTACAAAGAGAATATTTGTGAAATTTTGTGTGAAAAAATATGCTATTTAGTATTTGCATGAGAAAGTAAATAACTATGATGAATGGATTTACATATTATTATTCTGAAAGTTAGGTTTGAATTGAATCTGAATTGATAAAGCCATAATTATAGACAGACGAACATTCAGTCAATTATAACGATACTTTAGAAGATCCCATCTTAAGCTAATTAATCTAGTGAATACAGTATTCACTTTGTCATTTCTCAGTAAAAAAAAAAAAAGAGAGATTTATTCTCATTTATTAGATATTTAATTTAGAAATATTAAAACAAGCCCATAATAACAAGTTTCTTCTCAGTTATTGTTTAGTGAATAATATTTTTGGGGTGAAGAAAAAATTCAAATGTACTGTCCCCTACAGGAAATGACCCACACTTCTCCCCTATTCCTTATTTCACATCACTTCTTTTTTCATTTACACTTCATTTTTTTTTCATCACTTCTCATTTCATTCACCCTTCATTGTAACCTCTTACATGATGTTCAGTAGTGATCATATATATACTGAAAGACCCATAGATGAAGAAACATCTTGTAGTTATGGTTCCTGATAATGTGATAAAAGTGAATGCACGTGTGTTCAGCTTGCTTCAATCATCATTTATGCAAATTTAATTTTATGAGCAAAGAATGGAGACTGAATCAAATAATATTTGATAATAAAAAGAAAAGGAAATAATAATGTATTCAAACGTCATTTTATGAAAAAAGAAGGGGAGACTTAATCTTAATAATAATCGATAAGAAAAAAGAAAGGAAAGAATTTCTTTCATTTTTAATATAGGTACAAAATATTCCTTTATTATTTTTGTTAGTAATAATATTTTTAGTACTATTAGTAGTGTTAGTAGTAATTTAATTTGGTCCTCTTTTTAACCAATTAGTTTAGTTTCAATAATTTTCAATAGTGAATTCAGATTAAATTGCAAAAGTGATAGCGAGGAGGGAAAGCCAGTTATTTGATAATATTCAGCAAAGTTTTAATTACTTATTACATTTAAAAAGAAGAATTTTAAAGGCATTACCTGTATAAATTAATTCCCAAATTCCATGCCTTTGTCATAAGCCAAAGAATTTCAAACTCAGGGTACATATCCTAAAATAAATTAAAATCATTATTTTATATAAGTATAAGCGAATACATGTTTGATTGTGTGTTCACAAAAAAATTATCAGAAAAAATGTAAAAATTAAACAAATGTTAAAAAATAAATTGGTTTAGACTATAATGTCAGCAATGACCGCAATGTAGAAAATATTGATGGCAATGATGCTGAATATGCTGGCAATATCCATTACCTCAACGACGGCTGTCTAATATAATAAAAGTAGCATACAAAATGAAATAGGTTCCGATAAAATGATATCCATTCTACATTGTAATTGGATAACACAATAATTTACAAATATAATTTTGGGACACTAATATATAAATTTTAGTCATGTTTCTAAATTTTAAAGATGATTCATATTATTTGGATTATTCAGACTACTGCTATTTTAACAACAGAATATTTCAGCCAATGTAACCTCCAACCTTCTTCAGAGTATCTTGTCAAACTCAGGAATCTTTCTGTCAAATTTGTGAATCTGCCTGGAATTTCGAATGGAACCCTTTGTTTAATCCAGAAGCATAGCATGCTCACATTCTATCAGCCATGACTGGGTAGAAGTTCTAAGTAATTTTATTTTGAGTATCACCCTGCACTGAAAATTTAACCTTCAATCTTTAAGAAAGTGTCACAAGCAACTGAATTTTACCAAGTATTTTATTCGTTATGCCATGGGTCCTCAGAGACAAGTCTAGTATGAATTTTGGAAGCTTTAAACTCATTCTTGTTTTGTTAGATGTACATTTTTAGTACTTATTGTTGCAGAATACTATATATATTAGAGTTGGGATAATTAATTGGAATTGGAAAAAACTAGATCTTTTGGGAGTATTAGAATCAATATCAGAATCAGAAAAATTATATTTTTTATACCAAAAATGATTCTTTGAATTGTGTTTTTTGTTTGTTTAAAACTTAATTTTCCATTGTGGGTACTAATGATATAATGATAATTATTTTTGGAAATTAAACTACCAGTAAAACTAAAATCTATAGATCAACTCCCACAAGGGTAGTTTAATGTTTGCAAAAATATATGCACATATTATATGGTTTTTTTACGGTAATCCAAGAATAAAAAAGTAAGAAAAAACAACAACTCTATAGCTAAATATTTAGAGATTTTAAAAGAATTGGAATCAGTAAGTGTATCAGAAATGGGAATTTAGATCAGAATTGGTAATTCTACCAGAATTTGGAAAAATATTAGAATCATTCCATCACTAACATATCTATATCTCTCTCTCTCTCTCTCTCTCTCTCTCTCTCTCTCTCTCTCTCTCTCTCTCTCTCTCTTTACATATATATATATATATATAGTTATTAGTTATTAATTGTGACTTTATCTATAATTACGAGTTTGACAGAAAGATTAAAGAGTTCGACAAAATGCATCTGAAGAAGGTCAGAGGTTACATCAGCTGAAACATTGTGAAAATAACACTGAAACTGAGAATAGTAATCGGAATAATCCAAATAAGTTGAAATTTAAGTCAGTCAGACTTTTAAAGTCAAACCTAAATAGCAATGTATCTGATAAATCAATACTTAATTCAGACTAAACAGTTTTTTTTCCTTACTATGTTATTGGACAAAATATAATTTAGTTCACATAAGTTTCTTTCTGATAATGATTAGGCTGGCTAGGAAGATATAATAGGGATATTTTTCATTTATGACCTAAACAGAAGTTTCAGCCACTTAGGAAATAGATAAAAAGAATTTCCTACATTTCTGTATCTAACTTCAAATAGTTGAACAAATATACATTTTTTTAAATTAGGTATTAACCTTGTTATGGGGTAAGCTTATCTACCCATTTCAGGTATAATGGACTTACCCAGATATAAAAGATATAATTACATCGATGTAGTGACTTGTAGCAGTCATGGCCTCTACAAGCATGTCGTGTACTTCTGTAACATACTTTTGCTAATACACTTTTTGTCAATTATACCATTGTGTTTGTCTTGATCATTACTGGCCTGCAAGGCTACAACAAACCTATACAATTCTTGCATTTAATTGTAGGCACTAACAGTTTGAGATGATTATCTAACATTAACTAGCATCAACTGAACAAGAGATAATTTGAGACGCTAAAATAATTGATTGAACAATGAAACAGTTTCAAGTAATAAAAGACCTTGTCTCCACAAGAGCATAGTCCTGGAAATTGCCAAGACAGTTTATGAAAAGGAAATACATTAAGTAAAAAATTGTATCCTTTCAAAACTGAAATATTATTATTATTATTATTATTATTATTATTATTATTATTATTATTAATGATAATAATAATAATAATAATAATAATAATAATAACAACAACAACAACAAAAATCAATACACAAATACTATACCTGAACCATGATCTCCACAAATGAAAAAGTTGTGTATCTTTCAAATAACTTATTCAAAAGATGCACAACCTCATTGTTGGTTATCCAAATAACCAACAATGAGTAATTTTTTTTTCTAATTAACCAATAATAAAATTTTACCTACTTAAAAAAATGTGCTTTATTATAAAATTTTAATCTTTTTCCGAATTTAATAATTTGTAATAAGAATTTGTTGATATTGTGAGAAAAAAAACTATTTAATTACAAGAGCATATATAAAACTACCTAAATAAGATGAAATACAATAGAATTAAATAACACAAGTTAAAAATAGGAGAATAAAAAGTTTTCGATATTTTTTGCAATATCAACAAAAATTCATTCATAAATTCATAATTTACTTAACAATTATTAGCAGATTTAATAATAATAAATCAATAATAAATCCTCAACTGCTTTGGTAATTATTATTATTAAAAAAGTACATCTGCCCTCACCCCATATGGTTTTTTTTTTTTTGTAAACTGCTTTGGCATTTTTCATTTTTAGTTTCAGGACTTGTGGAAATTATGTCATTTTCTTGCTTGAAACTGTTTCATTATTCAATCGATTATTTTATTGTAAATTGCAGATGAACAAAAAAATATAATTCAGACAAAAATAGAAGGAGAGGAAGAAGAAGAAGAAGAAGAACAACAACAACAACAACAATTTTACTATTTATATACAACACAAATCAAAGCACGACAAATGTATAACTGTTCCTACTGATTGTCCATGTGGTACAATGCACTAAGACATGACAAATGGCTCCTGCTGGGGTTTTTTTGTAAAAAATAAACAAGTGTTTTTTTCAGATTATTATTAAAAAAGTACACTTTCCCCGCACACCATATGTTTTTGTTTTTTTTGTAAACTGCTTTGGCATTTTTCATTTTTAGTTTCAGGACTTGTGGAAATTATGTCATTTTCTTACTTGAAATTGTTTCATTATTCAATCGATTATTTTAGCGTCTCAAATTATCTCTTACAAAAAATGCTTATTTTTGCTTAGTTGATGCTACATATCTCCCTGACATAATCATCTCGAACTCCATAAGCACCTAATTATATACCATGTTACTAGGTAAAAATAACTTTCTTCTAAAATCTAATTACTATGATGACTGTATTTTTAAGGATATGAGGCACCTAATATTAATGAATAACAGACCACCATTGCTATCTTATATTAGATAACCACTAGTTTTGTTTTGTTTTTTCTACATAACAAATATACAGCAATAGTCGTCTTCCTATGTTAGCACCATAATTATCACCTACTAACCCTAATATGAAATCATGGACTGTCACAAATGGAAAGAAAATAGTTTAATATTTATCTGATGTTGTTAAAGTTTTCCTTTCTTTTAGTTTAGTTTCAAACCTAACATTTTAGAGAGCTAATATGTGTTTGTTTTAAAACATTTTTATTAATGTTTACTTTATAAAATATTTTTTTGTAATATATAGTTACATTCATGACAGGCAAGATATTATCAAAGATGTAAGTTTCAGATGAACAAAAAATATAATTCAGACAAAAATAGAAGAAGAAGAAGAACAACAACAACAACAGCAGCAGCAGCAGTAGTTTTACTATTTATATACAACACAAATCAAAGCACGACAAATGTATAACTGTTCCTACTGATTGTCCATGTGGTACAATGCACTAAGACATGACAAATGGCTCCTGCTGATTTTTTTTTTTTTTTTGTAAAAAATAAACAAGTGTTTTTTTCAGATTTGGGGAAATATTTAAAAAAAAAAACGAGTTAGAAAAAATGTTCCCTTAAGTTAAAAGAAAAATCTATTTCTTTACTTTTTTAAAATTATAGATGTTTTTTTAGTGTTGTTTTTAATAGTAAATGTTTACAAAAAACAAAAATGACAATGAAAAGTAAATATATCAACATTATTTAATTCGTCCAAATCCTGGCTCATCAGTCTGAAAAAAGGGGAAGGGCGGAAGTGCAATGGAAAGTACACATCATGACTGGGGGGGGGGGCATAACTTTTGGTGAAAAAAAAAGCATGCCAGTATGTCTAAATTAAAATTGGTTGCTTCTTGTTCTTGTAATAAGAATACGAGGTTGCTTGAATGATGTGCCTAAATATCACAGGAGTAGAGAATCAGTAGAAGCATGCCTTGTCATACATTTGTCATGCCTTAATTTGTCATATATAATTATTAAAACCCATAATAATACAATATAATTTACACGAATGTAGTCAGTTTATAATTCACCTTTGCTTTCTTGTCAATAAAATCAAAAGCTTCTTGGAAATATTGAAAAACTTCATCATGTTCATTCTTCAGATATTGGTCATCACTTGACGATGATACAAATTGTGGAAGTGTCAATTCAATCAGACTGTGGAAACTTTTACTGAAATAAAAAACATGGAAATCATTACATTGGTCAGCAATTTTTTTTTTTTTTCGAAACATCGCTGTGGTGCATTAGTAGAACTCTCCAGTCACTTCCTCTTATTGTTTGGCGTGGAGTTGCACTCCTTTGTTTTACATTTTAAAAAGTCCCAATGTTGATTAACAAATGCTAGATGTTGTAAATACTTATGTAGATTTGTTTGCAGAATAAAGTTTACTTAAGCAATTTTTGTCTCCCTTTTGTCTGTCCTTGCTATACTCGTGACACTTCCATATCTACTTCGTTCTGCAAACAAATATAATATGGAAAAATATCTCAAACACGAACACCTGGACCAGAATCCGAGCAAACCTGACTTTGCAGACATCTGGCAACATTGGAAGAAGTCTTTCGATATATATATTTCTTGATGCAGCCTGTGAAACCCAACAAATGTCTCTATCAGACAGGCTTTAATTGAACTTACTCATCAACTTAATCTCACCAACTATCTTTAAACCCATCTCGGACACCGACAGCTACAGTACAGCCATGGATGTTCTAGAAGGAGTCTTCATCAAGTCCAAAAATAGTATTTTTTGCAGGCACCTACTGGCTACTTGTTGACAGTAACCTGAGAGAAAGCGTAGACCAATACATCCAAGTTTTAAAAAACTTGCCAAGGACTGCGAGTTCCGAGCAGTTACAGAAATACAGGCTAGAGATGAATATATCAGAGACACCTTTATCAACTGCATTTCGTCAAACCATATTCGACAAAGACTTTTAGAAAATAAGACACTAAATTTAAAAACTGCTTATGACCAAATGCTCACACTCGAGACAGCTCAAAAGCAATTGGCATCTTACTCCCAACATTACTCCTCGATAAATACGACTATTCAGACCAATGAAACGGATGACGAGATTCAATCTACAGATAATGGAGAACATTCAGTAGTTGGCGTCTCACAACAATAATGTTTCTTTTGTGGGAACCAGAGACATAACAGGAGTAAGTGTCCAGCTCAGAACTCTATCTGTAAAAATTGTAAGAGAAAGAACATTTTGCTTAAGTCTGTAAATCGCCTACAACTGCTGCTATCAATCCCAGAAAGTCTATCCTTGGTTCTTCTCTTCAGACATATAACTTTTCAGAGTATCTAACTCCCTCAACTTTATGTGGGAAAATCAAGGGCACATCTATCAATATATTTGTTGACACAGGGAGCTCCAAAAATTTTATTCACCTGGAGAAGTTCAAAAAGATTGGACTAACTATCTCACCAAGTAAGGAAAGAACTTTCATGGCTAACAGTTCCCATTTGTCCACTACCCTAGAACATTGTATAGTATCCCTCCACTTGAATAATAAAGAGTACCATAATGTCAAGCTATCCATCATCACTAACCTATACTGTGATGGTATACTTGGGCATGATTTTCTACGCCAACTTTTGGTAGTAAAAATACCTTTCGGGGGGATCGTTTCCCCCCTCTTACTATCTGTGGACTGATGGTTGTGAATAACATTCCTTATCCTTTTAAATCTATCTGTCATCCAATAGCCACAAAATCCAGGAGATACAGCTTACCTAACTTAAAATTCATTCAGTCTGGGATATCACATATGCTGAAGGAAGGAATTATAGAACCATCTCAATCTCTATTGTGAGCCCAAACACTAGTAATATCTCAAGTAAATCACAAGAAAAGACTTGTCGTGGATTATTTCCAGACTATAAACTATTTTACTCTACTGGATGCTTACTCCCTTCCTTGGATAGATGACATAGTAAATGAGATCGCCAGCTATTGAACTTTTAGTAACCTTGATTTGACTAGTACATATCAACAAATTGCCATCAAACCAGAAGAGCAACAATATACAGCATTTGAAGCTGCGGGGGTCTTTGTATCAATTTTGTTGAATTCCTTCTGGAGTGACTAATGGGATGGCAAGTTTTCAGCAAGTGATGGACAATATTATAAAGCAGAAAAATCTCTGAGGTACCTATGCCTATATGGACAACGTCACCATATTTCGTCATAATCAGGTAGGCTTCATGTATAGTGTGGCCAAGTATGGCCTAACTCTGAATAAATGTAAGTGGCATTACTCACTTAACTCTATAGACTTGCTTGAGTATACCATAAGCAAGAAGTCAGTAAAACCCAACCCTGATAGACTTAAAGAATTGATGGACCTTCCAATACCAAAAAACCTCACCTCTCTTTGACGAACAATGGGAATGTTCTCCTACTATTCTATTATACCCCCTTTATTAAGGTTACCTGTTTCCCTCTAACTGAGAAACAGTCTGATGCCTTTCATTGCCTAAAAAAGGAGATTGCTAAATCCTCTTTAGCAAGTATAGACTGATTTTTCTTTTGAAATCGAAACATGCATTGGAACAAACTTCTATAGAACAAAAACATTCTGCAGTAGAAAAAGAAGCCTATGCTATTGTAGAAGCAATTCGAAAATGGTGACACTTATTACTTGGGAAGCATTACCTTCTTCTTTCTCTATTTTCAGTTTGAGCAGACGCACCTGTAGCAACCTAGTCTCTTAGAAGCTAACAGACTTGGACTTTCCTAGATGGCGGAGAATTGTGGTGCATTAGTAGAACTTTCCAATCACTTCCTCTTATTGTTTGGCACAGAGTTACACCCTTTTGTTTCACATTTTAAAAAATCTCCAGATGTGGAGAAAGTATATTTGGATGGCAAAGTTATTGCGGCTGTTCAGAAGATTTGTTATCTTGGTGATATCATTGGATCATGAGGAGGAGGAGATTGCAAGAGTTAGGAGTTGATACAGTAAGTTCAGGAAATTTCTACCATTAATCACTAACAAAATGTTACTGCTGTCAACTAAGATAGATAGTGAGAGTTGAGAACATTTGTTGCATGGAGAAAAACAGCATGAAACTGATACGATGGATGGGTACTGTGAGACTTAAAGATAGAGTAAGATCTGATGACCTTAGTAGGACATTTGATCTTGACAGCATAGGGAAATGTATAGAGAACAGATAAATTTGATGATATAGCCACACTGAAAGAATGGATAAAAATTCTTGGGCTAGTAGATGTAGAACAGTAAGGGAAACAGAGGCAGTTCTCAGAGGAAAGAAAAGCAAAACATGGGAGAAAGTGAAAAAGAAGGATTTGAGAGTTTAAAGACTTGACCAGAGATAAGGTAATTTGGAAATCAGTTTTTAAAAGTCATTCAACACATGCCAGCAGGTAAAATTGATGATGATGATGATGATGATGATGATGATGATGATGATGATATTTGGCTTGGCAAGGAGAGTGTGATGATGAAAGACCCGAAACTGATGATCCAAGCAAAAGGCATCACTGACAGTGTCTTCCTAAGTTCCAGTTAAGAGCATGTATTAGAAGTACAACTATAAGCACAAAACCCTCACTTTATGACAAATCAATTACTAAGAAATAATTATCTCTTTTAAATTTTACATAAGAAATAAAGGCTCATTTTTTTATTTAGCAACTATTTTATTTTTCATATTAACATTTTGCAAATTTCCTTTTCAGTTCAATTTGATAATGAAAAAACCCTGAACACACTACACATACAGCACTTATGTTACTGATATATTCTGTGTGTCACTTTGTAGTGTAAATAAAAAAAAATCTTTTTCTTTTGGTTTTGGTGTCTTAAGCTTTTTAATTTCACAAATCTTTCCATTTCATTAGGTGATGAGAAATATTTTATATATATATATTTTTTTTATTTTAATAAAACATTTATTTATTTTAAAAAATTTTGGAATTATTTTTTCTTTTTCTTTTATATTAATTGATTACTATTTATTAAGGCCAAAAGCCACTCAAAGATAAGGTTTAATGAAATCGAATGATTGTCAATTGAATGATGAAGAACCTTATGAGAGGACTGAGAATGAACAAAGTTCGAATGTCTGTGGGAACAGTTTTAATAGGAATGTTGACATTGAATTTGAAGATGACCATGTTGTAATATGCAAGGAAGCAGTTTTATGGTACTATGTTTCACAGATGGGAAATTCTTGCAAATAAGCTCTGTTTGTGTAAATTTAACCTTGGACTAGGTAAATAGAGGAAGAAGGGAATTTTTTTGTTGTTGTGGTAGAAAGACAAGTTCTTGCTGTGAATGTATTCCAAGGAGGACTCTGAGAAATTGGAGCTCAATTGAGTACCTTCCATGTAAATAATGTTTTTGCTAAATTTTAGAGTAAATTAAAATTTAAGAAATGCAGCATAGTATTAGTAAATTATACATGAAAATAATTACCTGATTGCTGTGTAGTCAGGGATACTGCACTGACAATATTTTCTCAGTGCCACTTTTAAAGCCCGGATACAAAGGTTCTTATGATTGGCAGGCACATCGACAGCTAAAGCTGAGTAAAATGAAAAAAAAAGAGGGAATCTATTTAAAGAGCATTTTTTTATAAACAAGCGTACATTTTTATTATGCATGAAATCACCTGTTATCTGTTGGATGGTTATTTGTTATATCATTAAATAAAAAGGACTCTCTCTTTCTCTTTCTTTCTCTTTCTCTCTCTCTTTTTATCTCATTCTCTTTTTTATCTCATTCTCTCTATTACATAATTCCATTATACAACCTTAGGATTTTAAAATTCAGAATACACTGTGGTGCTATAATATGCTTTCTTTCTCTTTCCTCTTTCCTTTTCATATCTCTCTTTTCCTCTCTCTCTTTTAATTAATTATTTCCTTCTATTATAAAGTGAAAGGATATCAAAATTCATATGAGCTATCATATTAGACTCTAACTCTTGCCCTTCTATCTTTCTTTTTCCTCTCTCTCCATCTTTTAATTTTGCAAAATGACATGTGGCTCATGATTTCTGTATGGAATAATACTCGATGCTCCACTTCATTTTGCTCTTATTGTGTGTGCATGGTTAGACTAACATTTTCCACAATATTGGATAGATCTCAAGAAATCCGGATTAAACTGTATGTAATTTTTCCCTGTGGGATTATACAAAAAAAAGATGGAGACACAGATTCAGAAGGTTATTAGTGATATCTCAGACAACATTCTTCAGAAGATTGTTCATTTTATCCTAAGCTGTTTGAGGTACTTTGTTGATATCATTGGTGCTTATGTTAAAATATGGATACTTATCCAGAATTCAACCCAATTTCCAGCAACTTCATGTCAACATCTTTCTGTACGGTTATGTAAACAGCTGGAAAAAGCCGACACAAAGACTGCTAGAGATGATAAACTCAAATTATGGTGTCGTAATTGAACAGGACAAAAATTCTTCCAGCCTGTTATTATAGATTGTGACCGAATGTGTTATTCTTCGGGCAAATTCTTCTTGGTTGCTGATATATTCTGTGGTGGCAATAATATAGGGATAATCAAGAAACAGGGTTCTGTGAAGGAAATAAAGGAATAAATATGTAATATATGTTTAAATAAAGAAGGGAAGTTTATTAACGTATTTACAGAGAGACAATGTGTAGTGTTTATCATGTTCAGTCCAGGGAGAGAGAGTCTCTTCTCGTTGACACGGTCTCTTATTTAAAATGTTCCGGTGGTGATTACATATCTCACCATAACAGTTGCCATGTCCTAAGATCATAAGTATATCACTTTAATTATTTAATTGACAGCCATTTTTGATTGCAGAAAAAATATATCTATCCTTATGGATGTCCATCGTCTGCATTTTCATATTAGAGCATTTTTTTTCTTTCTTGCTATAAGTCTTCTTTTTTGACAGAAAGTGATGACTTCTGCGGGAGATTTAATACATTCATACAGTGTGCTGCAATTTATTTTTGGCTTTAAAAATCTTTCTTGTTAAAATGAATTTTACAATTTCATTGAAACTTGTCATCAGTCAGCAGATGATTGTTGATTGGATAATCACATTGGCATCTTCTGGCTACTAACCATAATCCTGTAGAAAGATGCCAGCATGAAGTTGCCAAAAATTGAATCAGGTTTTGGGTATGTACCAAAATATGAGACTTTCCTTTCATTTTCCCATACAATAAAGAACATGCATTATTTGTTTTTAATAAATTTACTCATTCTGAATTCTTAGTTACTTTTCAAACACCTGGTAATAATCTTTCATTCTGGAGGGTAATTTAAAATCTCACACTTGAGGCAATTAATGCTGCTGTGTTCTGATAGTAAGTCTTTTAATAAAAGCAAATTATCCTCATATTTAAGTGAATCAAATCCTTCTACACTACAAATAGTTTATTAAGAACAGATGGTGACTAAGTGATTAATGACACTGACTGAAAAACTGGTTGTGCCAAGTTCAAATTCAGTTCATTCCACAAAAACACTTTCATGAAACCCACACTTGACCTTTTGTATAACCTCTTAGAAAGGAGGTAAATAAAATGAATGTGTATTTTTAAACAAACAAGCAATATCAGCTCATCTATGTTCATTGATGCTCATATTTCAACTATATTAAAATGAAATAAACAGGAATTTAACTTAAAATAGAAAAATTATAGCAAAATTGTAATGCACTTTGGGGGATCTTCTCTGAACTACTACACAGAATTCAGTAGAACCCTTGGATGTTATGTGAACCCATATTAAGAACCAATCTATCAGAGTATATACTCTTCATGCTAGTACAGATATTTCTGTTAACACATGAGTTTGTTCAACCTATCAAAGTCATTGGCACATCTCGATTCATCTTTATTGTGAAACATTTAAAAGTGTTGAGTTTTTGTCAACTTACCAGCTATAGTTTCAAATGTTTTCGCATTAGAATTCGGCATCATCAAAGCCTTTTCCATGACCGATTCTAACATTGGATCATTAAGTTTTGCTCGGGCTTCAAATTCATAAAGAACCAAAAGAATTTCTGCAGTGTCTTTTTTGACATCATCCCCTAAAAATAAATGAAATGATTTCTTGAATCAACTTGACCCCAAAGAAAGAAATTAATTAGAATTTAAGGACCCCACCAAATAAGAGAAACAAAAGGAACAGTTTCTGGTTGACAATTAGAACATGTGATCCAATGGGGAAAGAAATGGCTTATTACTTTTAATGGCTCTAAAACCAAGCTTCTCTCTTTCCACTACAAATGTTTGGATTCTCACCTCCTCAATCGAAATGAATGCCTCTCACCTAGAGGAAACCCACTCCTTTGATAAGCTTCTAGGACAGACTTTCACCCTAGATCTGAAATGGAAGACTTGTATCAAATCTGTTGCTAAGGTTGCTGAAAAATTGGTGGATCATTCTACTGCTCCAGAAAGTACCTCACTCCTAATGCAATACTCTATCTGTATGAGCCAAATCCATCCTAAGATCAAGTACTGCTGTTATTCTGGGAAGGTGCCCATTAGAAAACTCTTTCTTGTCTTTACAGAGTACAGAATCGACTTCTCAATCTGGTGGGAGGGATGATCTCTTCTTGTCCCTGCAACCTCCTTCATACAAAAGTGATGTTGCTAGTCTCTCTACTGTATCATTATCTTCATGGTGGGTGATCCACTGAGCTCCAATCTCTGGTTTACCCTGCAAAACATTCACAGCAAGAACTCATCTGATTACAATCACAGCAAGGAACTTTTCTTTCTCTCTCTCTCTCTCTCTCTCTTGCTGTACTAAAAACCAAACAGAGCTTTCACAAACAATTTTTTTTTCCTAAAACATCTCATCTGTAGAAGATACAAATTTGCTTCCTAACTAACTACAGTATGATCGTCTTCAAGTTTAATGTAAACAAATACTTGTAAAGCTGTCCTCTTGGAAAATCAAAACCTTAAAAGTAATCTTCTACCCATTTCACCCACTATCTCCAAGCCTCTCATGACATTGACTAACGTCCAACTAGCAATCTTTTTAACCCTTACTCTGAAGTAGCCTTAGGGCCTTGATAAAGCAGTGGACTATGAATCAAAAACAAAAAAATAAAAATGGTCTGAAGACTTAACACTTAGTTAATCAGTACAATGTACTTTTATCTTACAAACAAGAAGTGAAACAAAGACAAAACACGGGGAATTTGACTGAAGTATCACATTTACGAGGGGCGTGCAATAAGTAATGCCCATGACCCACTTCCAGTTGTCTGATCTAGCTGAAATTTTGCATGTTCAATGATTTATATCTCTATGGGTTATGTGCAAATTACAGCTCTGAACTAATTGTGGTTTCTGTTTTACAGGTGTTTGAACTGAGTCAAGTGTGAAATAGAGCCTGTTGAATGTCGAGCAGTGATCCGGTTTTTATATTTGAAAGGACGCACACCACAGGAGACTTTTGATGAAATGAAAGAAACTTATGGTGATAATGCCCCATCATATGACCTTGTAAAATGCTGGCATCGTGAATTAAAACATGGCTGGAGGTCTGTGGAAACAGCTCTCAGACTTGGTCGCCCCCCCCCTTCTGCTATTGATGAGGCATCTGTCCGTAAAGTTGAGGCTGCCATTTTAGAAGATTGGCGCATTATTATTCACCAAATAACCCAAGATGTCAAGATTAGTACAGGGTCTGTAGAAACTATCATTCATGACCATTTGCATATGCATATGCATAACGTGTCTGCCAGATGGATTCCCAGGTTGCTCACACCATTCCAGAAGTGAGAACGCGTTGAGTGCTCAAGGATGTATTTGGAGATGTGCCAAGAAGATGAGTCAAAGTTTTTCAAAAGACTGATTACACAAGATGAAACCTGGGTCCATCACTAGAATCCAGAGACCAAAGCCCAGTCAATGCAGTGGAAGTACTTGGACTCACCACCTCCAAAGAAGGCAAGGGTGCAGCCCTCCGCTGGCAAGGTCATGCTCACAGTCTTCTGGGACCAGGACGGAGTAGTGATGACAGATTTCCTGGCAAAGGGTACCACAATTACAGGAGCCTATTATGCTTCACTTTTGAGAAAATTAAGGGAAGCTATTAAAATCAAGAGGCAGGGCAAGATCAGCAAAGGTACCCTCCTCCTGCAGGACAACGCTCTGGTCCACAACTTGCATGTCACCAGATCAGAAGCACGGGTGTGTGATCATGAAATCCTCCCCCATCCTCCCTCCTCTTCTGAGCTTTCACCCTCTGACTTTCACCTCTTCCTAGCCATGAAGTTGTTTTTGAAAGTAAAGCGTTTCCCAGATGATGCAACCTTGATTTCTGAAGTCACGTCGCGGTTGGAGGACCAACCTGGGGTGTTCTTCAAAAACGGTCTCCAGAGCTGCATCAAACGATGGGAGAAATGCATAACTCTGGGTGGTTCCTATGTAGAGAAAGACTAATAACTGTGCCAAGTTTCATTGCTCTACTGCTATGGGAAGTTGGTCAGGGGCATTACTTAATGCACGCCTCTTGTATTAAAGTACAAGCTCAGAAAGGTTTGATCAAAAGATAAATCTTATGTGCGAGGCATATGTGTATTTGCATGAGAGTGTATGTGTGTAAAATTGTTGAGAAATGGTGTTTTACATAAAATGTTGAGCTTTGTGCGTGGCAAAAGTGATACATGGAGTTTAGTAAAGCATGAGTGACCAGCAATGTTCATGCTGCTAATCAGGAAAGCAGAAAAGAGAGATTCTCTTTTGTACCCAGGGCTTTTATAGCCTGGATCTTAGCTCAACCTATTGTGCATGAAAAATAGATCATTAAGGTTCAAGATCCTTTAGTATATTCATGTAGGTTTGTTTCATTGTATGTGTTGTATATTGAATAGTGTTATACCGGCCTTTCTCTGCATAAGGGAAATTACACCGGTTCTGACCATATATATAGTGCCAGTATGTTTACATCGGTGAGAAGGAGCGACAGTACTCCACTGTCTAGCTGAGCGCTAGTCAGTTATACCCATATTCTTACCTTTGTACTTGTGATGTTAATACATTTCATTCATTAAACCAACCTCGACTTAATTTTCTTCTTTTACTATTGTGTTACAACACAACAAATAGCTTTCAATTTGATCCAGAAAAATTAAGCGTCAGAAAGTCCATGTATATTTCACCTAATGCGTGGCAAACAGAGGAAGATAGGAAAGTTTTTCCTGCTGTGATAGTAAAGAAAATTCTTTCTGTAAATGTTTTACGAGAGATAATCAAGGATTGGAGCTCAGTCAAGCACCTTCTATGGAAATAACAGGTAAAGGGAAACTAACACAATTTGTTCTGTGAGAAAGGGCCTGTAAGGAACAGAAAAAATTATACCTTACTAAATTTCCAAATCGATTTTGAATTTTGTCTTGTAAAGAGTGCTCTGAGAAGCACTTCCCCAAACCTGGCAGCAGTACTCCATCTTATGATATATTTGATTATTGCATCAGGAATCAAGCACTTTCTGGAGCAGAAGAATGATTCAACCATTTTTCCAGCAGCTTTAGCAACAGATTGGATGTTTACATTTGAAATGAAGATCATAATGGGCTTTTCTAAAGAGAGACCCAACCATTTTGATTACAAGAAAACAAGGATCTGAGTGTTAATGGTGAAAGGAGAGAAGCTTGTTGATTTTAGAGGTATTAAAAGTAATAAGACACGTTTTCCTCATTGCACCATATATTCCAGATCAAAAGAGAAAAAATCTGCAAGAATTTGATTACTAATGCTCTTCAAAGTGCTGCCATAAACAGTTCTGTTATCTATGCAGATGACAACAAATTATCTTGGAATATGATTTGAAAGATTATTAATGAAGATCAAGAAGATAGTTGAACCCAGGTTAGGTAGTTGACACACACTAGCATTAATACTATATGCTTCAGAGTTCCATCCATCAACAACAATTTTTATAGACATATCAGAAAGAAATGATTTAATGATTGTAATTATTATAAAACATAAGTGTGAATTAATATGATGGTGGTGATCCCCCAATTTGGGAGCTTTGGGGAGTGTGAAGTCATTCCTTTGTTATCATCACTCTCAGGTTTACCTAACCTGGAGTTGCAGTACTTATCAGGGTCTCATCTATGAGTTAAATTGAACCTGCCCAAGTGGTAACATTAAACTGCATTTGAAGGTATACACAATCTTTGAAATCTACATTTAACTAAGAGGATATGAAATGAAACTGAACTAAAAAGAAATGCATACATATATTTACATCATGAATAAGAATAATAATTTGAAGATATTGAGAACTTGAAACATAAATTTTGTTACCAAAATGACTGGATTCAGTATTAAATAACACAGACAGGGTTGATATGCTATAAAGCAAAACGAATCAAGTATCATGTACCCATCCTAATCTGAGTATTCAGCTAGAACAAAATGTAGAATCGTATAGAAAAAGAAAAACTTACGTGATGATATTAATTGGTCAGTAAGGATTTTGTCGCATGCATTTCTGCAGGTGTTTGTATGAACCAGTGCTTCTTTGTACAACGTGATCTATAAATGAAACCATTTTTTTTTTTTATGAAATATTTAATCAGAAAAAGAAGTCACCTGCTGACATTTAAACAGATGGCTCAATATCAAAATTATTTGGGGGATAAGGAGTTATTTTTATTTATGTTGTTTTTCTATTGTATTGTTATTATTGTATTATCCTAATGAACTTTGATATTTCTATTTCTAATATACTACAGTGATTGTTCTGAGCACAACAATAATCTATTAACATACTGCAACCTGACTAGCAGCAAATTCACACTCCCTTACAGCAGAGGTTTCCAAAAGTGGAAAAACTTTCTACTCTTATAACCCCTTTCTCTGAACCACTTGCTTTGGAATTCCTCCCTGCTTGCTGTTTCCCCAAGTGTACCAACATATAGAAATTTAAATGTAATGTAAAAAAATAACTTGCTGAACAACTCCCCATTTTAATTGCCCCTTATAAATCTGGCCCCTATTGTCTCAGCGGCAATATGTTTTGTTTGTGTTGAATAAAAGAAAAAAAAATCTGCCTCGCACATCTTTGAGTAAGGTGACTGTCTCTAGCCCACTCTATCTTCCTGAAATCTATTTTTGTCAGCCCCTTCTACCCTTTTCTTCTGCCTCCTCTATTTCCCAACCATGTCACCTCTCTTATCTGGTATGACACAAAACTGCTTTCAGTGATGAGGCTCCAATTTGAAAGCTATGCAGAGTCTGGAGTCCCCTCTCATTCCAGGTTCACACTGGGTTAAATGGAAACTATAGATCATTTACTTACAAAATATATGCCTAAAAAAAATTAATTTATCTACACACCAATCATATGAAAACATGTTTTGACATATAATGACCAGTGATGGTTGATATACAAGGAAAAACCAATAATTAACCAACAAATCAATATGACATTGTCAGGTCAGGCTCCACTTGCTGTTAGTAACATATAACATAGATATAAATTCACCCTTGCTTAACCATGGATGAAGAGAATGAGTTAAAATATCCAATTTGAAATTTCTGCAAGATCACTTTCTTTGACAGAGTTCTGAAGAAGGTCAGACTTCACAGAATCTGAAATGGTGTTGTAATCACTAAGAAAGATTTGGTATCACTCAATTCAATCTGAAGGCATGGTTATACTATCACTTCTATTAATTGTATTATTGTACTTCTATTATTAATGGAAACTTAATATCTGTCCATCTAAAGCCCAAACTATACTATTACTTTGATTAATGTTGTACTGTACTTCTCTTACTAATGTAGTTTTCGTATCGGTTTAAAGCCAAAACCATACTTTTACTTTTATTAATTGTACTATCTTATAATGTTTGATTGGGGAGGGAGGGTAGTGTAGTATCTGTTCTGTTGTCTTGAGCCTATTCTCTCAGATATTACCTTCTCCTTTTGGATGAGGATTAGTGTACTATATGTTTGTTTATCATGATACCATCCTTCCAGGCATTATTTCCATCTTTTGAGTGAGTAGTGTAGTATCTGTTTTCATGAGACCATCCTCCTAGGCATTACCTTCTTCTTCGAGGTGGGGGGGTAGTGTTGTTGTATTGACAGTGTGGAGAGACACAGCTGTGTGGAGAAGCACTGGCATTCGAATTCAGAACCGTTCGATACAAGAAATGATATGAAGAATAAGATAAATGCAAATTTAGGCATTGTCATGGTTCAAGGTGACAGTATAAAAACATGTTTATTTTGTTCCAGGGAGAAATTATTTAGTCCCTGTGAAGTTACTGTCAGCTGGGAAGAGAACAAAAAGAGAATTATGATGATAGCAGTGACGGTGAAGAAATAAAATACTGATTGTTAAGAAGAATTTTGAATCCAACCTGTTTTTTCTCTTTGTTTCTATTTTAAGAACTAGCAATCATTTCGTCAAGCACAAATATGACTTGTACGTCGAACAAATTTACATGACTAAAATAGAGATTAATTCCCAGATAAAAACTATAGATAATCTTTCAGTAGTACTAGCAGTTCAGCTCAGCTTTGCTCGGGCCCTATGTACTGTTCATAACTTGCCCTATGTGTGAATAGCCTTTTATGTAAGATTTTAAATGTTTAGACCAAACTCTGTCTAAGTAATTTGGTAGACCGCAAAGCTAAATTTTTAACTTTAAGCCCAATTTTTACCCCTTAACGTTTATTGTTTTGGCCTCAAATCAAACTAAAAAGTTTGAGCTATGTCCAAGTTACCTACATCTAAAATTTAAAGCGTGTAGACACAAAATTGGCAGAGGAGTTTGGTAGAATCTGCAAAGGTCAATTCTTCCAAACTTTGACTTTTTGGTAGCAAAATTTTCATACCCCTAAAAAAAGTATTTGTTAAAATTCAGTTGTAATTGTTTTGGAGGTTGAAGGTTTAATTCTCAGTGCGGGACATATTCAGAATACAATTGAAAATTACTTTAGACTTCTATCCGGTCATGGTTGATAGAATGAGAGCATGCTACTCTAGTGAATTAAATAAAGGATTCAATTCGAAATTCTGTGCAGACTCCTGAGTTCAACAGAAAGATTCTGGAGTTTAACGAGATACACCTGAAGAAGGTCATAGACGACATTGGCTAAAATGTGAAAATAACATTTCAGATGAAATAACTAGTCAAAATAATCCAAATAATCTAAAATATCAATCCTCATCTCAAAAATTCAGAAACTAGTAAAGTATTTAGTAAAATATTTAGTAAAGTTCAGTTGTAATTAACGTTAATAAAAGTTAAAGATTTAATCCTCCATGCGGGTGATACTCAGAACTTTTATCTGGTCTTACTGAAAGAATGAGAACATGTGGATTGAATAAAAGGTTCTGTTCGAAATTCATTACAGATTCCTGAGTACAACAAATATTCCCGATTCCTAAGTTTGACAAAATACACCCGAGGAAGGTTGGAGATTACATCGGCTGAATAATCCAAATAATAGGAATTATCAATCCTCATCTCAAAAATTCAAAAACACTATAATATACAGCATACAAGGGGCATGCAATATGTAATACCCTTGACCAACTTCCCATAGCAGTAGAACAACGAAACTTGGCACAGTTATTAGTCTTTCTCAACATACGTGACTTTAGAAATCAAGGCTGCATCATCTGGAAAACGCTTTACTTTCAAAAACAACTTCATGGCTAGGAAGAGGTTAAAGTCAAAGGATGAAAGGTCAGGAGAGTAGGGAGGATGGGGAAGGATTTCATAACCATACACCCGTGCTTCTGATCTGGCGACATGTAAGTTGTGGACTGGAGCGTTGTCCTACAGGAGGAGGGTACCTTTGCTGATCTTGCCCTGCCTCTTGATTTTGATAGCTTCCCTTAATTTTCTCAAGAGTGAAGCATAATAGGCTCCTGTAATTGTGGTACCCTTTGCCAGGAAATCTGTCATCACTACTCCGTCCTGGTCCCAGAAGACTGTGAGCATGACCTTGCCAGCGGAGGGCTGCCCCCTTGCTTTCTTTGAAGGTGGTGAGTCCAAGTACTTCCACTGCATTCACTGGGCTTTGGTCTCTGGATCCTAGTGATGGACCTAGGTTTCATCTTGTGTAATTAGTCTTTTGAAAAACTTTGACTCATCTTCTTGCCAAATCTCCAAATTCATCCTCAAACACTCGACGCGTTCTCGCTTCTGGAATGGTGTGAGCAACCTGGGAATCCATCTGGCAGACACCTTATGCATATGCAAATGGTCATGAATGATAGTTTCCAGAGACCCTGTACTAATCTTGACATCTTGGGCTATTTGGCGAATAGTAATGTGCCGGTTTTCCAAAATGGCAGCCTCAACTTTACAGAAAGATGCCTCAGAAGGGGGTGGGGTGGGTGGGGCGACCAGGTCTGAGAGCTGTTTCCACAGACTTCCGGCCATGTTTGAATTCACAATGTCAGCATTTTAAAGGTCATATGATGGGGCATTATCACCATAAGTTTCTTTCATTTCATCAAGTCTTCTGTGGTGTGCGTCCTTTCAAATACAAAAACCGGATCATTGCTTGACATTCAACAGGCTCCATTTCACACTTGACTCAGTTCAAGTATCTGTAAAACAGAAACCACAATTAGTTCAGAGCTGTAATTTGCCACATAACCTGTAGAGATATAAATCATTGCACATGCAAAATTTCAGCTAGATCAGACAACTAGAAGTGGGTCATGGGCATTACTTATTGCACGCCCCTCGTATCTATATATCTATGAAAGTGAAATTGTTTGTGTGCGCATCTGTGTGTGTGAGTGTCTGTGTGTGTACATTTCCCTACCAAACTACTCTATCAATTTTCAGTCTACAGACTCGAGATTTCGCATGAGTACTGAAATTTGGTAAAATTGTTAAATCGATTTTTGGCCAGAAATTTGGCTGTCAAGGGGTCAAAGTTCAACGATTTGACCTTTGAAAACTCTACCAAACTCCTCCATCAATTTTGGGTCTACACACTTTAAATTTTAGATGTAGGTTGAAACTTTTTAATTTGATTTCAGCCCAAAACTATAAATTTCAGATGTAGGTTGAAACTTTATAATTTGATTTCAGCCCCAAACTATAAATGTTAAGGGGTTAAAATTGGGGACAAAGTTTTTAAAAAAATTGTGACCTCTGCGGTCTCTACCAAATTACTAAACCAATTTCTGGTCTAAACATTTGAAATTTTACATAAAAGGTATTTGGAGATAGGGCAAACTTTTTAATCAGTTTAGGTTGAAAATTGAGATGCCAAGGGGTCAAAATTCAAAAGATTTGACCTTTGCAGTGTCTAGCAAACTGCTCAGCAAATTTGGGGTCTAAACATTTGAAATTTTACATAACAAGTATTTAGACATGTGGCAAGCATTTTAATCAGTTTGGGGGTGAAAATTTGGCTGATTTTCATGGGTTAATAACACTGAATCCATAAAAGGTCAAAATTTACACTTGGAAAATTTCCATTGCTGCATAATTTGAGCGTTGAATCTATACTTCCTCCCAAATTTTAACATCACTTGTTTTGTGACAGCATTTTTTTTTCTTAGTTTAAAAAATACAAAGTTACCTGTTCATTAACGTCATTTGAATTGGCAGCAAGTTGAAGACAAGCAGCTGCAACAATTAAAGAGCAAGACTTTTGCCTTCCGAGAGAAGATAAATCCGAAGGGCATAATGCAGCAAACTGTAAAAGAATAGAAATATTAGTAGATATAAATTAAGAGAAGTGTCAAGTTTTTGTTCAATTTTCAAAGCTTTTAACAACGCAACTAAATTTAATGTTTATACTCTTAATGATGTAAATTATTATAGCAGTTAGATGAGAGATCTATTTTGTGTTACATTATGTTCAGTTGTGGTTTGCACAGTGTATTGATACACAGGCGATTAGCACATCACTGACATGCATACTCAAAGCTCACTGATTTCCACCTAGAGGATTTAAAGCAAAACACAAGTTAGTTCCCAAGTAGATTTTGTCAGGACAAGACATTCCTCCTAGTCTGTTCTCATCTTTCACTAGAAGCCCACAGGAACTCCAGGACACCACATTCTGTTTCTAACAAAAGCCAGCTAATCTGACAAATCTGTTTATATTCCAGTGTTTTTTTCAATATAAATAAAGTTGATTCATATTTTAGTGCATATATATTCAATTTAAATCACATGCGTTCAGACACGACCTATTCTATTAGGTGACTTTCTTCATTCTGATGTCTTTTAAACCAATCACCCTTTAACTAAATTATCAACCAAAAAATAAAACTGATATTTTGGCTTCTGAAATAATTTATAACTAGCGAGATCTGTGGAAATTCCACAGGGGACTCATTCATATGCAATATATTGATGTTGGCATTCAGTAGATGTTTAGCATAAATGGAAATGCTCTGATATTATTGTACCTATTTACAATGCCTCCCCACGGGACAGAGTTAGACACCAGGGTCGTTTTTAACGTGGAGAAAAGATACAAAAATAAAAAAATTGTCTCAGTCGTGAAGAACTGTTCCTCCACCGAAAGAGAACAAGAAATGGAAGTGCAGTATCTGAACAGATACTATACTTTGATCTTCATATTTAATGCATTCCGTTTAAAGAAAAAATTACAATTAAAAAGATTTCAATATAAAATTAAAAAATTTAAAAAAGTAAAATCTCCAAAAGACAAAACAAATTTAGGCACAAGGCCCTATAAGATCTGGGGAGGGGAGTGTTGCAGGGTCTTTGTAACTAAAGTAAAAATTGATGTCTTTGTCAACTTTACTCTTGACTGGCAACATTTACCGCAATACCTCAGTCATTCTGTGAACTCTTAACTAACTAATGAAAACCCCAGCGTTTTTGCAAGAAAGGATATATATACAATTTCTGTGTGTGTGCAATTTTTTTTTTTTTTTTATTAAAATGTGTGTGTGTGTGTGTGAAAAAACACTTTTATCTTGGCCAAAAGACCAGTAGCTCTTCTGTAAAAACTGCAAAAGTATTTATCTAAGCTGGCAGGAACACCCAGCATAGCCTAGTCGTAAAGTATACTTTAATGTGATATTTTAATTCTTGCAGATTTCGTATGTATTATTATAGAGTTAATGTTCTATTGATTTTTATATATTATAAAGTTGCAATTTCAAAAATAAAAAAATATATCCATATTACTTGGGTGCATCAGCTTGAATAGAAACTGAAACCAAAACTTATGGAAAATATATATATATAACTTTAGTTCCTTCAGCTATAATCGAAACCGAAACCAAAACTTATGAAGAATTCTTGGTAAAATTATTTATTACAAGAAATGGAAGTCCATAACAATTAAACGGCAGTCACTCGGATGTAAGCGTTACACACAAAATGAATAATAAAAACACGCTATCCTTCCATAGATAAGGTTTCCATATTCACCATTAAAATTGTTAGATTCTTGCTCTGTAAAAAAATATTTAATGAAACGTGAAAAAATTCAGAAAATTAATGGAAAAATTGTTTTGTAAAAAGAGTTAAAAAAGACATGATCAGCAAGGGTATGAATTTACTTTATTATTTTTTTATTTTTTCGAAGTTGTGAATTATTGAATTCTGAGCAGAAATATTGCTCTTTTCATTAAAAGGATTAATCTTCATTTACACAAAATATGTATAAAAAGAAAGATAAAAATATCCTCCCTGAGATAAAGAGAAGGATAGCATTGGGATGGGCAGCTTTTGGGAAAGTAGAGAATATCATGAGAAGCCGAAAGGAAATATGTCAATCAAAGGGAAAATCTTCAATGAATATGTACTACCTGTGATGATCTACAGTAGTGAAGCATAGGCCTTGACAACTTGCCAAAGTGAAATCTTGGCAGTAGCACAAAGGAAGATGGAAAGGATAATGTTAGGCATCATTCTCTAAAACAGAAAGACAAACATCTGGATCTGTCAAGAAACAAGAGTTATTGACATCAATACTGCCATCAAAACATCAAAACACGAATGAGCAGAGCGCATAGCCAGATAGCATGATAACAGATAGTCTTTAGGACAATGGAATGGACATCTTGTGAACATTAAAGGCCAAAGGGAAGACCAAGAATGAGATGTAGGGACGACCTGATGCAACACATGGGTCCCACATGGCACCGGATAGTTCGGGACAGAGTTAGATGGCCAAAGTACATGGGAGGGGTTTCTCATTAATTGATAAAACCCTTATTGATTGATTGGTATAAAAACTATAAAGGCTGCATTTACCAAAACGGGAAAATGTTGCATATTGGATGGCTTTGATTTTGATTCAACTGCATAGACAAAGGAAATGTTGGGAAGTTCATAAGTGAAATTTGATATGTGTTTGAGTTGAGAAAACAAAATTAAACATATGCAGGAACTGATAAAAAGTAGATACGTGTTCATGGTAAGCACTGTTGATATTGGAATACAAAATTCAAAATTTAACGGTTTTCCTGATAAAGATTCTGCTATGAATCAAAATATCAAATTTAATTTTAATAAATAGATATGTTTATTTATTGAAAGAGATTCTGCACTTGTTTTGTCTTTAAACCATAAAATTTGGAATTTTGTATTCCAACAACAGTGCTTACTATGAATAGTGGATTTTCTATTATATATATCTATAATATAAACCTGAATGTATGTGTGTGTGTAGTCACGAATAGGCTCCTATATGGTTGACTATTTTAAAAAACTGATTACATATAATGATAGAAAATGTATCGAGACACAGGAATGTGTATGTTTGATCTGGCAGAACGGTGGTTCATTAAAATTGTGGGGTCTGCGTTTGCACCTGGTCCCCAAAGTATGGAAATAAAAAATTTAAAAATTAAAAAAAAAACGTTTACAAGTGTTTTTGATATAAATGTACATAAGAATACTTTGATAAGTATGTTTTAACTTAAATAGGGATGGTATAATAAAATTGTGGGGTCTTTGATCGCGCTTGGCCTCAATAGAATGGAAATAGGCACAAAATTTAATAAAGACTTTTCATATCTATCTGCGTAAGTATACTTTGATAATTATGCTCCAGTCTGAAGAAATATGGTATAATAAAATTATGGGGTGTTCGTTTCCACCTGACCTCCATAGAATCGAAATATGTCACAAAGTTTAACAAAGTTTTTTAATATAGATCCACAGAATATTGTGATGAGTGTTTCAGTGTGAACAGGTATGGTATAATAAATTATGGGGTTTATCTATTTTATTCTTACTTTCATCATATTTTGCTTTAGTTTTGATTCTCCCAAATTTGAAGCTATCTTTTTACAACCCTTCCTTTTCATAACGATCATACTTTCATAAATCAGAGTCCATTTTCTGTAGGCTGTTTTTGAACCCGGTCAACGACGGGTACTTTTGCTAGTGTATATATATATATATATATATATATATATATATATATATATATATATGGAATCAAAATTTTTGTGGATGAAGAGAAATTGTTACAGGGCCAAATGCTGATATTTGAACACGGACCAATCAAAATCTCTTCATAAACCAAATTCAGCTTGTAGGCTAGTAGTTGCCAATCCTTGAGATAAAAAATTGTAAAATAACAATAAGGAATAAATACCTGACTACACAAGGAGAAAAACTCCTTCAGAAAATCAGGAGAATTCTCTGATTGGATTGCAAGGTTCCATGCTGTAAGTAAAAATGAAACCAAAATATACATATAACATTGTTTAGGACTGAAAAATATTAAATAATGTTCATCTTGTAGTATAATGCAGCCACTCATAAAAGAAAGACAATGAATATTTATATATAAAATATAATATATTCTTTTGTTTGCATTGCAACAGATGGGTTCAGTAACTGAGAGTGTCTCCTCTTATTTATTTAGTTTATTTTCAATTTCACTGCTCCAACCTCACTTTTTCATTTTAACAAACATGCAGAAGAGAATGGTTTAAGAAACCTGACATTTACAGGTAGTTTAGCTGGTATATATATATATATATATATATATATATATATATATATATATATATATATATATATGTATGAGTTGTTCTATTTTTAAATCTCCAAAACAGCCTTGTGGTAAACACCTGATGATTCTCGTTTTCTATTTAACAATTTAAGTTAAGGTTTCTTGTTTTTGTTTTATTTTTTTCTCTTTAATACAGTTAAATTCACTTTTGTGACTGTGAATTTTCTAACGATAAATTGGCTTATGTAAGTGTTAGGTCTGTGATATGATGAATTTAGTATTCCTAGGAATTTAAACTGCATTTTTTTATTTTACAATATAATATATATATTTTTTATAAAATACACAAAGCTTCTTTATACTATCTCTCTCTCTCTCTCTCTCTCTCTCTCTCTCTCTCTCTCTATATATATATATATATATATATATATATATATATATATATATATATATATATACTTTTTATTTGTTTTACATAAGCAATATTATGTCGCTACACATTCATAAAACTGTTTTGGTCAGCCAGTTACAAGTAAATAGATACCTCTTCAAGGAATATTGCTTATATAAAAGTCAAGTTCAATGAACTTTACTTTTATATAAGCAATATCGCCTGAAGACGTCTCTATTTACTTGGCTGATGAAATCATGCTCATAAATGTGTAGCAAAATATTAATGCTTATGTAAAACAAATAAAAAGCATATCTTGCCCTACTTTGCTATTGAGCACTCTTGCATTAACCTTGTTAAAACTTCATTGATTGCTCTAGAAAATATTAAGCTCGAATAATATATATATGTGTATATATATATATATATAATAAACAATCATATTATACACTGACCCCACAAAGGAGAAGACAATGACTGAGGATCATATCATGACGAATTAGCATTACTCACCCCCTAAAAATACAAAAGCAAGAAATTAATGCCCGGGAGGATGATATGCAAACAGAATAGATAATATGCCCCCATCTTACCTCCAAAAAAGGAAAAAGGTAGTTCATAGGAAGATGGTCTCATAACAACAGAATAGATATTACATTATCCCTTCTCCCAAAGGAGGATGTAATATCTGAGGGACATAGGCTCACTCCCTTAAAAAGAATGAGGTAATTCCTGGGAGGGCAATAGGGGTATTCTTATTCACTAAAAAAATACTAGTAATAAAAACATAATTTTTTTTATTACCTACTCTTATTTCAGCTTTTTTTTATTACCTACTCTTAGTTCATCTTTTCTTTCACTACTGCAGTCTCTACTGCATTGCAAACAACCTTATATATATATATATATATATATATATATATATATATATATATATATATATATATATATATATATATATATATATATATATATATATGAATACCTTTTCCTATATAAATAAAAGAAAAAATTGTTCACATGGAGTCCTGAGATATCTGACAAAACAAGTAAAACTTTTCCAAAAGCAACTGTGTGGTACAATCAAAATAAATAACTAAACAAATGGAGTATCTTGTAATGTTGTGTGACTGATGTTTAAAAAAATTCAGAGAAGTAATTTTGTTACATTGCAAAGTTTGAAACCAAATAAAATGCATTTTTAAATTTTTGAGATGAGGATTGATAATTCATATTATTTGGACTATTGTTTTTCATTTTGAGAGTTATTTTCACAATATTTCGACTGACCTTCGTCAGGTATATTTTGTCTACCTTGGGATTCTTTCTATCAAACTTGGAAATCTGTGCACAGTTTCAAATGAAACTCTTTATTTAATCCACAGGAGTAGCATGCTCTTGTTCTGTCAGCTGTGTATGGGTAGAAGTCCTAAGCAATTCACAATTGTATTCTGAATATCGCTTGCACTGAGGATTGAACCTTCAACCTTTAGAAGAGTGTCACTTACAACTGAATTTAACAAGAATACTCGAATTGAACAAAGAGTTTCTCAAGTTCAACAAGATACGCCTGAAGAAGGTTAGAGGTTATATCGACCGAAATATTATGAAAATATTATACAAGAGGAGAACAGTAATTCAAATAAAATCCAAAATAAAAAACTTACCAATTTTCATAAACCATGTAGATTCCTGCGATTTGTTAACTTCATTGGCATCTTGTAATGACGATATTTCATTCAATATAATGAGTGCTGGAATAGAAAGATTGATTATTCACAATTATGTTTGGTGAAAAAAAAAGATATGAGCTATTATGAAATTCTAATACAACAACCTGTTTATTGCTCCAATAATAAGGTGTAGCCCAAGAAAAATATAAATACTGATTTGATTAAAAGATAAATAAATAATAGAGTATCAACCCTACAAAAAAAAATCAGAAAAAAAAAACGGATTTCACCATAATTAATTTAGATGATTAAAACAGAGTTTTACTATTGTAGTCAATAAAGAATATTCCTGAAAAAAATGTTTTTTTTTTATTTCACTCAAGAAAAAATTCTTGTAGACTGAGGCAATTTTTGTTTTACTTGAAGAATCAGATTTTACATAAATAATAATGAAAATACTTTATTTTTGTAAATAGTTCTATCTGATTGTTTTTCATAGAAATGAAATAAAAAAGAAATCAATGTTTTCTTGTATGTTTGAAAATACATGTTAAATATTTTATATCGAAAAAATAATATAGCTAATACAGAATATTCTCGATGAAATTAATTTCCAATTCTACCTAGTGTTTAAATACTTTATTTTTATAAATAGTCTAATAGTTTATTTTTATAAATAGTCTAATAGTTTATTTTTATAAATAGAAATTAAATAAAAAGAATAAAACAGGGCAGTATGAATCAATGTTTTTTTTTTTTTAGTTTCACCATTTGAAAATGTGTTATTTTGCAAATAATAAGGATCCGGTAGTGAGAGTAGATAAATAGCAGCAAGTAAAAATGGATGCCATCTCCTTTTTGGAAGGTTTTAATCTTCAGAAAAAATAAATATTGAAAGATGAAATGAATGCATAATTTCTGGAAAAATGCATGAGGGCTTAGATTCTTTGGATGGCAACTTCACCACGGTTTTTAAAATTTCTAATAACATTTCCAACTGCACTAAGTGGTAGATTAAGTTCCCTTGATATTATTCGATATCCTTTTCCTTCTTTGTGCTTATCAATGATTTTTTGACGAATGTCTATTGACAACGCTTTAGTTTTAGGCATTTTTATAAATGAACTGGTTGACTTTGAAGGAGTGAGCCCAAACTGGAAGAATTTTATAAAACTATTTTAATATAAAGCTCTCTGATTGGTCAGTGATAACTCGTTTGCATTATTGCAACACGCTAAGAAAAAGTCATTTAAATTTATTTCAGAAAAAGAATTTTTTTAAAGTGTATCCAATACTTTTGTGTTTGTTAATTCATATTTTTCCTTAAATATAAACTTTCTAAACTTTCATTTTGTAATTATTACTCCAAATATAATTTAGAATAGTTAATAGGAATATACTGACCAAATTTTAGGTAAAATCTTGAACCCTAATTAAAGTTATGAAGAAAAATGTAATGTATCCAATACTTTTGCGTGGCACTGTAGATATGAAGATGTTAATTTTCTTAAATTATTATCATTAGTGATTGGGTTTTGAATTTAAATTTGAAATATTCACTATGTGGAGCTCCATCAAAGAATGGTGATGTGGTGAATATAGCTGTCTATGGATGACTACTATATATAATCATCCACAGAGAGACTATTTTTCTGTATCACAGCTCTTCAGTGTGGTTAGACTAGCACCTGCCACCAAGCTGGATTTGAATATATGGCCATCTAGTCGATAACCAGCAATTCTAATGGCCTTAATACAAGGTAGACACTGTTGGCAAGTGATATCTCAATACTTTATATAAACATTGTCAGCCACTAGAATATTTAAAAAGAACTTTGCATTATGTTAACAGTAACTGATGATATCACTAATGGCAATGCTCAAGCCCAGAAGGAGATTATTACAGGTCTTCAAGAGAGAGAGAGAGAGAGAGAGAGAGAGAGAGAGAGAGAGAGAGAGAGAGATTAATACAAAAATGATGCAATCAAACGTTCTCCTTTTCAAATTAGGTTGTTATGAAGAAGATAGTATAAGAATACATCATAACTTACCTGTTTTTAAATGTTTCAAAAGTTTACACAGTGGAAGACTGAAAAGTGAAAAATTAAAGAAATTGTTATAACGATTTAGAAATCTGTTTTTTGGGGGGTTTTTTTCACAGTTGATAAATATTAAATCATAAAGGAAAAGCCAAATATAATTCTATCCAGAACATAGCGTTGGTGAAATTACTTGGAACAAAACGTTGGTAAAATTACTTGGTAAAACAACATGAGGTATCTTGGTGAAATGGCTTGGTAAAAATAACTCGGTAAAATAACTTGCCAAGTTAACTTGTTAAAAATAACCCAATAATATAATTTGGTAAACTCATTTTGTCATATAACTTTGTACGACTGTTAGAAAGTAAATAGGAAGGAATTGAGAAATACTAAGCTCTGATTGATCAAGCATGCATGTGCTAAATTAGATAAAAGGGATTTCGAAATAGTGAGTCAGTTGTTAAAGCAGTTAGTGAGACCTGATATAAGCCTGGACAATCAAAAAATGATATTTCAAACTTAAGCATGACACACCAACAAAGATGATAATTTTTTTTTTTCAAATTTAAACATAAAGAACAGGTGCTAGTGTGATAACAAGAATTACAGTAGATAAAGTTCAGGAAATTTCTGTAACTGTAACTGTATTACTAACCACCAGCAGAGTGTTAACACTGTTGACAAAGGAAAACGTTTATCAGGCATATGTAATCATTATGGTGATACATGTGTTATATTACAAATAAGCATACGATCACAAGAATAAAAAAAACTTTTGATAAGCTTCAAGGACTGACTTTCATCCCAGACCTAACATTGAAGGCTTACATTTAATCTGTTGCTAAGATTACTGCAAAAATGGTTGAATCATTCTATCACTCCAGAAAATACCTTTACTTGGCACAATGTTTTACCTCTATAAGAGCCAAAGCCATTCTAAGATTAACTACTGTTGTCATATCTGAGGAGGTGCCGCTCAGAGCACCTTTTCCGCTATTGACAGAGTGCAAAATCGATTTTACAATCTAGTCAGGTATGATCTCTTGTCCCTGGAGCCTCTTTTACACAGAAAAGATGTTGCTAATTTCTCCTTACTATATGGTTATGTGTATGGTAAGTGCTCAACTGTACTTCAATCGTTGGTACCTTCCCTGCAAATCATTCACAGCAAGAACTCGTGTAGCAACAACCACCAAAAAAAAAACTGTTCCTTCTCTCTCTCTCTCTCTCTCTCTCTCCCTCTCTCTCTCTACGAACAAAGTTTCTTTCCTAGAACATCCCATTAGTGGAACAAGATACCATGAATTGTAACAAATGACGGATGCATGTATAGCAGCAGCTGTACGACAGTCAACATATGCAAATGATTGAGTTATGTGCTAGGTGACGTCACAGCAGGGAAGAAGGAAAGAAAAAATAATAAAAACAGAAAAATGTGACCCAAAAAAGACACAAATAGATGTGTTAAACACAAGTCTTGAGAGCAACAGAGAAAAACGTGTTTTAAACATGGCTGGACAAAAACAGAATACCACCTGTTCAATAAAGTAAAGTCTTGTTAAGTACATTGGAATATGAGAAGACTTTTGAACAAGAGATAAGGCATTATTCTGGAAGTACCTGTAGATAAATGTCTGTTATTTCAACTGAAATAAAAGTGAGACAAATTATTTCCTTGCCTTTGTTTCCTTGCGACTGTCTGCATATATGTGGGTCTTGAATGTTGACATGTAACAACTACATTACAGAGTCTGCTTCCCAACCAACTACGGCATAGTTATCTTCAAGTCTAATATAAACAAATACTTATTGAACCATCCTATTAAATAATCAATTCCTCTTATTCTTCACATTCCATTCATTGTTTCCAGTTGTCTCGTGGAGGCAATCATCGTCTAACTGATGATCTCTTTAGCTTTTATCCTTGAGTGACTTCTGTGCATTTATAAGAAGTGACCAACGAGTAAAAAAAACACACACACACACAATCACATAACAAACGTTTAACTTATGTCAACATTCAATTATTTATTTTTTGGTAATAATGGAAAAGAATGGTCATCTACTCAATGGAAAAGAGATTCTGTTTTGTCTGACTTTTTGACAAAGTAGTAACAATAATAGTAGTGTTTTGCTGTTCTCCAGTCATTTGCTTCATTCATAATATTTTGTGGGCCTCAATCACAATTTGGTGATAGCCAATTCTTGTCTGTCAAATGGTGATAAAATATTTGTTGATAATCTATCACTATTCTCTCCCTCTTAGACAGAGTTCAGCTAAGAGTATACAATCTAATAGGTTCTGCATTATCAGCCAAGCTCCAACCCCCATCCCATCAACACAATGTTGCATCCCTGTGCCCATTTTAAAAGTACTTCAATGGAATGTGCTCTGACAAACTCGTAACACTTGTACCTTCTCAACATAAATAGCTCTGACTAACCTGACAAGCTATAAAACCCTACCCTACATCTTAAATATTCCTATACTATTTCAAACTTGACAGACCTACAAAAATGCTATTTCGAGCTTAAATATGACAGAGAGTCAATTGGTTGTTTTATTTTATGGCATACCAACCCTTTTTAGGTTTTTTAATGTTGAATCCAGTAATTTTGGAAAAATATTTTGTTTCAAGTTCTTTATATCTTCAAATATTTATTCATGATGTTTGGTTTGATTGTTTTGTTTTATGGCATATCAACTTTTTTCAGGTTATTTAATGCCAAATCTGGTTATATTGGTAATAATTTTATACTTGAAGTTCATTATATCTTCAAATATTTATTCATGATGTTTGGTTTGGTTGTTTTGTTTTTCAGCATATCAACACTTTTTGGGTTATTTAATGCCGAATCTGGTAATTTTGAAAAAAAAGGTTTTATGCTTCAAGTTCTTTATATCTTCAAATATTTATGTGGAATAGTATTCTGGGCAACGCCGGGATTATTGTTGGTTGTGCACACACGCATATGGAGCTGGATATACACACGTAAATATTGTGGAAATCTTCAAACCAAGAAATGTCATCGAAAGTCATAACAATTGAAAGAAGAGGGCAGAAACTTTGAAATCAACATTCTTCAATAGACAAGTTTTGAAAACAGTCAAATTGAAATTTGGCCTCAGACAAATTTAATAAAGGCCAGTGGAATGTGGCATGAAAAAATGAAATTCCTATTTAAAGTTTTTGTAAATATAAACAAATGCGAACCAAGGAAAAGTCATTTAGAGAGAAGACGGAGAGCGAGACGACTAGTTGCCATTTTGTGTCACCCACAACATTCCACCACGACCCATCTCTCTCTCTCTCTCTCTCTCTCTCTCTCTCTCCATAGCACATTGAAAAAGAATTGAACAGAAAATAAATTGTCATTCCTTTTTATAAACTTACGTCAAGTGTTTGAAACAACTAACTGTCTTATATACATTCTTCAAGAACTTGAAACTCTATTTAAAAGATTAAATAGATGACACGGTTAAAAACTAAAGAACTACAGTATAACATAACATTTATTTATGCTGTTTAGTTTGGATGTTTTGTAGAGAAAATTTGTTGTTTTTGTTTTTTTAATTTTGCAGAACATGATTGAGTTTTGCGAAGACAAAAAATAGATAGCCTGATCTGGTGGCACTATGTACAAAGAGTCTAACAGAGTTTCTTATAGAAGTTTTTGGATACATCTAAAATATGATGTAATCATTAAATCTGTGCATTTAGCAATGAAAGGTCTATTTCAAACTTAAATGTGACAGGGTAATTGATAGATACTGAATACATCTGATAAAGAGATGTGTTGCGGTAATCTTTGCAGTTTAATTATGAAAATCCTATTTTAATTTCAATCTGAAGCATGAAAAATCACCAGACAAATGAAAAAATAATCCGCATGTTATACGGCAAAATAATCTGCATGTAATACAGCAAAATAATCTGCATGTTATACGGCAAAATAACCTGCATGTTATACGGCAAAATAATCTGCATTGTAATACAGCAAAATAATCTGTATGTTATACAGCAAAATAATCTGCATGTTATACGATAAAATAATCTGCATGTCATATGGCAAAATAATCTGCATGTAATACAGCAAAATCATCTGCATGTAATACAGCAAAATAATCTGCATGTCATATGGCAAAATAATCTGCATGTAATACAGCAAAATCATCTGCATGTAATACAGCAAAATAATCTGCATGTCATATGGCAAAATAATCTGCATGTAATACAGCAAAATCATCTGCATGTAATACAGCAAAATAATCTGCATGTAATATAGCAAAATAATCTGCATGTAATATAGCAAAATAGTTTGTATACAATACAGCAAAATAATCTGCATGTAATACAGCAAAATCATCTGCATGTAATATAGCAAAATAATCTGCATATCATATGGCAAAATAATCTGCATGTAATACAGCAAAATAGTTTGTATACAATACAGCAAAATAGTCTGCATGTTAAAGATTTTGAATGAATGTATTAAAATATGATATTAGTTTTGTTATCTAATCATAATCTAATCCAATGAGTACAATGTTCACCAACCTTGAATGATCAGTGTCAGCCAGCAACACTCTGACGAGGCATCGAAGTGTGGTCAACTTCTTTTTTGGATTGGTACACTGATCCAAATATTTTTCCAATGCTATCAGTGCAACACTTTTTTCTCCTGTCTGGAATTGGAGTACAAGCACATAAAGAACACAAAATAAAAAACAATCAATTTAATGTTTCATCAATACAAGTAAGAGCAGAAATGTACAGATGGGGAGAATCCAGTTATCCAAATTGAGGAATGGGCATCCAATTAATGAGAGTAGACACTGAACATTGAGTTTACTTTTGGCAGTCTCGTAACTCAAGCTTCCCTTATTTTGTCCTTTAGTCCTCAGATTTCATGAGTAATATTTATAACAAAGGAAGAATTGTTGTTTTCTGAATCAGAATCTATCCATTTCACAATTATCATTGATTGGTTTTTAACCTTGAAATAGTTTTTTTTTTCTTTTTAGCTCATTAGATCAAGTAGCTTCATGCTTTGTTTGGAGTGATTTCAATAATGAAAAAGTCATATTCAAACTATCTCTCTTTCTAATATTTTTTTCTCGGTACTGGGACTTATACTTGAATTTTGAAAACATACAATCAAGGAGTTGGCCCTGGACATCATAAGATCTCCATATGTCACTGAGTGAGGGGGATAATTTAGTTTAACTGAAATCAATTATTAGTGTGGACATTAACATTTTCCAAATTAGAGTACCCCAAAAAATGTACATCATGTTTAACAATTGCACTAATATGACTAGATTAAACTTTTTACTCGTTAAAAATCGACAAAAGTTAAAACCCACTGACTTAGAATAAGTGCATTATGACAAATTGATGATTGAATATTGTTAAATTTGTTATCATTTTTGCATTAAATACTAATTCCTATTAATACCTAACTGTGTATCAAACAGATATCATAATATTTAATTTTCTGTACCTTTTCATAACAAAGGTCCATACAAAATTTCAGCCAGATTGACCCATTGGTTTCCAAGAAAACTTCTAGAGTAAATATGGTATTGTGGTGACTAATCCCTATTAATCCCTAACTGTATCTAGACCATATACCATAATAGTTAGTTTACTGCACATTATCACAACAAAGGTCCATACAAAATTTCATCCAGATTGGCCCAGTAGTTTCCAAGAATAAGTGGAATAGACAGACAAATAAACAGACTAAGAGAAATATAATACAGATTAGCAGTACAAAAAGCTGCTGGATTGTACACAAAAAATACTGATTAAAAAGAAAAGAAACAAAGTTACCTGTTCTAACAATTACAGTGTTTATTTATCTGTCTCCCCAAGAGGGCAGAGTTAGACATGAAGTTGGTCTTTAATATGATGAAAATCCAGTTTCCCAAAACTAGATTGAGACAAAAATAAAAACAGCCTAGAAGGACCTCTCTTTCACTGACTGAAGACAAAACAGATATATATTTTTTTATCTCAATCTTCAGGTTGAAAAGGCTAATCATGGCAGTGATTTTCAACAAGAGAATCGTTGACATGCTGTGAAAATTTTTAAGGTTATTAAATAAATGTATTTTTCAAAAAAAGCTTAAAGAACAATGAATGTACATGTCAAAAATAAAACCTCTGAATTTATTATAAGTGGTTTTACATTGTTCAAATAAACTAAACCATATGTAGCCTGTTAGGTCAATATTTGTTATATATATTATCAAATATATAATTTTTTAACTTTTACATTGGTTGATAATTATATTTTTACAGGAATAACACAAGCAAAGGAATTTACAAAGTCAGAATACATTATGTCATAATTAGTGTTGGGACAATTAATCCGAAGCAGAAATAGAAAAAAATCATAACTTTTGCAGTATTGGAATTGGTATTGGAATCAGCAAAATTTCTGATTTCAAAAAGTGATAGTTTTTTTGGGTTTTTTTTACTTAGTTTTCATTTGCTGGTACCAATTATAAAATGAAATATCTATTGATTTTAAACTACATGGAAAACTAAAATTTATAGCCCATAATAATGGATTTAGGAAAAAAAATGACACTGATGAAAGTGGCAGATGCAAAATGGCACAAGTGGATGAAAAGGAAAAATGGCACAATGAAAAATAAAGATGAAAATTTTGCAATGAGTTTATCGAAAACTTGGATAGAATACATAAAGGGAAAACATTAAAACGTTTGTGAAATTAAAAAGGACAAAAAACATCCTGCTTCAAATTTTTTAAAGCTTAGATTAAAATAGATTTTATTTATTTTAGCAAACATGATTTTCTTAAAAAAAATGCTCTTATGAAACAATGTTTTCATAAAACTTTACATTTCAACTGAATGATTGTACAGATTATTTATTTGAATGAGTTGTTAATGATTAATAATAATAAAAAAAAAAAAGATTTGCATCAAAATAATCAAAATGCATACAAAAAAGTCGATTATTTGGAACTTGACTCTCTGATCATTTTTTTTTTTTTTTACAAAGGAATCACCACTTATCAAGACCCAAAGTCCACTTGAGGATAAGAGTTAAAGAGTGTACAATATAGTAATCGTTAGAAGTGTAAATTTGGTAAATTAGATTACTTAAGGGGAACGACTCATCAAGAACTTGTTTACATTGGACTTGAAGACGACCATATTGTAGTCAGCTGGAAAGCAGGCAAACGAAAAAAAGTTCCACAGGTGTGCAATTCTAAGAAGGAAGCTTTGTTCATGGAATCTACTGGAATAGAATGTTTACTGTTCTTGCACAGTCGGAAGATGAAACATAAGATCGGGGACAAGATGTCTGAGGCAATTTAGTGTCATGTCTGGGACAATTCTATTTAATCCATAGACATGATTCTTACAGGTATCACCTCTTCAGGTTAGAGTAGATCTGAAAATAATGGTAACCACGAGGTAACTAGTCCACACTTCCCAAAGCTTTCAAATTGAGGCTTTACCATTGAACATACTTTAAGGGCATACACAGGATATTAAATTAATAACGAGATGAAAATGAATGGATAAAATCTCACCTCGTAGGCCATCTGTGCTGCTAAACAAATAAGAGAGTTGGTATCGATTGCAGAATCAGTTAAATCATTTTTCTCACAAGCAGCCAATTGGCACAGTTTCTGTAAAGCTTCAGCTGCTGCTCAGCAAGAGAAAATAACAAGTAGAAAATTAAACTCATTTTATTATGATTGAACAGTAATTATTGAATTTCCTTTATCTGTTCTTATATCAAGTGAGTAAAATTTAATAATTGTATAAACGACTGCAATAACATAAAATTACTTTGTGTAATGAAAAACATGAAAAGGTCTAAAATCAAGTTTGTCAGAAAAAGGAACAAAAAGAAAGCAAGAATTTCAGTTAATTGGATTTTTCTTTGCCTTTACACAGACAAAATTTATTGACTATTTTTTCTCTTGTTGCTGTCAGTTAACAAAGTGTTTTTTTTTTGTTTTTTTTTTACAAGGGTGTCACCACTTATCAAGGCCCAGAGGCCACTCGAGGATAAGGGTTAATAGGTATACATTAGTCATTGTGATTTTAGCATAGTAAACAGTGGGAATTTTGTAACTTGGATTACTTAGGGGGACGATTCAATTAGAACTTGTTCACATTGGACTTTTTCTTTTTTTTTCATAGGTATCAACTCATTATCAAGGCCAAGAGGCCACTCAAGGATAAGGGTTAAAGAGTGTACAGTAAAAATTGGACAATATAATAATCATTAGTAATGAAAATTTGGTAAATTTGATAACTTATATGGAACGGCTCATCAAGAACTTATTTACGTTAGACTTGAAGACAACCATATTGTAGTCAGCCGGAAAGCAGGAAAACGGAAGACAATTCCACAGGCGTGCAGTTCTAATAAAAAAGCTTTGTTCATGGAATCTACGTTTAGGTTTAGGCACAGATAAAGAGTGGGGGGAATTATTGATAGTGTTTACAGCTAGACGAGTGTTTCTTGTGAAAGTTTGGCGAGGGGGGACCATAGATTGAAGCTCAGTCGAACACTTTCCATGAAAATAACGATACATCAGAGACAAACTCGCAACATCTCTTCTGTGAGATAGAGGTTGCAAGGAAGAGAAAAGGACATCTCCTACGAGGCTACGAAGTCTATTTTGAACTCTATCAAGGCAGGACAAGTCCTTTCTAGCAGCTCCTGCCCAGATGTGGCAACAGTATTCCATCCTTGGATGTACCTGGCTCTTATATAGATAGAGAATTGCATCAGCAGTGAGATATCTACTGGATCGATAGAAAGATCCCACCATTTTTCCAGCGGCCTTGGCAACAGATTTGATGTACGTGTTCCATTTAAGATCAGGAGTAATGGTCAAGCCCAGAAGCTTGTCAAAACTTGAGGCCTCCTGAAGACGAGAGCCATTCATTTCAATTGATGCCAGATGGGGATCAGAATGTTGATGATGTAAAGAGAGAAGCTTGGTTTTAGATGCATTAAAAGTAACCAGCCACTCCTTTCCCCATTGTACTACATGCTCAAGATCAGAGGAGAGAGAATTGGAGAGAACTTGGTCGTTTACTGTCTTAGATGTGCTACCATAAATGGTAGTGTCGTCAGCATAAATGTCTACAAATGATGTAAGGATGTGATTTGGAAGATCATTAATGTAGATCAGGAAAAGAGTTGGGCCTAGGATGGACCCCTGAGGGACACCGGCATTAATACTGTGGGCTTCTGATTTTTGCCCCTCAACTACTACTCTTATGAACCTATCAGAAAGAAATGATTTAATAATTGAGAAGACATTTCCAGCTATACCATAGCTAGAGATCTTATGAAGTAAATCTTTATGCCATACCCTATCAAAGGCCTTAGATATGTCAAGAGCAATTGCCCTAGAAAGGTTGCCTCCGTCGAGAGATTTGCTAATCCTATGAGATATAACTGTAAGGACATCTGCTGTAGATCTAGAAGAACGGAAACCATATTGAGTGTCACTAAGAAGGTTATTTTTGTTGAGATGGTTGATTACTTCTGTATTTAACACAGATTCCAGCAACTTACTCATGACGCACAGGAGACTTATTGGCCTGTACTGAGAGGGGGATGAGCGATCACCTGAATTCTTAAATACAGGGCATACAGATGAAATTTTCCAGGGAGATGGGAAACTATTCTCCTTAAGACAACGTTTAAATAGTTTTGTAAGTATGGGCGCTAGTTCAGGTTCAAGTTTTTTGAGTACAATAATTGGAATACCGTCCGGGCCAGTTGCTTTACTGGAATCAAGGTTTTTGATTAGCTTGGCAACATCACGTACAGATATACGTATATCACATAGTGTGTTTTCAGATACAGGAGGAAATATTGGGGGTTGGCGGCCTTGATCGCAAAAGGTAGAATTAGCTGCAAAGTTCTTGACAAAGAGTTTGGCTTTGTCTGATGCTGACGAGATTACCTCAGGTCCATTGATGATAGTTGGAATGGAGCGCACACTTCTGTTCAGAATTCTGTTTGCTATTTGCCAAAACTGGTGGGAACCAAGCCGCTGCTCAGCTACTTTGGACTTAACAGATTGAGCATACAACCATCTTGCGCTCTTTATTACTTTCTTACAATGGTTGCTGGCAGTCCTGAAAGCGGCTTTAGTTTCCATACATCTATTACGTTGGAAACAGTGGAAAAAGTGATTTCTGTGCGCAATGGCAGCAGCACATTCTGGAGAGAACCATGGCTGGCTGTTAGGTTTTTGCTGAAACTTTTTCGAGGGTATGAAATGATCAATACCTACAATTAACCATTCCGTCAGGTCTAATACTATAGAGGACACATCCTTTTTAAATATGGAATGCAAAGGTAGATCAGTTATAAATGTACGGAAGAATAGTTGAGCCTCTTATATTGTCTTTGTAAGAAATTCTCAAATATTTCCCTCATTGGAGCCTGAATGACCACAAGAGAAAATAATCAGCTAATCTAACTGGTTGAATTCATTGCTTGCCTTTTGTGATGATATCGCATCTGTCTATGTTTATCGGTCAATTCCACTTACACTTGCCCTTTAACCATTACCTAGAAAGTTCAGTTTCAGTTGCTATTTTGGTTTTCATATGTTATTGACAAGTCTGACTGAATTTAGAAAAATTTATTTTGTTTCAGTTGTTTTTTGTTTCATATTTGTTTTTGTTTTTTTCATTTGTTTCCATCTCATATTAAAAAAATAATAATTATAAAGAAATTTTTTTTTTCATCATATCAAAATAAATATAATAAAAAACAGTTACGTGATTACCAGAAAATATTTTATTGATCTTGATGATTTAAAATTAATGTAAAATATTAGGGCAAGAGATGTTAACTATTTAGTTCATCGATTTCATGATATTCGGTTTTAATTAGTGTTGAGATGATTAATTAAAATTGGAATTGGAATTAGAAATCAGAAAAATCAGAACTTTTTGAGCTATCAGAATTGGAAAAATTTTAGCCTAATTTCTGATTCCAAAAATGATTTAAAAAAATTTTTTTCTTGACAAGAATAAATAAAACAAACACAGAGAAAGTAGTATATTTACAACATAAGGGCCAAAGGCTGCATGTTATAAATCCTATTTCCAGTAAATATTCTAGAATTCACTTAGTAAATTGTAACAGTTACCATAACAGACTATTTTCTCGTGGATTAATGCCCCCTTGCTGACTGATTCGGCCACACACTGGCCAGTCAGCTACCAGGGCGCATTAATCCTATGTGTCCCTTAATGGACTATTTACTCCTGTCTGGAACAATCCAGTAGCCAGCAGAGGAGCCCCGACCACCAAAGAAAACAGACCTCTCTCCTCTCACTCTCTGTCTACTGAATACCCTCAGGCTGCGACTACCTCACTGAAGGCTTCCACTGGACAGTCTGGGGACACTTCAAGTTTTCTGCTTCCAGACGGCAGAACACGCGAGAACTTTCTATTCCTTTTTCTTTTCTTTCGCCTCGGACACAGTTCTTCTTAATGCAAAATAAACTTTTTTATTGTTTGTTATAAAAAAGAGCTGATGTTTAATTATCATTGATGTTTTATTATATTTTTTCACTTTGGCAACAAGTAAAAAAAATATAGATAAAAATCTCACAACGAGTTTATCAAAATTTTGGATAATATGCATAAAGATATTTAGAAATTTGTTGAATTAAAAAATAACTTATGTTTACATTTTCAAATACCCCCCCACCCCCACCCCACCCAAAAAAAGCATTTTTTTTTTAGTTCAATACAAACTTAAGTGTCCACTCTGCTAAGTCAGAACAAAAATGGCTGCTCATAAGAACTGAACGGGGATCCTTGATAACTGTTCAAAATAGAAAATTGAACAAAATGCTAGTAAAAACACATCGACAAAGGCAATCACACAAACATCTGCATGTGTTTGTGATCTAATGATATCACCAAGATAACAAAACATTTGAACAATCTTAATAGTTTTGTAATCCAAATATACTTTCTCCTCAGAGTTCTCATCTCCATTAGCTAACACTTAATGAATGAAATTATATTTCTCAATGAAAGAAAATACTATTACTACTATATATCAGGCTTAATTTGATATTTTCATTATATTATATTTTAATCAGATTTCTTGTGTTAACTGAATCAACCACAGTCAACTAACAATCAGATGGTGTGATTCACTGAGATGATATCTGATACAGAATTGTATAAGGCTAGCTCAGAACAGATGCTCCTGGACCATTCTCTGTGATCTGTGCTCATCAGACACAGGCCAACAGCAACAAATTGAATAAATAAAATAAAAAATAATCTGATTTTTCTTTTAAATTTCTAACTGAAAGCATATATATATTAATACCATAGTATCATTAATGTACATATGTATGTACGTATATGTGTCACGGTTTCCAGATTACGAATTATTTGATTGGGACATCCTATTTATTAAAAAGGAGAATAGAAGGCGATAAGATACTACAAACATTAAATTAGTATATAGATATGCTAATTCAATGTTCGTAGTATGTTATCACCTTTTACCCTCTTTTTTAATAAATAGCATCTCTCCATCACCGAAGACACAATGTAAAAAAAAAAATTATAATAAAAAAATTGATATTGCTTTTGAGCCATACATGAAACTAAAATACGCTTTCTTGATTTTCTGGCTATGATCCAAAGTTAGTATCTGTTCTGTCTAAAGATGGTATAATGATATTGTGGGTTTTTCATCCATGCCGGCCGTTCATACAATGGAAATATGTCACAGACTCCTATAAGGATATTGGCAATAAACCGTAATAACCAGATATATTCTGATACTACGTTAATCAGATTACTTAGATAAATACTTTTACAGTTTTAACAAAAGGCCTACAATAATGTTGCAGGGTCTCCATCCACACAGTGAACGTCCACAGAATGACCAGCAGCAATGTATTACATAATAGCCTGGGTTCCCGGTGTTGCCTGGGTGTTTGGAGGAGTGTGTTGAGCAAAAAAAGGTAGTAGTAGCCAGGCAGGCAGGCTCGAACCCATACCACGAAAGAAGGGAAAGAACATGAAAAAAAAAGTGATGTCTTTGCTGTTGCGTCCATCACCAAACCGGAAATGGCAAAGGCCAAAAAGAGAGGATGACTTTCGAAAATATCGACAAAAAAAGCGATCCCTCTTTGTAGAAAAATGCCCAGTTGAGGGTGAAGGAATTAATGTTTTTAGCTATTTTTGCGATATTTGTCATCCGAAGGGTTGAGCTTCAAAATAATACCAATCTCGCAAAAATTCTATCAAAAATTTTGGGCAGACATACATACATACATACATACATATATACATTAAAATAGACAGGTGAGATTTATATTACATATGAAAATGCCACTGTGGAATTTCCACAGGCCCCACTAATTTATATTAGTGTTCAATAGTTTTGTTGTACACTGTCCTTTTCTGGGATTGAACAAAGGGAAAACACAACAATAAATTGATTGAGCTGTTTTCCTGCATCACAAATGCTGTATCTTAAAAGCCAGGGTACATAGTTTGTTTCATATCAACTTTTTGGGGGTCATTTAATTCTAAATTCAGTAATCTTGGGCAAAGTTTTTATGCTTTAAATTCTCTATATTTTAAAATATTTATTCATGATTTTTGTTTTGGCTGTTTTGTTTTATGGCATATCAACTTTTTGAGGGTTATTTAATTCTAAATTCAGTAATTTGGGGCAAAGTTTTTATACTTCATATTTTTTATATCTTCAAGTTATTATGGTGTGTTTTTTGGTGTTGTTTGTAGAGAAAAAATTGTTTTGTTTTTTAATTTGCAGAACATGATTGAGTTTTGCAACAAGAAAGGATAAAAACAATAATATAAATGTTTTGGTGCATTTTAGATCTTCAAACAGCCTGACCTAGTAGAACCAGGCTTGGGTGCATAAAGAGAGAGGATCACACATTATTTATATTTATATTTATAAGCAATGTGATGTTATTTTCTTTAACTTTTAAATAATGAATACTTGTTTGAAAGAAGCAGAGGTTCTTGTGGTTAAGTAAATATAAACACAAACTGATGAATTGATGTGTTTGAGTTTTGAGGGATTTAGCACACCACTTTCACTAAGGATGTTGACAACATTCATGCAGTTACCCAATAGCAAATACCCAATATTTCTTTTTTTTAATTTTCTTATTTTGTTCTAGCTGGGAATGGGGCATCCGATCGGATGCTAGACATTCACTCACTATTTCATATATTCCAACCAAAGAGTCATTTTACGATTCTAACTGTTTCTAAATAAAAAAAAATGTATCTCTTTTGCACTTGGTTCATCAGGTATATTTGCCAGATAGATTTTGAAATTCTTTTTCATGAGTCTGATTGATCCAATAATTACTCGAATTATGAAGATCTTCTTAAGATAATTTTTGTTTGGTTGTGTGCTATAGATATCAATATATTAACAGTTAAAATATTCAAATGTTTTAACGAGAGTTAAATTTTTCAAAGAATCTAAGAACCCAATTGACATTTTCCCTCTCTTCTATATGAGATTACTTGAGGCAATTATTAGTTGGGTCCATAAATAACTGGAATATATTAGAATATAAAGAAATAAAACTTCATTTTTTAAATAATTTTTTTGTTCCATAAAACAATAAAATTAAACATATTCCACTTACTTAGAGGCATCAGACTAAAGGACACATACCTTCTTCCACTTGGTTTGTAAATGAAGATTTCTTCCCTCCGAAAGAAAATACAAAATTGAAGTTATATTTTTAGATAACTTTTATTTCAAGGGGCATTATCTTGGAGTCCACAATTACTTCTTGTATTTTACACCCTGCTATATTACACCCATTGGCTTCCATAGACATCAAGAGACCAAATTCCTTCCGAACCAAAAGCTTACGTGTGCTATCTAGCTCCATGACAATCTAACTGAGTCTTTCTGATTGACTACATGTATAAATCAAACTCTTTCTTTGTTTGATTCTCTGACGTCACCAACCAGGTCACCCTTTGTTTATGTAAATTATTATTGTTTATGAAAACTAAAATTTCAAACTCTTATAAAATTCTAACTATAAATATGTTCTTTTTTCTAAGTTTGTAAACATTTGACCCAGCAATATTTTATTGTGACTTTTAAAATCTGCTATTAAACATTTTATTATGATAACAACTGAATAATAGCAGCGCCATAACTGGCAATCTGCCGCTACATAGGAGTCCCATTATTCAACAAGACTATTTCAGTGAAGAATGTATTTTTTAAAAAAGTTTAAACATTTAAATTGGTATTCTCAAAATGTTAAATGATTAAAGAAAAAAAGATTTGTTGAAGTCATCTGTCATTTTTACAGAAATGCAACATGAGCAAGTATTTTTTAGAAACGAAACACCACCACACTAACATTTTTTATTACTTGACTTCATATTGCAGATGTTATTTTAAAATTTTCTTTCAAGGCAAAAATTGTAAACATGATAATTTTTTAAACTGTTTATGACCAGCAATACATCACCACAGGTAAACACTACTTATATATAAATATGATAGCTTCACTCGAAGTTCAAAGAAAAAACAAACCGAGAACTTACCTTGGCTGCTTTGTTTCTGTGCTAAAGCTAACTTGAACAGTATAAATTGTGTGTGTGATGATGAAGGGTCATAACTTTCTGCCTTGACGATAGCATCTTTAGCCTGAAACAGAATTTGAATATATAAGAAAAAATGTTAACATATCAATAAGTTTTATTGGTTGTTGATGTCCTCAGCATCATCATGATAATAATCGATTTAACATCCGTTTAACATGCTCACATGGTCAGCTTTAATAAACTGATTTCCAGACTTATCTCCACCCAGGTTTTTTCTCTCATGTCCATTTTTATCACTTCTTTCATATTCTTGTTGACCTTCCCCTTTGAACTGAACCTGCTAATTCAACTTCTACTAATCCAGAAATTTTTGTTCATTCTTTTTTTTTTTCTATCAATTATCCTTTTTTTTTTCAATCAGATAAAAGTATTTGATAAATGTTCACACATATATCTTCATTTGAAAAAGAAATTTTCATTTTACATTGTTGCTTTGCTATGTTTATTTATTTTACAGAATTAAAAATGTTTTAGATCTATGTGAAGAGGTAAAAGAAAGTCCTCATCCCAACTCATTTAAATGCAAACCTTTAATAAAGGAATAAATTTAATAGGTTTATAAGTCTCAAAAATTCACTCTAACTTGCCCCACATGATCAAGACTAAAACATGTGTTAAAGTGTGAAGATTATCTGAATTTAATCCTGACCAAAGCCAGCAAAACAAGTTAACTGAAAGAATGTCAGAAGGCCTGAAAAATAGAATGTAAACAGTGTATTCTCAGAGATCAAAATTTCATGACGGTTTCCATAAATACCTATTTGATATACTTTTATCTAACTATTCATATCATCTTTGTAAACTTGGAATGAAGGGCATTTAGCAGTATAGACAACAAAATGAAAAGTGGTAAAAAAAAATCAAATATATAACATAAATTTTACCAAAGGCAAGATAAGTTATTCTTCGACCTACCTGAATAAGTTTTTGTGGTTTAATTTATTTTAAAGCCTTTATTTAATTCAAAATGCAAGTAATGTCAAGTATTTAAGTTATAACAAGAACAAATGTCTGACATAATACAGCAATCTGGGGAGTCTCGATAACTGCTCAAATACTGAAAATTAAACAAAAAGTCAAATAGATTCGCTTCTAACATTAACAGCAGGTTTATTTTTTATAAATTGAGAGTCATATATCATAGGTTATGTGTTTGAGAGCTATAAGCTCTTAACGCAAGCATCACATGATATAATTTTAAAAAATTTTTTGCACATATATTTCATACTTATTATTTCCACACATATTCCATACATCTCACCTTTTCAAAATTGTTGATGTTAATATAACAAGTTGCTCGATTCCTGTGAAGTTTAGCCAAGTTTGAATTTTCATATTCTCCAAGTGAAAAAAGATTGTAAGAAAAATCATACCATTGGAGAGCCTCATGATAATCTTTCTTCTGAAAAAGAAAAAAGGTTTTCAAATGAAACTAGTCTGTTTTGGAATTATCATTATTACACTCTAGATTGGCCTGTGTGTTATATTCCAGTAGAATAGGCAGAGGGGAGCAGTTGGGTTTTTGTGAATCTGAGAGATAGAGATGTCCAAGCCCAAAACTGAAGAACTGTTGTTATTTCTTTCCCACCACTGGAAGATGTAAAAAGTTGGAAGATGGGGAGAATCAAGCCAGAAGCCTTTAAATGAGGAGCACTCTGGCCTTTTAAAAATTGACTAAGCATTTCCCAGTCAGGGCGCCTCAGGCAGTAAGCAATAAACTTACTTTATGCAAAAGTTGGAAGACAAGGCCTGGAAAGGTGGACCTCCTAGGACTACCGAGAACAAATGCCTCAGCCTGCCAGATAAAAGGTGACTAAAATGACCCAGTGTATGCCAAACTGATTGTCAAGATCAGGACTTCGACTGACAAGCAATTGCAAGCACAATCCGACACCAAATGAATTATGTGGATCACTACCCAATGAAACGCTTACAAATGAACGTAACTGAAGGACTGTTTGTGTTCAATTGGACTGAAGTTATTTTGTTTCAGATTGGCTTCGGGTACAATCAGGAATTTAAACAGATGGGTCTGATGTTGCGTGTTCAGTTAAAAGTGATTGTCATTTGGTAGAAAAACCATTTAACCTTAAAATCAAAAAAAATTGTTTGGAACTAGAACTGATTTTGTTGGGAGCTTAAAATATTATGATATAACTTGAGGGAGCTAATTCATACCAATAAAATTGATGCAAAACAAAAATATTTACATAACTTGACAGGCAATAAACTAGCACATAATTTAAGTCAGGCATTTGTGGCATAGTGGTTATGGGTTCGAATCCTAGCATAATCAGCCATAATATGGCAAAATTTGTGAATTACTATTTTATTTATAAATAAATAACAAATATATGTATGTATCTATTTATATTTGCATGTATATGTATACATGCATATATTTATACGCATCCTTAAAATGTGAAACGATAAAGGGAGAAAACTCTCCAAAAAAAATTAAGTGATTTAATTCATGCCAATAAATGTATTGCTAAAAATAACAACAAAAATAGTGTGTGTTTGTGTGTGTGTGAGAGAGAGAGAGAGAGAGAGAGAGAGAGAGAGAGAGAGAGAGAGAGAGAGAGAGAGAGAGAAATATTGCACTACACTGTTAGAAGATAAAATGTTTAGAAATAAGTGTAAGCCCTGGTAAAACTGAGGTCAAGAATTAGCCCAAGTAGACCAGTTCACTTAAGCATTGATATCCCCAAATCTTAGACCTAAAAAATCCAAAAGTGTCACTTCATAACATCTCATTTAGTTGTGTAATGTGGAGTTTAGTTCCGATCAAAGACTGGTACAATGCATATGATTTTGAATAACTCAAAACAAGTGATGAAGCCAAGACATTCCTGAGGACTCACTTGAAAGAATCTGCAAGATGGACTTTACAATCAATTATAAAGGTATATATAATTATACACAGAATCACTTACATCAAATGCTGCTGATGCCTGATCCCAAAAAATGTAATGCAATTTTTTCTTTGTTGATAAATCCAATGGCTGATCCATATTATGACCTACAAAAAATATTATGCAAATTTAAAAAATCTTTTTTTCTGATAGAAACAAAACAAAATCAGTACATATATATCGCATATTATATACTGCATATATATACATATATGGTCAGATGATCACATTATTATACTATCAGTTAGTATGACACTTGAATTCTTTGTTTACATTTTTATATGCTCTACTCCTGATGTTGAGTACTCTATACAAATATATATGTACACCTAAAAATTATATATATATATATATATATATATATATATATATATATATATATATATATATATATATAATAAATGAGCTAAAAATATTTTTTTATAAAGCAAACCTATCAAGATAGTAGAGTTTCTATCTGGTTAAGAGGAGCAATTCATAAATTAAAAAGATGAGGAAAAAAAGTTACATCAAACTTTATTAAATAATCATGTCAATAGAGAGGAAATTGAGTGGACAATGGAAAAAAAACCTGTTTAGGCCGTGGCAAGCTAACTGCTTCTCATCAGAAGAGCAGAAACGCTGGCAAATATCAGTATACAAAAATAAAGTTGGCATGAGACCATTTAGATTAGAAATGAAAAAAAAATTTTTTTTAAATTGAGGTGAATTGAAGGATAGTATTAAATGAGATGGAGATGAAAAACGAGTGTTGGTAGGGCAGAGGGTAGATAACGGGGAGGGGGATTGGATAGAGAAGAAAAGATGAAAGAGGAAGTAAAATAGAGAAACATATAATAAAATGAGTAGAGAGAAAGAAAGAAAAAAAGAAAATTTAAGTAGAAAAAAGATAGAAAAAAATTTAAAACAAAAAAAAGATAGTCCTTGTAAAAGTAATCCAGGTGTGATGATAATAGTTCAATGAAGGTGAATAAACTCCAAAGCAATGAATTCTCAGTAAGGTAATCCTCAATAGAAATCTAGTTGGGACGACAGTAGTCTAATAGGAATTGGTTCGAAAATAAATTCCAATGGAAGGAATTTTGGGTAAGGTAATTCTGAATTAAACATCAGAGGTCAGGAAGCACTTTGAGGATGGACAGCAATGTAAAATTCCCAAGTAAAATAATCCATAGTCCTCATTATTTCACCTACACACATCCAGTTATGCTATCCCATGAGGGTTACTAAAATCATTTCTAGCACACACTTCTCCTTGTACAAGATTATCATTATTGCATCTTTCCAGTTTTGTGATATGTCTTTAACATAATGTTGCATGAGATCATAATTTGGGGCGGGATGGGGGTGGGAGGACCTGTCACAAAAACTGTTGCAATATTTTTGGCATATATGAAGGATATGCTCCCATAAATTTGGATGATTCTATTTATAACCATGTGTGATGAGAATGAACCAATCAGATGTCAAAACAACTTTACGCTGCGAAGAAGGTAGGTTCTCTCTACTTTGCTAGAAAGATACTAACACCTGAAAGTATCCTATACCTCTATAAGGCCACCATTCGCCCATGTATGGAGTATTGTTGTCATATTTGGGCTGGTGCATCTGCCACTAGTCTCTCGCTCCTAGACAAGGTTCAAAAGAGAGTCGCCAATCTGACAGGTCCTGAACTGTCATCTAAACTTCAGCCCCTGTCCCATCGACGAAATGTTGCATCCCTCTGCCTTTTCTACAAGTACTACAAGTTCACAACGGTGAATGCTCGGACGAACTGCAAGCACTTGTGCCCCCTCGACATAAATACCCCCGACAAACCCGACAAGCAGCTAAATCCCACCCCTTCACAGTAGAGATCCCTAGATGTAAGAGAGCCTTCTACTCCAGTAGTTTCTTCCCCAGGACTGCTAGACTTTGGAATTCCCTGCCGGGTCCCTGCTTCCCCAACTGTACTGACATGCAGAAGTTCAAGTGAACCGACATCTTGCTGCCCAACTCCCTACACAGTACTCCTGATGCCTATACCCCTGATAGTAGCCCCCTACAACAAAGTGGCAATGTGCCTTGTTTGGGGTGAAAATGTAATAAAAAAAAAAAATTTTAAATGACTGAATTTTTTTTTTTTTTTTTTTCCAGTGTCAATCTTTTCATATCAAAATGAGAAGGTCACCATGTTTCTGCTGATGGTAACTGGGTTAAGTTTTTGCCTGGGAAAGCTTCTCTAACCGGATTTATGCTGCCATTCTTTTTTGCTTGGAACTACATTTATCTATTTCAAGAACCACCTTACACTCAAGAAAAACTGTTAAAGATCTCTGAAGCCAAGGTATTTTCCGCTATTTAATTATGGCTTTTGAACTGAAATATTGATTTCATTTTTCATTGGTCTCAATTGCATGGATGCAATGAACTTATTATCTATCACAGATTGTCTATTGAGAAGTTCATCAATGTTATTACACTATTTGTATTTCATTCAAACATCTATTTACAACAACATTTATATGCATGTTTGAATTAAAGTAGAACACACATCTGATGAAAGCAAATGTTCCCGAAATATTATATCATATACAGAACTTCCATCAAACCACACTAATGCAAATAAGAATATAATATAATATAATAAGAGTATAAAAGAAAAAAAAAAGAAAATAAACAATAAGCATATATAGTTATGTGTATTAATAAAAGTGAATCTCCATTGTTTTATTTCTTAATTTGCTTCAGTCTGTGTCTATCCATTACACCTCTGCATGGTCTTGCCTTCTATAAATTATCTTCATATCTATGTCATTTGAAGGTTTCGTGACTAACCTCATACCAAGGCCAATAAGGATTAAATTGGCTGCATTTCTTTTCATTGCATCCACCAAATACTGTGATCAAAAATATATTTTGTAGATCAGATTATTATTTTTAAAAGAACATCACTCACCTGTGATAATTTCTTCAATTAAATTTTTAACCTTTTGCCTGTCCTTAATTTCTAGCATTAACTCAATCTGTGCCACCACAATCTTTCCATATTCGGTGGAGTGTGGAAACTTTGAAAGGAGATATTTTAGCTGCTCCAAAGCCAACTCTTGCCTTGTGAATAGAAAATTAAAATGAAGTAAAAAAAATAAAAATAAAAATTTAAAGCAAATATTCATCAAATTATAATTTAAATTTGTGTATATAAGGAGTCAAATGTTCTGTTTCAAATGTTCCTTTATTCTAATTCTATTTTTGTTAAATTTTGTTTTTCTCCATTTTTATAGTATTTTATGAGAAAATTGCAATAAAACATACTATAATTATTCAAAAAGCAAAATTTGTCCTTTTATTACATACTAGCAGGCCGCAAGGCATTGCCCAGTCATAAGATATGTTTAAATATAATAGTTTAATTCATGCAGATTATGTATTTATTATTATAGAGACAATTCTCTATTGATTATTATAGTAAACCTAACATATAGGAATGAGATCAAAACTAAAAAATATATATATACGATTTGGATGCCATCAGCTAGAATCAAAATCAAAACGTACAACTCTTCACCTTCATTCCTTAGCCTCTGAGCCATGCCCATACGAATATATATATATATATATATATATATATATATATATATATATATATATATATATATATATATATATATATAAGTTCACCTGTCATCCTTTTTTAAAAGATGGAATCACCCGATCGTTGAAGACAAGATTAAAACAATCAAGCAAGCATACACTCATGAGCAACAAAAATGGGCCAAGAGTGAAAGAAGTAAGAAATCGATTTTTTAATATTTTTTCATGAATTTTTGTTAATTTTAACTGAAAATTTCTATTTTGCAGATCATTATTATTATAGCATATAATAATAATTGAAAAAATGAATCCTAAAAATGGTAAGACTGCATCTTGATGAGGATATAATAAAAACGAATTGTATGATAAAGGCAATCTAAAATGACTTACAAGCTATTTTTTTATATTTTTATATAAGAAAATGTGAAAACATCTTTTTCTGCAGTGAAGCAAATTGGTCAAAGGTTTGAAGTCGAATGTTTGGTAAAGGAAATCTGAATATGGTCGCCCTAGAGCATCCACTTTGAAGGACGACCACAGGCTTAAATTAACTGTTTTGAAGAAAACTTATGTTGACCAGAGCAAAGAATTACAAACACGGGCTGGAAATTCTCTTTCTAGATATACAATATCTAGACCAGGGGTTCTCAACCGGGGTCCACATGGACCCTAGGGGTCCATGGAATATTTCTGGGGGTTCACAGGCAAAAAATAACAAAAAATAACATTGTAATATTGTAATACAAGATATTGGTAAAGAATTATTATCACTCTAATTTAGATTATTATTATTATTATTATTATTATTATTATTATTATTATTATTACTTAATATCATTATTATCATAATTATTATAGCTGTTGTAGAATACTTTATTTGCATTAAATTAGTTTTCATTTAAAAATAAAGCTTAATTATATAATATTTCTTTGATTATTAAAACCTCAAAATTTATACGAGTGAAAAATAGAAGATTGTCTTATGACCAATAGCTATGAAAGGGTCCACCAAGATAAAAAGAAGAGAAAAGGGGTCCATGAGTAAAAAAAGGTTGAGAACAACTAATCTAGATGAATGAAAGAAATGGGATTTTCCTCTAAAAGGTGTGCAAAGAAGCCATTTTTATCTAAGAAGAACATGAATGATAGAAAGAGAGTTTTCTCATGTCATGGCAAGAAAAATACAGACTGGTTCAGGAATGTTTTCTGGTCAGATGAATCAAGATTTTGGCTTGTTAGTAATACTCCTGATGCTCTCGAACGGTACAATCGAAGAACTAGAGAAAGATTTTCACCAACTTGCATAAAAACAACAGTTAAACACGGGACTGGGGGGATAATGGTATGGGGAACTTTTACTGCAGCAGGAGTTGGGGAACTTATTAGATGTGAAAAATCAATCAATGCAAAGGAATACATTTGAATATTAGAAACAGAACTGTTACTAAGTATTCAGAAGCTGGGAATATCCCAGAACATTATTTTTCAACATGATAATGCTTCTGCACACACTGCAAAGTCATATAAAAATGGTTTTCTGATAACTCAGTTGATGTGACATTTTGGCCAGGTCAAAGCCCTGATTTAAACCCAATCAAGAATATTTGGTTCATAATATCTCGTGCATTAGCCGGAAGAACTCTTTTGAACAATGACAAACTGTGGGAAGCTGTACAAAGCGAATGGAATAGCATCTCCTCTTCGCAGTGTTCCACTTTGATAGAGAGCATGTCTAAAAGGATTGATCTTTTGAAGAAATCAAAAGGGAATGCGATTCCATTCATTTATTAAAGTAAATGTCTTGTTCTGTGTTATTAGTCTCGTTTAAGTTTCCTTGTTCAATTGTTCTTTGTTCAATATAGCTTTTAGTGCAATAAAATATATAAAATTTGTTTGGCCCATTTTTTTTTGCTCATGAGTATATATATATATATATATATATATATATATATTAGCGATGGGACGATTCCAAAATTTTTCCCTGATTCTGATACAATTACCAATTCCAATTCTTCATAGATCCCTAAATATTTAGCTATAGAGTTGTTATTTTTTCCTAATTACTGTAAAAACTCATATTAAATGTGCAGATATTTTCTTAAATGTAAAAATACACTTGTGGGGATGATCTATCTATTTTAGTTTTACTGGTAGTTTAAAATCAATAAATATTTATTATTTTATTATTATTATGAGCAATGGAAGATTTTGTTTTAAATAAAATGATTAAATGAATCGTTTTTGGAATCAGAAAATAGGCACAAATTTTTCCAATTCTGATATTCATAAAAGTTCTGATTTTTCGGATTCCCGATTCCAATTAATCATCCCAACATTAGTATATATATATATATATATATATATATATATATATATATATATATATATATAGTGTTATAATGGAATAATTCCAGAGGAAATCCGGGTATGAGAGCTCAATGTGGTAAACAGAGCAATAAGATAAAAAATATAACACGGAAATTACATAATTGTCGATGCAATAATTTATTTCAACCTTATGGTATTTTCAAGCATCTAAATCAGGCAATTACATTTTTGATACTGAAAAAGAAGGAAAGAAAAGATCGGGCTTCGACCCTCAAAAAACCAGAGGTGGTGGTAGTAGCAATCCACTTAATACATTTTATAGAGAGGGTGGTAGGGATTTAAAAAAAATAAAAATTAAAAATAACAAATAAAAATATTAGATTAGACACTTATAAACGGCAGCTCGATGTAACCATAGATACACACACACAAACACACACACACACACACGCAACACATATACATACACCTACACCCACATACACACACACACACACGCCTCTAAAATGTACGTTCTTACATGTAAATGCCTTGACACGCGTTTACTAACCTAGGAAGAAAGGGGCGAAAGTATACGGATATATAGTGAAAGAAATAGAACAGCGCGTAATGGAAAAAGAAGAAAAAAAGAGAGGAAGAAAAAAAGAGGAGACAGTGATCAAATGTTAACTGTCATATTAGTCTAGAAACTCTGAGAAAGATAAGGGAAATAAAATGGATGTTATACACGCGTCCTATAGTTAATTGAGTCATGGAAAGTAGGTCTATTAAAAGATAAATAAAAATAATAAAAGTAAGAAAATAAAAATAAAAAGAATATTATATACAAAGTTTTAAAACTATCTGTATGTTATTATGTAAAAATTAGTTAGAAATAAATATTATCTTATAATTCATTTAAATATTGTATTTGTAATATAATACTATGAATTTAAAAAAGTCTTATGTATTTAATATTTTATATATTTTCATGTAAATAATTTTATTGGTGATTATAGCGGTCGTTGTAATTAATATTTCAATTCTTAATTGATTAAGAAGTGGAAAATTGTAATATTGGCCGCCCCCAATTCGATAGGACGTATCTAGTTTCGGTTAATATATACTTTTATTCACTCCGTACAACAAAAGTATTCTCATGCACGCATAAAGAAATAAGTAAAATAATTATATTTTTGTGTTGATTTGTATCAAATCTAATAATATCTAGTTTTAGTATTTGGTCTTTTTGACTTAACTCAGTTTAATAACTAATGTATTATCTGCAGAGAAAAATTATTTTCTTAAGGCTATCTCATTTATTTATAAGTAATTTGGATAAAACAGGTACTTCGGGGAAAAAAATAAATAAAAATATAAAAATAAAAAATATGCCTAACTTAGATTTCGGACAACACATCATAAAGTAGTTATTATCGAGTATATACCGGACAACACTATAATTATTTTTTAATTTATATTTTATATATATATATATATATATATATATATATATATATATATATATATATATATATAGCTTTAAGTAAAAGAGAAAAGATGAAGATCAATTTCACAAAAGAAGGCTTATCCGGATAATGCCAAGCTCAACAATAATTATTGGAGCTTATACAATAGGACAACAAGAGAATGAAATGAAGACACAAAACTATATATAGGTAGATATAGAGTGGATCATTTATTGAATAATGGAATACAGGCAAAATTTGGGGGATAGAAGGAACTCTTCGAAATGCCCTGGCATAAAGAGTCCCTTCTATCCCCCAAATTTTGCCTGTATTCCATTATTCAATAAATGATCCACTCTATATCTACCTATATATAGTTTTGTGTCTTCATTTCATTCTCTTGTTGTCCTATATATATATATATATATATATACACACCTGCTATCCTGTTTTTTAAAAGATGGAATCGCCTGCTTGTGGAAGACAAGATGCAAGCAAGCAAGAAAGCAAACAAGGGCTACAGAGTTTTATAATTATAGATAAAGGCATAAAAAATATCTTCAACAAAAAGAACTTGTATAAGTCACGTATTTTGATGTACTGGATGTAAATAGAAAGATTCACCACTGGGTGATTGATCCATCAGCCAATCAGATATATCTTTTTTTATTATTCTTTTTCACCCCAGACAAGGCATATTGCCATTTGGAATGTAAGGAGCTACAATTTGGGATTGTGTTAAACAGGGAACTGCGGGGAATTGAGCAGCAAGATGTCTTTTCACATTACATTTAAATTTCAGCAGGTTAGTACAGTAAGGGAAGCAGGAAGCAGAGTGGGAATTCTAAAGTCTAGCAGTCAAGGGTATATACGTTGAGGGAGCACAGGTCCTATGAGATCATCAGAGCATATTTCATTAAAATACAAGTAAAAAAGGCACAGAGATGTGACATTGTGGTGATGGGACAGAGGGTGGAGCTTGGTTGATAGTGCGAGATCTATTAGATTTGAGACTCTTTTTTGAACCCTATCTAAGAGTTAAAGACTAGTGGAAGATACACCAGCCCAGATGTGGGAACACTATGCATGGGTGGATCTTGGCTTTGTAAAAATATAGAATGCTTTCTCATGAGTTTGGCTTTCTTATGGTGTCCATAAAGGTTGTTCTTTACTGTTTTTCTTATGTACTAGCATTTCAGCCCGGCATTGCCCGGGTGTTTGGAGGTGTGTATTGAGCAAAAGCAAAAAGGAAAAAGTGGTAGTAGGAAGGCAGGCTCGAACTCGTACTGTGAAAGAGGAAAAGAATGTGAAAAACATGTGACGTCTTTGCTGTTACGACCACCGTCAAACCAGAAGTGATATAGATTTAAATTAAGGCTAGACAATTGAAAAGAGGGGGTGACTTTCCAAAATATTGACGAAAAAAGCAACCCCTCCCTGTAGAAAAGTGCCCAGTTGAGGGTGAAGAAATTAATGTTTTTAACCAATTTTTTGGTATTTGTCGTCTGAAGGGTCGAACTTCAAAACGATACTGATCTTTTGAAAATCCGTCACCTCTGGCGAAAGTTTTAGGCAGACATGCAAACATACATACATACATTTATATATTGGTATCTCAAATTTTCGTCCCAAACCGATTAAAAAGCTTGCCCTATCTCTGAATACCCTTTATGTAAAATTTCAAATGTTTAGACCAGAAATTGTCAGTAATTTGGTAGAGACCGCAGAGGTCAAATTTTTGTTAACTTTGATCCCCTGTTATGACCCCCTAACATTTATTGTTTTGGGCTCAAATCAAGTTGTCAAACGAACCTATATCTAAAATTTCAATTGGCGGAGGAGTTTGGTAGAGTTCTCAATGGTCAAATCGTTGAACTTTGGCCCCTTAACAGCCAAATTTCTGACCCAAAATGGATTACAAAGATTTTCCCAAATCTAAATATCCTGTATATCAAATTTCAAGTCTGCAGACTGAAAATTGACAGAGTTATTGCGTAGGGAAATGTACACAGACAGACAGACAGACACAAACACACACACATACACAGACACTTTCACATTTGTAGATATATAGATAGATTAGCCTCCTGGAAGATGCCGGGGCGGCCTTGCTAATAATCAATTGTAAGATCGACTATTATTATTAAAAGTTAAATGTTTATTTACAGAAGTTATTATTATAAAAGAACATTATTATGATTATCAATATGAAAATTTGTTTGTGTTACAAGGACAAATAATGATTATAAGTTTTGGAATGTAGTGGAGATCTTAGAAACAATAAACAAATGAAGATCTATGTCAAATACATAAACAAAATAGGTTTTCATACCTGAGTATAAGCAATAAATTTGGCCAGAGAAAATGTGATTGAGAAGTCACCTGTTAGGTCCTTGTGTAATTGAATGGCGTAAGCACAAAGGATTAGTTTTAATATATACAGGCACATTAATTGAAAGAAGGGAGTTGAAGAAGAGACGTTAGATAGTCCAGACAGGATTTAGAAGTCGGGAGAAGAGTTAGTCTCTTTTATGATGCTAGGAAGTGGTGTATTTCAAGATAGCCAAAATGTGAACAGAACATTGTAATCTCTAAATATGTCCAGCCGGAACAAGAGAATAAATGTTGTTATATATAAATATAACTATTGTGTCAAGTTGTCTTTGAACAATCAGGTATGTGTTTATTTGTCATTTAAAATTAACTGTTTTATATTTTTTAATCAGTTGAAATTCAAAATCAGACTCGCCGGACTTTCTGTAGTTGGCTCTTCAAACTCGTCAGCAACAGAATAAAATCTAGAAAGATGCATGGCATCTCTTTTTGTAACGATTGACTCTTAGCAGTTTTTAATTTCCTTTCAGTGGTGTCAAAATAAGTTATTTTCTGTTCACCTTCAATACTGTCTACTTACTTAATCTGCAAGTTGTATGGACATTCTAGCGAATTGCTTTTTGACATGAGATATACATTTTATCACCACCAAACTTTAATTATAATGGAGATGGACACTTCTTTACTGCACCTCATCATTAGCATTATAAACTTATTGCTTTCATCTTCTCATTTACCTGTTTCTTCCAATTTCAGTACCAACATGTGTACACAATATGGTGATATATGGAAGTGAAACCTGGTTAGTGTGAGTTGAGGACATGCATTGCATGGAAAGAAATGATATGGGAATGATATGGTGGATGTGTAATGTGAGTGTTAAAGGTAAGCTAAAATCTGTTAATCTCACTTCTTCATTTCATTTCACCTTCCCTGTGGCAGTTGTCATTGGGCCGCTACAGATGACCTGTCAACCAGTTATCTTCATCCTTCCCTATCTTCCATATGTTTGACCACCTCACTCAGCTTCAATCTTGTTTATTCTGTGATGTTGTCTTCCCATCCCTTCTTCTGTCTTCCTCTCTTTCTTCTGAACCATTTTAGTTTGCACCTCCTGATTGTGGTGAGATCTTCATAAGGACCAATGGCTTGACTTATTCTGTTTTTTACTTCTTCATTGGTTATGTGGTCTTTGTAAGATGCCAAACAGTCTTCTGAAACATCTCATTTCTGAAGCCTGAATCCTCTTCTCTAATTCTGCTGTACGGGTCCATGTTTCACAAGCATACAGGAAAACTAAGTAGACAAGTGAACATATGAGTTTTATTTTTGAGCTGAGCTTGATTGCATTGTCCTTCCAAATGATGTTCAACTTAGACAGTAAGTTGTTAATCTCAGAGAAAGTTTAAATCTGGATAATATAGCAAGATGTATACAGATCAGGAGATTTTGTTGGTATGGTCACATTGAATTAATAGATGAGAGTTTTGGGGTTAGTAGATGAAGAACAGTTGAGGTAGCAGGGTCAGTTGGCAGGGTTAGGCCAAGGGAAACTATTGTGTATTCATACTTAACATCTTACTTGCCTTTGCCTAAGAAACAAGCTGTGATCTACATATAATTCTACATTACCTTTTTTACTTTTAATAATTTTCAATTTTGGGAATGGCTCTTGAGGATATATTAAGCATTATCTGGGTAGGATAGCCTTTAAGGAGAGTGGTCCATCTTCTCAGATATTTCAACACTTAGACCTAGGAACCTGATAGCTGGTAAAAATAGTACCTATTTATAAAGTACAAGCCTGGATGCCCAGCATTGCCCGGGTGTTTGGAGGTGTATGTTGAGCAAAAGAAAAAAAAAGTGGTAGTAGGCAGGCAGGCTCGAACCCATACCACGAAGGAGAAAAAGAATGTGAAAAAAAAAAAAGTAACGTCTTTGCTGTTGTGCCCATCGCCAAACCTGGATTGATGTAGATTTAAATTAAGGCTTGAAAAGAGGGGATGACTTTTGAAAATATCGACAAAAAAAGCAACCCCTCCCTATAGAAAAGTGCCTAGTTGAGGGTGAAGGAATTAATGTTTTTGACCAATTTTTCGATATTTGTTGTTTGAAGGGTCGAGCTTCAAAATGATACCAATCTCGTGAAAATTCATTGCCTCTGTCAAAAGTTTTAGGCAAACAAACAAACATACATACATACATTTAAACAAACAGGTGAGATTTATATTATAGACGTCTTACAGATATTTACAACCCAAAGAGTAACTTGATAGGGTGAATGTTGTGCAATCACTAGGCCTACTATTATGAAATGTCAAATTAAGAAGTAATAGCCCTCACTTTTTTATTTTTGATAGCTAGAATACCCATTTCAGGAACACTCTTTAATAAGTATCATTTGCATTTACTGTTTTGTTTTTAAATTTTTATTACCATTATCAATTATTATTATTATTATTATTTATATTTTTAATTTATTATTATTTTTTTTTAATTGGGAGTCACCACTTATCAAGGCCTGAAGGCCACTCAAGGATAAGGGTTAATGAATGTAAGGTGGTAGTAAAGTAATTTTTACTGATGTAAATTGAGTGGAATTTGTTCATGAGGACGACTTAACAGGAACTTTTTTACATGAGATTTGAAGGCTACTATGTTGTATTCTGCTGGGAAGCATGCCAGCGGAACAGTGTTCTAAAGGTAGACAGTTCTGGGAAAGAAGCTCTGTTCATCTACTTTTCTAACTTCAGTAGATGTCATTTGAAAATAGTACCGACTGCAATAATCTTAAATCCAAGGCTTAGTTTCTGTTCTCTTATCTACAGCAAAAAAGAAAAAAGTGCTAACAACAATCCATTGTTTCTTTTTTATACTTTTAATCTCAGCAATTCAAGCATGATCAAGCCAATCACTATCACACAAATTAATTACAGTTATTTGCTATAAGTGCCAACTGCTACTTTATTCACAATTATTTCAACTAAACATCTCTTGAAAAAGTGAGGAGAAAAAAAAGTTTCATGAAGCAGAATTAACAATTCCCAAATCTGGAGGATGAATAGAATAACAAAAAAAAGTGTATATAACCTTTTATTCTTCATCAGTAATTGTGAACTTTGCAGACTCAACTGGACAGTTACTTCAGGATGACTGTTCAATTCTTCCAGAGCTTAAAAAATAATATCAAGCCGAATATTAAAAATATTAAGAATTCACACCAGCCATAAATAATAAAACGACAGAAAGTAAATTAGCTCACACCACAAGACATGTCTACTTTAATTTAAAGAAAAGATATGTACACTATGTTTTTAATTTGTTACTTGTTAGACCATTCTGAAAAGGAATAACACAAATGGATCTAAATAAATTATCATACTTGCAAATTAAAATTTAATAATGAATTTTTTAAGCCATCCAATGCATGCCAGCATGTAAAATGGACATTAAACTGATGATGAGGAGGAGGAGAAGAAGGAGGAGGAGGATGATGATGATGAGGAGGAGGAGGAGGGGGAGGGGGGATGTAAAGTACTAAATATATTGAGTATAAATTAAACAACAGAAAAATTAAAAACATAAATGAAGTTATTATGTCTTGAGGCAACATTCACCCTAGATTGGTTAGTCTGGCTCCTTCCAATGAATTCACTGCATCTCACATGAAAACTGACCAAGCCTAGCAGTTCATTGCTAACACTGACACTATCAACAGCTAGTCATAGTTCCCATGGCGAATACCATAGATTGTTTAACCCAGGATCAGTTCAATTTTAAAGTTGGCTTTGATGATACTGTGAAACTCGAGTTCAAGCAATAACAACAGTAACAATAACAGTATCAGAAAAATGGTCTCTAAAATATTAAATGTTTATTTGGTTGAAACACTTGATACTGATTGGTCAATTCTATCAAAATATTCAATCTCAATTGGTTGCATATACCGAACTTTAGCAGATTGGAAACAATCGCTTCTGGGAGTCGGGCATCTGTTCCCCTTGAATATATAAGCAAAACACAAATACTGTCGTTAATGAGAGACTCGAATTGAAAAAGAATTTGTGGAGTTTTTTAATAACTACCTTCATTTCTTTTTTTTTTTTTAAGGACGGTGGCTAAGTGGTTAACAACACCGGCGACATCCTAGGTGTGCTAAGTTCGAATCCAGTTCGTTCCACAAAAACAACTTCATCAAATCCGCATCTGACCTTGTGTCTAAGCCCCTAGAGAAGAGGTAAATAAAATAACTGCCTTTGTGATAAATCTTATCTCTTGACCCACAAAACTCAAACATATTCCTAATCTTTCATAAAACAAAATCTTTAGCAAACATTGCTGGGAATGATTCCATTAAATTTTAATTTTTTTTTCTTCTTTCTTATTTTACAATTATATTTTTTTCACAATTTTCAGAACATTGCTAAAATGTGTTACTTAATAAAAGCAGTTTAAAGACTCGGTCGGAGCGATGTTAACAGATCACTGAGGATACATCCACTTCTCACAGATTTACTTTTTTTTAAAACTGTGGTATAAATTTGCTTTCCACAATGATAATAGAATTTTGAGCCAATATATCCACCTTCTGGAGTAAAAGGGTTAATATTATTTTTGAAGTATTTTTTCATCATAGATTTCAAAATACATGACATCATTTTCTTATATCATGAATACACAGTAGTCATTATACTGGGTGGCCCATTTAAAAGTAGCTCAGAAAATGTAGCAGAGAAGAGGAACATTATTTTATTGTTTAAAGTACCTGTAGTGTTATAAAAGATGCTGAAAGTGCTCCCTGTTGATACCTATGCATTTCTGGACACGTTTAACAACATTTGTAGGTACTACCTGTAGATCTTCTCTGGTGATTCTCCTGATAGCATTGGTAACGTTCTCTTTTAGTCGGTCTAGATTGTGAGGATTATTTGCAAAAACTTTTTGTTTTAAAGTCCCCCAAAGATAAAAATCACATGATGACAAGTCCGGAGAACATGGTGGCCATAATCCTTTGCTTATTGTTCTCTCTTCCGTAAACATGTTATGAACTCATGTCATTGATCTGTGAGACGTGTGATGTGTAGTGCCATCTTGTTGGAAAAAGAATTGTATTTTGTCTTGTGGTGTCAGTTGGTTGTTAAGAGAAAGATTAGAGGGATCGGCCTACTTTTAAGTGGGTCATCCTGTATAAGCATGAAAAGTTTAGCCAAGATTAACTTTATAATTGGACAATTATGAGGGAAAAACTGTTCGCACCTGTTTTTATCTGATTGACATTTGCTTCAGGATTCAACAAACAAATTTTTAATCTCAAGAGAAGACCAAATGGATGATTGTAAATCTGAAAGATAAAGAAAAAGTTGTTTTTTATTTTTTGAAATAAAGGAAATAAAAAGAAAACTTACAAATGAAAATTGCAATATCTTTACATGTTCAAAAGACAATATCACTAGACAAGAGTAAGGTAAAGCAAGAAAAAAAAGTGTTGATTCCAGCAATAAAGTAAAATAAAATAGTAACTCTTCAATAACTATTCATTGTGTTATTTAGTGGGGTAGGAGGGTAGTGTTCTTTGATATTCATGGTCTTGTTGAGTTGTTGATCCTATTTCTCAGCAACCTTCTTTGCATCGGATTTGACCCACTACATCTTAATTTTAATCTTTGTAAGGAGACATAAAAGTGGTGCAAAACTGTTCTGTTTGGTAAATTACTTTTACCCAGGTATTCTTCTAGTTCTTCTAGAAATTTCAGACCATCAAAAATTTTTCTGACTGATCTCTGATTTACAGCCATTTTGAATAACTTTAAAAAAAAGTATTCCTGCAAGATTAATATAATTTTTGTAGAATTTAGATTTCTAGAGAATATTTAAAAAAAAAAATAATGTTTTACATTTTTTAAAAATCCTATCACGAAATAAATTTTGCATTTCTGGTTTACTTACAGAATTTGCCAGATCGATGGCATTTAATGCATTCATTACAGATTCAGCGTCACCCAATTCTAAATAAGCCGTAGCAAGTAATCGCAAAGTGCAAGCCTGAAAGAGATAAAATAAACAGAATTGTTAATCTATTATAAATACGTACAAAGAAAAGTTATCTGCCTGTTCTCACCTTCTAAAAACTGATACTTATTATAAATCCTTTTCAATGGTTATTCAATTAAATCTTCTTCATTTACAATCTTTTAAATATACAAATGTTATATCATTTAGTGAAAAACTATACACAGATATAAAATATAGAATAGATTTAATCTATTAAGTACAATAATAGAAGTCTGTGTTAAGTAACAACAACTAGTAAGTGAGTTGACAAGTAAACTGCTAAGTGTTTGCATTCTGACTCACAGCTTTAACTGACTCCAACTAGTTTTGTTCTTAAATACACCTGAACCATAGTCAAGCCACATCACAATAATAAATTATATAGATTTGGTGTGCAATGTTCAAATTCTGAGCTCATGCATCACTTTCACTAATACCCTTGGGAAAAGTATGCATCTAGATATCCTCTTCTCAGCTATGGGTTAAATAGTAGCATAAACTAAACTCTCAAGTCTTGGTAGAACAATTACTCTAGAAGAAAAAATCCAAAATAACATCAACTCTTCTCTGCTTATGCGGCATTGTTTCCAATTATTTTAAACTTCTCCTTACCACTGGCATAATGGTAAGAGTATTCACTAATCCTCAGTTGAGTCATACCAATGACTCCATCTGTCCCCTAAGAAACTTCTTTGGCCTTTTTTGGGAATTATTGTCAGCCAACAGAGAGAACCTAGTCAGCATCAAAGACACAGACACACACACATTTACTTTCTCCTGTTCCCGTCTACTCTAGCATAGACGATTTTCGCTGAAGATAACTGTTTGCTGACATGGTACACCCCCAAAGAATTGCTGCCTGACCTGCAACATCCAAAGGACTTTCCACTCTTCCTTTTTTAATGTTTTAATTCTTTTTAGTTGTTGTCCAGAATTCAACGTAATTAAAAACAAACAAAACAAAAATACAGAAACATTTTTATGATATACATGTCACAGAGTGAAAATGTCACGTAAATTGATGAGGATTTTTTTATATTTTAAGTTGAATTCTAGATAAGGAATGCCTAACGTTTTTCTCCATCCATACACACGGACTCATTATACTATCAACCCTCTTCTTACTAACAAAGATGATCAATAAAGTTGTTTTAAATGTTAGAATGAGACTGTGTCTACTCCCTTCTATATTTTTGGCGACCCCTATGTGATACAAACATGCAACTTTAAATGGACATTTGTCGTCACTTATTGAACATATCAAGTGTATAATCCATTATAAGGAACTGGCATGAAGAAAAAACTTTCAGCTTCATTATCAAAATGTTTTTTAGATAAAACAATTTAAATTTGCTACTTTTATCAACTGTGAAGCTCCTAATTCATGGATTTTCAAGCCTTTATTTCATTAACAGGGATGAAGTTTATCTTTAGATTATTTCCCAAAACAAATGTCTGACAGTTTTCACAAAGAAATATAACTGGGTGAATATTTAAGCTTAGAAATGAGCTAAAATTATTTTTTGGGAAATTCAAAGTAAGATTAAATATTTTGCTTTGCATAATAAGTTCTTTGTTTATTAGACGAGTCAGATTTCAGGATAGAACTTATGAAGATAGTGCCTCAGGATTGTCTATTGTGAATGTAGTTTTTCTTATTAGTTGCAGCTATTCATTAACCTGTAAGATTAAAAGTATTTAACTTCGATACCAAGAACAACAAGGCTCAGCAGTTGCATGTGAAGTCGGGGAAGGTTTAGCACAGAAGATACAAAGGAACAACACAGAAGCAACATTGACATTTTCTCTCTATTGATTTACAGTTCTGCACCTGACACATCTTTGCTTGCCACATGAAGATACAGAAACAACCAGAGGGCAACAGATCCTGATGCTGACCTTTCCTTGATTTTTCATTAGAACTCTATCAGCTAGATAATTTTTGTTTTCTTTTAGTTGAAAGGTCATCACTTATCAAGACCCAGAAGCCACTCTAGGACAAGGGTTAAGTGTTAGGTAAATGATGAGACAACAAGATCAGTCATGGTGGAACTTGAATAGGACTAGATTATCTAAATGGATGATTCAATAGAGAATTATCAGGAAGTTTTTCAACTGACAGTTTGAATGGATTTTACATGTAAACTAACTTATCATCACTGATAACTCAATAGGAATTCTACCATGACACTGTTCCTACCATGGTAAGGAAGTGTTGGACTTTAGGGGTGGCTTGTTAGATGATAAGGAATAGACAATGTGTTTTGTCTGATTGATTGATTTTCTTTTTGAGCAATTGAATAAACTGAATCTTTTGATATACAAACATCATAAAATTTATGAATGCCTTGGAAGGTTTTATGAACAAGCTAGAAAATTAGGTCAATATCAAAAGTGTTACAAAATTTTTAAACGATGTCATCCATTCTTATTACTGGTGGTTGTAAAGTATGGAAAACGTTCTACAGTTCATTGCCGAGTTCAACTCAAAAAACAACTGGCTGCTTCCATCTGTTCTTATATAGTCTTAAGCGGTAATATAGTTCTAAAGGGTAGATAACTCCCCAGTAATTCCTGTATCGAAGTGGGGGGGCAAATAACGCCCAGGCACTATTTCAACTCATGAGTAGCACTGGAAAATGAATTCAGCCGATATTTTATTCTTTTGACTTCATTGATGATAAGTGAGATTAAGTGTAAAATCCATTCAAATTGTCAGTTGAAAAAACTTCCTGAGAATTCTCAATATGGATTACTTTTTTAAAAAAAATTTGTTATTCATTCCAAACAAGGCATATTGCTACCGAGACATAAGGGGCTACTATGATTAGGAGCCAGATTTATAGGGACATCCTGAGTAGGGAGTTATTCAGCTAGAAGTTTGTTTACATTATATTAAAATTTCTGCATGTTAGCATAATCAAGAAAACAGGGAATGGGAAGGGAATTTCAAAGGCAAACAGTCCAAGGAAAGAAGCTATTTGAATAGAAATTTTTCCAGCATCTGAGGATCTCTGGAGTGGAAAACTGATATAGGTGATATAGATATATTCAATGAGAAATCAATCATAAGATTTTGGTCCTTGATGTGCGATTCGTAAAATTCCCAAAATGTCATAAAGAGCAATCTATAAGTTGTTTCTATTGGTGTCTTGGTTTGTCAATTAATTTTATAAACATTGAACAAGACACAGATAACAGATAAAAAGGAAGAACAGTGTTGCATAAACAAACTATTTCTGTAAAAGCAGAGGCAGAAAACTCCACATTCCTTGAGAAGGAATTACTTTCATTGGCTGGCATTTAATACTTTCCCAATGTTATTGTAATGTAAGTGAATTTAATTTGAACTTAACTTAGTTGACACCATAAGTCTAATTAGACTTTCAGAAATGTTGATGTTAACCCATTGAGGATGGTTTATTTCATTTCTCCCCCCAGTTCCAATTTGACAACAACTGTGTTGAATCATTAAAAAAAAAATGATGAAACAACCTGATTTGTAGTTCCAGAAATTTTCCTTTCTTTGTCAATGTCATAGCTAAGCCGCAACCAGGAAACACAAGCGGAAAACTGCATCTTTTGGTATAACTCAAGTCCAAAATTGTAGCACAACATGGAAAGAAAACCACTCTGCAATTAGTAAGAAACAACAACAAACAAAAATATAGAAGTTGTATTCAGATTAATCAGAATTTTATATCAAACTAGCAACAACACAAAAATATAACTATGACAAATTTTTAGAAGGATATTTCTAGAGATAGTCACAAATGATAGAAAGATTTGAAAATTTTGTTAAAGATATTGATAAGAAGAAAAGAAATCAAGTTGATTTGGTTTGTCTATTTAACAGCATATAAACGCTTTGGGGGTTATTTAATCTTAAAACATAATATCTATTATAAAGGATATGCTGGCATGATTAATTGAACACAAGTTGCTATTTTACCTCTAGCTTGAGAATGATGTTCATATGACTAGTGATGTTCATATATGGCTAATTATAGTACAGTATAAAGGAATACAATGGGTCCAACTTGATTTGAATTCAGCTAAATGATTATGATGTGATACTGATTTACCCCAGTTTGTGCATAAATGGACTCTTCTAGATGTTATGCATAGATGAGTCTACAATGAAGAACAGGAAGTCTTTCTTCCACAATCTTACTGTGAAGATCAGAAATGGCATTCTTACCATGTTGAGAATTCGTTCTCGACAATCAGTTCAACAGAGGTGGACTATTGTAACTGATGGGGATCTTTCTTCTGTCATGCTGGCGTATAGTTCTGGGTAGTCCTATCAGGTTCACCCTCCCAGGCCTTGCCCCCTCCCCCACTTTCACATTTTCTTGTGGTGGAAAGGAAGCAAATAATCATTTTCTTCTAGGCCTTCTCCCCCCCCCCCCAACTTTCACATTTTTTTGTGGTGGAAAGGAAGTAAATAAACATTCTTTCTCTAACATACTATTCTGTACTTCCACAAATATACCACTTAGTTGTCTTATTTATTATCAACCCTTCAGTTGATATTTTAAATATCAGTTTAGCAAAGTATGGCCTTCTCAAAGCATGGAGATTACAACAACTTATCTAGATTTTACACAAATCACTATTTTACCCATGAGTGGGTTCATACCTTTCCCCACATCATTCATGTCTAATCAAAAAACAATAGATTCGACAGAAATTCAACTTGGTATAACCAATTCCATAATCTGCAGTACTATCTATTAGGCCAATCATACATATATAGTTGATAAAGGAACTTACTTCTTTTGGAAGATTACAGAGCATATCTTTGGCTGACTGGATGACACGGAAGGCGGCTTCATTTTGAGATTGAGTAAATGCCTGCATAACAAATAAAAATTTTTATTTAATAAAATGTTAAACTAAATTTATACAAAAGCAAATCACTTTAAAGAGTGCAAACCTCTACCAAGTTACAATAATGTTAGTTCACATGACTTTCCGGGTTAATAAATCATTTGTCAAAATCTTTTCTCCAATGTTCGTTAACATGATTTTGGGTTTGATGCATACAACATGCTCCCTCACTGCTAAAACGTTTGGATGATTGTGCATTACAATTGGATATCAAAAGAATGTATTTTAAGTAAAAACACGATTATGTAATTATATGTCATGTTGAAATTAATTAAAAAAAAAGTCAAAAATTTCTTTAAAATAATCAATCAGAAGATCTGCTAGAACTATGATTTTACAAAAAACATTGCTATTATCAATCTGCTATTTTCTAATTTTAAATTGATGAATCTAACTGAAAACAAGGGAGATAAGTCAGGTTGTCATATAGAATTGGCTGCAGTAGAAGAAACTGATAAAACTGCATTTTTTTCATACATTTTATTTTTTCTTGTAATTATTTTTCTACTCAAGCATTTTTCATAAATTTTGGATTTTTTTTTTTTTACATATTTCGACATGACATCATTACGTAATCATGTTTTTACTTAAAATGCATTTTTTTTTTTTATATTCATTTATAATGCACAAACAACCAAACATTTTAGCAGTGATGAAACATGTTGTATACATCAGACCCAAAATCATATTAACCAACATTGCACGCACACACACTAACGTTTGTTATTACTTTTGCCAAAGTGGAGATTATGTTATCGGTCAAGTTTGTCACTATGTTTTGTGTAAAGTCACATTTTAACAATAACTTTAGTTTTGTTCATCATAGGAACTCACTAATTGGTCTGCAATATAGTCAATGAAATCTAACATCATACATGAATTTTGATCATAACATTGAAAAGTTTGGTCTAGGTAGAAATCTTAACGGAATTTCAATTTGTAATTCTTTGAATTTTTATGTATGGACCTGATCTGATGTACTTTGATAACAATAACCACCATGCAATTGTTCAGCCTGATCAGATAACTTTTAGTCATCAACGTTTGCATGGAAAATACTTCATACAACATGAAGTCAAGCCTATATAAAACTTTGGCCCATCCTTATGTTGTCATGCAGAGGTATGCAGTCTTACAACTGACTTGTGTTCTTGTTCCACATGTTTTGAGAAAAAATAATTCTAATTATGCACCAAATTTTCAAATTAAAAAAAACTTACATTTTTAAACATTGAATTTTTAGCAGATGGTTCGATTTCGTATATAAGTTTAAGATAAATTAAACTAAACTAAATTTTTTTTAAGTTTAAACTAACTAAATTTTTTTAAAGTTTAAGATAATCCTTCTAGTTAATTTTTTTTTTATTTACTTTAATTTGCAAATGACATTTTTGAAATTTCAAAAAGGAAATCATTCTACATTAAACTTACATAGAAACTTAAACACCATTCTAAAAATTAAACAATAAGCTTTTAAAACCTATTTGTATAAACTGAGAATTTGATGTTAAATTGATATAGTATATTTCCAAAAACGTTTAGAGGATTATGAACAAACTTTGAGGAAATAACAACTAGATTTTACATTAAATTAACATAGCAGGGCTTTTTGGCTAGGAGCAAAGTGTAGTATCTGTTCTGAAGATACTACACTTCAACTTTTTTTGTCCTCAGTTAGTGAAAGAGATTTTCAAGACTAAGGTAATTTTTATTTTTGATTCGATCCAAAGTACCCCTCTTAAGGAACTTGATTTTCTTCACATTAAAAACTAACCTTGTGTCTTATTCTGCTCTCATGGGGAGGCAAGTAAATAGATATAGAGCAAATTTAAATCTGTCAATAAAAATTTAACAATTCATATTATTTGAATTATTTAGACTACATTTCTAATCTTGAACATTATTATCACATTTCGGCCATATTCAAGTGCATTTTGTCAAACTCAGGAATCTTTATGTACAGAATTTAAAATAGTACAATTTATTTAATCTATGGTGATAGCTTGTTCTCATCCTGTCAGTCAGATAGAAGTCTAAAATAATTCTTAATTGTATCATTAGTATCACATGTCGTGAGGATTGAACCTGCAACCGCCAGTAGACTGTCACTTAGAACTCATTATCACTTAGCACTTTTAGCCATTGCGTCATGGCTCTAAATGATAGTGTTCTGGAGGTTGAAATTTCAATCTGCAGTACGGGCGGTATGAAGAATACAATTGCAAATTACTTAAGACTTCTACCTGGGAATAGCTGATGGAACAAGAACAAATTTCCCTTGTGAAGTAAATAAAAAGTTCATTCGAAAATTCAGTACAGATTCCAAAGTTTGACATAAAGATACCTGAGTTCAGCATGATGCACCTGATGATAGTCATAGGTTACATCAGCTGAAATATATAAAAATAACATCCAAGATAAGAAATGTAGTCGGAATAATCCAAATACAAAATATGTTTTGTTGTAATATTTTTTTATGTGTGATGGGGAGGTATGATCCCTGAAAGTTGAGATATTCTGTTTATTCCAGCACATAATTTTTTTTGTGTCAATACGACAAGGATCTTTTGCTCTTTGCTTGCAAAATTATAAAGTCCAGAACCTGTACAGAGAACAGCGACCTACTGAAAATTCTTCATCGCCACAACTTGTATAGAATAGCTAACCAAACCGAAAATCTTCTGAAATTAAACTTCTAATTTAAGAATTTGAAAAATTGTTGCTTAACCCTCTTTGCTGCAAAGCAGATGCATCCATTCAAATTGTTTTTAATGTTAACCACAGAAAGTGGATTTACTTTGCTCATGCTACAAGAAGTGGATACACTCTTAATGACTTCCCAATATCAGGTCAACCCTTACTGACTTGTCCTATTAATCTCTATTTACAAAACACAATTTTTCACTAATTTTTAAAAGTTTTTGTTGAAAACTTAAAAGAAAATATGATATAGTATTGCAGAAATAGAATTTATTTTATTGTTTTAATGGATTATTTATATCATTATGGGAATGACGATAAAAATTAATTTCGAATTTCTGAATTTTTTAAATTTAATACCAGAAATTTTAGAAAGTTGGAGATAATGTGTTGTATATATCTGCTGATTTTTTTTTATATATATCTATGTTTTTTCCACAGTTAAATTGTTTAAACATGCTCTATTTTGCATCGTTGAAAAATTCTTCAAAAGAATTCTGGATATTACCCCAAATAAAACTGGGACTTCTTTATCCAAAGATGAATCTAGTAGAACTTTTATGAAACTGGCATCAATATTTATTTATTTATATGATCTCTAATTCTACCCTTTTAAGAGATTATTCTATATAAACATCAGGTAGAAAAATTTCTTTGCTGCTTTCACAATTTGAAGAAAGAAAAAAAATAACTCACCACTTCTGCTTTATAGCAAAGTATCTTGAAAATATCTTTGTCAATTTCAACAAGTTGTATATCCAAGTCTTTTGAAATGGGAAGCATCTGACAGTCATTTTTCTTCTTCATACATAATCCTTTTAATTTTGTTGCACTCTGCAATGTCAAAAAACATGATGAATGGTGACCAAAAGAGCTAAAATAATTTTAAGTAAAGAGTTTATACTCATTCCTTGAGCAGTTTTCGTACAGTATTTGAGTATGTTAAGTTTCATCTTTATCTAGTTTCTACTGCTTTATGGTTAGTACAAACACAATATATTTTTGAAATTTGTTGAAAAAAAAGTATTTGCATGAGAGAGTTATTAACTACAATAAAGGCACTTCTACACTATTAGGATTAAATTTTGTATCGATAAATGGAGTTTTCAGATAGAAAACAATGGTTTCTACTGATGTTTTTTTGTCAATTCTAATAAATTACATTGGTAGCTTCCAAATTATGCAGTCGATATTACCTGAATGTTACTGAATTATAAAAAAAAGAAAACTTTAATTGTGTTAGCAGGTGAAAAATTGCCACTATCTTGTTTAAATTGAAATGGAAAATTACCTCCCTTTTTAACTCTCCTGTGTCTTATGATCATTTTCATCAAATTCTATTTTTTTATTTTCTTTAATAAATAATTTTCTACCATATTGATTTTCGTAATTTTTGGATATAATCATCTTAAAAATATGACGAATACGTAGATACCATTGTTTTCATGTTTTGATGCTTAAATGTTACTATTTTTACCGTTCATAATTTCCTTTTACTAAAAAATAAAAATTAATTTCTATTTTACATGATTTGCATTTTATAAGTTTAAAGAAATTAACACAATAACATGTCCTGTCTTCTTGGAGGCAATCATCTTTGACGTTTTTTTTTTCATACGGATTTACCATTTTGTTTTTTTGTTTGTTGTTTTTTAATAGTTATGCTAGAATGAAATTTATAATTCAAAGGAGTAGCAAAACCTTGCTAAGAAATAAGCAAACAGGAAAACATTGTTTTGTTCTTTTTTTATATTAATACTTTCAACTTTGACCCGTTAGCGGCCCTTTCTCCAGATGAAATTCAATTAAAAAGTTTTTGACATGTGAATACTCTCTATACTAAATTTCAAGTCTGTAGATCCAAAATTCGTTGAGTATATAGGTTGAGAAGTGTCCTCACACTCATACATTCTCACTTTTATAGATATATAGATAGATTTACTAAATAATATATAAAGTCAGGGCCATGGCACGGTGGATAGAGTACTTAGTAAAATTCATTTGTAAAAGTTACACTCTTCTGGAGGTTGAAGATTCAATTCTCAGTGCGGGCAAGCCAAAATTGCAAATTACTTAGGACTTCTACAAAATCATGGCTGATGAAACAAGAGCATGCTACTCCTGTGGATTAAATAAAGGGCTCCATTTGTAATTCCAAAAGATTGCCGAGTTTGACAGAAAGATTTGCTGAAGAAGGTTCGAGGTTACCTTGACTGAAACATTGTGCAAATAATACTCAAGACGACAACAGTAATCTGAAGAATGTAAATAATATGTATTTACTAAAAGTGGAATAAAAACAGCATTGTCTTGATTTAAAGTTGTTTTTAATGGTTTCAATGCCTGAAAAATCTTCTGTGTGATATTATGCATGGAACACTAACTTTAAATTTTAAATTTAACTACAACAAACGATTCACATTTAATCTTTACAAGTCACATGTAATAGGGTATCATTCATATACTGTGAAAAATAATAGTTATGTGATAATTATTGAAAAATGATAGTTTGGTTAATTGGATATAGGCTTGTTCCTTTTTAGGTTTAAAACGATTTTCATTGGTTTAAAAATATTAAGTTAATATGTCCCTGTGAAAACCCTAACTTGCATTTGGAAATGAAGAAGACAACATATCTAAATGAATCGAAGAAAGAAAGAGGATAGCTATTCAAGCTATTCACATTTTAGCATTCGTTTGCATCACATCTCGATGTAAAAATATGACGTTATACTGTTATTTAGATCAACTGACTTTATTAGCGACTCTCTCTTCCAAAAGAAGTGAAAAGGAAAGAATAGGAAAGAATAAGCCAGATGAACAAAGGGTAACTTACATTTCTGAATTTTTGAAATGGGGATTTGTTATTCATATTATTTGGACTCATTAGACTACTGTTCTCATTTTGAGTGTCATTTTTGCAAAGACTTATGGTGCAATAGTTAGAGTACTTGGAAAAATCAATTGTAAAAAGTGATATTCTCCTGAAGGTTAAAGGTTCAATTCTCAAAAAGAATTTTGAAAGTTACCTGACGAATATAGCCGATATACTTGGTGACCAAAAAAAAAAAAAATACAATTGCAAATTACTTATTCATTACCCTCGTGAAATAAATAAAGGGTTCCATTCGAAAATCTGTCCATATTCCCTAGTTTGACAAGAAGCACCTGGAGAAGATCGAAAGTTACATCAACCGAAACATTATGAAAATGACACTTAAGATGAGAACATTAGTTATATGAATTCAAATAATACGAAGGGGCAGTTTATATTAGATCGATAACTCATTGATCTTGCACATCAGTTTCTAATCTACTATAACAACCAACTTACCTCCATTGTTAATTTGAGAATCTGTTCAGCTTTATCAACTTCTTTACAATCTGAAATAGAATTTTAGACCAAGTTAAATCTGCACACATGATTGTAACCATGACAGGTTTAGTTAAGTCATAAAAACTGGCTTAGATTTGAGGATCACAGAGGAAGATTAAAAATATGAGGAATGTGTGTAGAACAGGAGACTTCATTGGTTTGGTTGTATTGAAAGAATAGATGTGTTAGTAAATGTAGAACAGATGAGGTAGCTGGGTTAGTTGGCAGGAAGAGGTCAAAGAAAACATAGGAGGAAGTGAGGAGGATTGATCTAAAGAGAAAGAAAGATAAACAATGACCTGGACAAGGATAGGTTAATTTGGAAGTCAATTTCTAAAAAAAATCATGCCAGCATGTAAAACAGATGGTTGATATGCCACAAACAAAAGTGTTTACGGCATATCAACCCTTTTCGGATTATTTAATGCTTTTTTTTTTACATAGGAGTTGTATCAAGGCTTGGGGGCCACTCGAGGATAAGAATTAATGTGTATGGTAGTAAATGAGACAATATCGGAGTAATTGTTAATAGTGGAAATTTGGTAAATTGGATTATTTAAGAGGATGGCTCATCAAGAACTTGTTCATGTTGGACTTGAAGACGACCATATTGTAGTCAGCTGGAAAGCAGAAAAATGGAAGAGAGTTCCACAGGTGTGCAGTTCCAAGAAAGAAGCTTTGTTCATGGAATCTATGTTTAGGTTTAAGCATGGATAAAGAGTGGGGGAAATTATTGATAATAGTTTCAGCGCGACAAGTGTTTTCGTAAAGGTTTGGTGAAGAAGAACTATAGATTGGAGCATTTGCCATGAAAATAATGATAAAGTAGAGACAGGCTTGCAATATTTCTTCTATGGGAAAGAGGTTGCAGGGAAGAGAAAAGGGCATCCTCCACTAGGCTACAAAGTCTATTTGAACTCTGCCAAGACAGGATAAGCTGCTTCTAGCAGCTCCTGGCCAGATGTGGCAACAGTACTCCATCCTTGGACGTACCTGTTTCTTATACAGGTAGAGAATTGCATCAGCAGTGAGATATCTACTGGAGCGGTGGAAGGATCCCACAATTTTTCTAGCGACCTTAGCAACGCATTTGATGTATGTGTTTCATTTCAGATCAGGAGTAAAGGTCAGACCCAGAAGCTTGTCAAAACATGGAGCCTCCCTAAGATGAGCGCGATTCATTTCAGTTGATGCCAGACGGGGATCAGAGTATTGATGATGTAAGCTTGGTTTTAGATGCATTAGAATTAACCAGCCACCTCTTTTTCCATTGTACCACTTGCTCAAGATCAGAGGAGAGAGAATCAGAGAGAACTTGGTCATTTACGGCCTTTAATATGTTGCCATAGATGGTAGTGTTGTCAGCATAAATGTCTTCGAATGATCTTAGGATGTGATTTTGGAGATCATTGATGTAGATCAGGAAGAGAGTTGAGCCCAGGATGGACCCTTGAGGGACTCTAGCATTAATACTGTGAGCTGATTTCTGCCCATCAACCACTACCCTTATGAACTGAATCCAGTAATCTTAGAAAAAGTTTTGATGCTTCAAATTCTTTATATCTTTATATATTTATGTTGCTTGGTTTAGTTGTTTTTATAGAGGAAATCTTTTTTACTTTTTACTTTGCAGAACATGATTGAGTTTTGCAAAGAGAAAGGAAAAAAAATAACATCAGTGTTAGGTGCATTTTAGGTCAAGAAGCCAGTATCTTCAGATAATATGATCTGGTAGCACCGGAGAGGTAGTAGTAGTTTAAACGAGTATAAAATTAAGTGGCAAGAATGGGGAACAAAAATTTTAAGAATACCAATATAAGAATTCTCCTTTTTTCTTTCTTTTTACATCACTTTCGCAATCACTAGTCTTCTATTTTGCTTTCTTTCACTCCTTTTTGGTTTTCTTTCTCTTGTTTCTTGCCTTTCTCCATTCTTTGAAATCTAAGATTCATAAATCAAATCAACACTCACCTAAAACAAGAGCCCTGTATACAGAATGTCCTCACCTTTTATAATTACTCTTGATGCTCGAGGGAATGAGCGGGGGATGATGCATACTACTGAAACAATGTCTACACTGGATTTTTTCATCCACGTTTTTTTTTTTAAATTTATAAGTTATACTTTGACCAATGAGTTATATCATGTGTTGTCAAAACTCCAGAGATTTTTTATATGGCACCTGTTCTTCCAAAATGGTCACTCATTGATAGGGCTATGACAACAGCATACTCTTTTCCTTGTTTTGGTTCTCAGGTATATATTTATTGATATCTTGTATGTTTTTATGTAGATGTATGTGGTTCTCAGTTGATTAACTGTGTCTAACTGTATCGGATATATACTCAAGAGTAAAAACAATGGAAAGAATATGCTGTTGTCCTAGCTGTACTCATTAAATACTGACAAGGCTTAACATTGGTTAATGTTGCAATATTCTTGACATAATTGGTGTGAGTATGATCACAAAGACTGGCACGATTATATTTATAGATAAGAGTGATAAGAATGAACCAATCAGGTACCAGAATTGCTGTATAAAATATAGTGAATCTCTTTGAACTTTTCAGTCATGGTTTTTCTTCTTGATACAAGAGCAGATCCACTACTGATCCTGACTGGATTAATATTACAATTCTTTACCTAGAATTATTTACAGTTCAAAGCTTTTTGACTAGATTGATACTCCTAAATTTTGCTTGGGATTTAATATTCACAATTGGATCATATTCTTTTCTATATAGTAGAATTACTTCTTTTTGGGGCAATTTTTCTACTACAAGAATGACTTTCCACTCAAGAGTTACCCTCATTGATCTCATAGGGACCAGTGTGTCAATATGATTATAGTCATGAATAAAGGAAGTTATTTCCTAAAGTATTATTACAATTATATAAAATAAATAAATAAATAAATAAATAAATAATGGAAAATAACTTACCTATCCAAGATCTTCCTGCTTTCAAACCCATCTGAGAAGAATATTCATTGAAAAGATATGGATATTATTAAATTGAAACTTTGTGCTGCAAAATCTTTAATACGAAATCACAGTATTTCTGAATATTTTTAGATGAGGATTATCAATTTGTATTATTTATTCACAAGAACGCATGACATAGCAGATAAAGGTAAAATTCAATTGTAAGTGACACACTTCTGGAGGTGGAATGTTCAATCTTCAGTGCGGGCAATACTTCAAATACAATTGTGAATTACTTAAGTCATGGCTAATGGAACGAGAGCATGCTATCGATATTGGATTAAATAAAGTTTGAAATTGCATGCATTTTTGTGAGTTTGAAAGAAACAGCTGAAGAAGATCAGAAGTTACATTGGTTGAAACGTTGTGAAAATAACATTATTGGTTACATATGTGCATACATGTTTCAGTTAGAAAGAATTACACATGCGTTCGACAGACATCAAAAACTGTAATCGGACATATATTTGACTTAACTCCAAGCATCTCAAATCATGCCAGGACTTATCACCACTATGGCATATAAGAGAAAATAACAGAAAAAGAAGAATAAATAAATAAATAAAACAAAAGAACAACTGTTCAATTTCCTGAAGATGAATATTTTATTATTCGAAAATTTGAAAAATAAATTTCAATTTTATTTTTAATAAATAGCAATATTTATTAAAAACAATTTCACACTCATCTGGTCTTTATAACCATTAAATCTTCAATTATTATTGAGTGTTTCAAACAGTGGATTTCCTTTTGAATATAAACTGTACTTACAAAAATATAAGTGGATTGTACTAAGTTTTTTTAGATAAGAATTGATTATTGGTATGATTTGCATTATTCAGGCTACTGTTCTCATCTTACATATTCTCACAAAGTTTCAACCAACGTTATCTTCTACAGGTGCATCTTGCCAAGCTCAGAATTCTTTATGCAGAACTCTGGAATCTATACAAAATTTCAAACAAAACCCTTTAATTTATAGGAGTAACTTGTTCTCGTTCCATCAACTATGATCAGGTAGAAGTCTTAAGTAATTCATAATTGTATTTTTTTTTTTTTTTTTTAATTCAATTTTCACCCCAAACAAGGCACAGTGCCACTTTGAAGCAGGGGGCTACTATCAATGTATTCTTAGTATTGCATCATACTAAGGATTGAACTTCCCACCTCTAGATAACTGTCACATAGAACTGATCAGTACTTTACACTTTTAGCCATTGTGCCATTACAGGCAAAACTGAGATTACAATTACAAATAAGTTAAGACTTTTTCTTAGTAATGATCGACAGAATGCAATTTATCTCGGCAGATTAAATAAAGGATTCCATTTGAAATTCTGTACAGATTACCGAGTTCAACAAAATGCATCTGAAGAAAGTCAGAGATTATATTGACTGAAACATTGTGAGAATAACATTTAAGATAACAGTAATCCAAATAATATAAGTGGATTTATTTATGCTCACATGTAATACACATATTACAAGTATATGAAATATTTAATGGCACAAATTCTTAAATCGTGAATATACCAATATTTGTAAGTGTAACATTAAGCATAACTGGTATGGACATAGCAAATGACTCACCATATAATGTCTGAAAGATGTCACGACAGAAGTAGTATAATGGTGAGGAGACAACTCCATTTCCAGGAATTAGTCGGAACAAAATAGTAAAAATTGATAGGCAAATGTTGTCACTTTGGTGACTAAACCAAAAAGAGTATATATATATATATATATATATATATATATATATATATATATATATATATATATATATATATATATATATATATATATATATATGTAATTAGTAAAAACCTGAAGAGAGTGCTCAATGTGTTTTATTTTTTTATTACTGTTTTATCTGTTTGGTTACATATGTTTCGGATGTTGGACCATGTTATGATCCAACAGCCTCATCAGATCTTACAGAAACCTGTAAGATCTGACGAGGCTGTTGGATTGTAACATGATCCTTGTTGGATTGTAAATATGGTCCAAAATCCGAAACATATGTAACCAAACAGACAAAACAGTAATAAAAGAAATAAAACATATATATAAGAGAGAGAGAGAGAGAGAGAGAGAGAGAGAGAGAGAGAGAGAGAGAGAGAGAGAGAGAGAGAGAGAGATTATGGTAAACATGTCGCTTGCTTAGTGATCAGCCCTAAGTAGCGCATGGTAAAGAGAGTGGGTGGAGGGGGTCTGCGTTATGGCTCTTATAACAATAATCATGTAATTCAATTAGTCGCTGACAATGATGTAATCATGTGGTCTGATACTCACATGCATTACAAAAAAGTGACCCCAACAAAACTATATTTCTGTAGTAAGATTGAGTAAATACTGACCATGTTCATCTTTCGTAAGGTAATCTCATCAGTTGTATCCTTGTTGCAGAATCTTACAATCTTGAAGGATAAATGGCGTACTGAAAAATGATCCAATTCAAAACAGATGTATTAATGTTCTTGTGGAAAGGAAATTACAGTCAAACCTTGGTTAACAAACATTTCCTTTTATGGACAAATCATTTTAGAAACAAAATGTTCATACAAAAAAAATGCATTTGTTTATGAAACTAAACAGTAATCAAGCATCTGTTGCAAGATTAGTGGTATTATCTCCCCTACCTTGCTGTTCATAGAAAAGAAAAGATTAATAATAGAAATTCAACCTTGTAATATTGTGATGAAAGAGGATTCTCCTTTCAAACTCTGATATTCCCTTTGTTACCTCCTCTATAGTCTGTACGAACCATCAAAGTTCCTTTGCATTGGTAAGATAAAATAATTTATATATCTATATATAAAGCAAAACTGTATATTTGTCACGACATAACAGTTAAATGGTTAATCTAAGAGCAAAACTAACTGCAAATTTGGAATCAGCATCTTCGCTTCAATATCCTTACTCATGTCAGATTTAGTTTGGTTGTTTTATTTCATGGCATTTCAACCCTTTCAGTGTTATTTAATGCTGAATTCAGTCATCTTTGTAAAAGTTTTTATGTTTCAGGTTCTTTATATATTCAGATATTTATTCAAGATATTTGGTTTGGTTATTTTGTAGAGGAAAACTTTTGTTTTCTTTTGTTTTTTGTTTTTTTATTGAGTTTTGCAGTGGGAAAGGAGAAAAATAATACTATCAATGTTTGGTGCATTTTTTTCTCATGAAGCCGGTATCTTTAGACAGCCTGATCTGGTGGCACCAGCTACTCATGTCAAAAGTTCTTTATTCTTTTTTTTTTTAACTTATTATTCAAAATTGCAAGTAAATTAAAATAACATTAAAAACAGATGTTCTGACATTCATAATCTACCAAATAAGATCAAATCACCATACATATTTGATGTATTGTTTTCGTTGAAGAGAAAATATTTATCCTTTTTTTTTTATTTATTAAAAATTGATGAAGAATATTGGATAAATGTTCACTATTTTTACTTTAATAAGAATTCTTTATTTTATATCTAATATTTTTGTATGATTTTTTTTATTTATTTTAGATAAACAATTTCAGGTCTATGCAGAGAGGTAAAAAAAAAAAATATTTAAGCCAAACTCATTGAAACATAAATTGCCTGTGACAGAAAATAGCAATCTAGTTTGAAGTAATCTGAAAAAAAGAACATTAATGACACAAGAGAAAGAATTCTAGATTTATAAAGAGAAAAGATTAAATTTTGTTTGCATCCAAACAAACCTAAAAAAATAAATGAATTATCACAAGACAAAACTGAAGGGAATTATTTTTCACTATATTTACACATTTTTGTACACTAAACTGGCTGATTTGTAATACCTAATTATCGTATTGTCAAGTGAAAAACAATAAACAGACATAAAATATAAAATAGATTTATTTTGTTAGGTACAATAATAAAATTCCATGTCAAGTAGCAACAGATACGAGGTGCCTTCAATAAGTTTCCAGACTTTTTTTGTATTAGCACTTTTATTGATACCACATACATAAAACTCTAGTCCTCTTCAAAGTACTGGATAATTAGAAAGAGCAATTTTACATAAGAGTACCAAGTTTCATGAGAATAGCTTGAAAAATAAATAAATGATGGCGAAATTACTGAATTTCTTGAAATGTTGAGGCCCATAATTTAGCCCACTTTTTCAAAAGAAAAATGTCCATGGAAAAGCATAAATTTTGGCACTTAAAATTCTCATAATTTTTTAACTATTGGTGGTATTTGCATAATTCAAACGGTTTTAAGCATCTTTTACATAGCTCTTTTTATGCAAGTTGATAAAATAACAATTATCTAAAAAGAAAAAATCAACTTCTAACGCTAATTAAATAAACAGAACCTCTCCACCTACTACACCCAAATTATGTAGTTATAATCAAATTCCTTATAACTTACACTGAGCATTGGACAAAGCAGAAAGTTCCTTATTAAATCTTGAAGTCACTGCATGATTCCATAAGTTGACAGAAACAGATTCCAACTGCAAAAGAAAAAACATGTCACGATTTGATTTTCTTTTTGTCTTCATTATTCACTCTTATATCAGATATACTCTTACTCTCCTTATGCACACCAGAGTCTTAAATTAATATACAACCACCGATTGCTAAAGAAATTACAAAAAGCATAAACCACAACAGAAATTACAAAAAGCATAAACCATAAGAATTTATATTTCAAATATAAATTAATAATGTGCTCCTAAATTTTTTTCGTTTAGCAAAAATTAGTATAAAAATTATGACTTATTCAGTACCATTTACATTGAGTTAGTTTTTCTTTACTTTTTGGTATGCTTGGACTTTTTGGATAAGTATAAAATACTGGCATTGCTGACCCCCGTTCTTCACCAACCATTTATTTTTAAAAAGTTTGTCCTTTGGTAACTCATTTATTCAATCTTTTTTCATAGTTCTTCACATTTATAAACTTAATGTAATTAGTATATTTAATTAAATAAATACAACTGAAAAATTACAGCTGTTAGGAATATGAAGTCATAATATGGGCTATATTAAGTTAAATTTACAGTTTTATGCAAAAGAAGAAAAAAGAGAGTGGAAGTCCTTTATGAAAATTCAAATTTTGATTTCTATGGAGTATTTTAAAAGGTTTTTAGACAAGGGGAGATGCATTAGATTGGTACAACTTCTCATTTGAAAAATATTTCTGATTTGCATTACATTTGCTCCATAGTCATTAGACACCAATTTAAGTAAGATTTCATCAAAGTAAATTTCTTCTTAAGATCTCATTGGTTTAAACTTAAAATTTTAGACATTTTCTAGAATCAAAATCATGTACTAGATTTTGATCAAAATGGGAGTAAGAATTCTGGACATAAGGTTTAGTTACATCATATGTTGATTTTAATCTTTGTATGGATCATAAAATTAGAGTAAAACAGTTCTGTTAGGTGTGTGTGTGTGTGTGTGTGTGTGTGTGTGTGTGTGTGTGTGTGTGTGTGTGTGTGTGTGTGCGTGCGCGCACGCGCGCTTATGCCAATGTTTAACTTAGTAGCCTTGGAATTTAAACTACATTTTTTTCCTTTGCACTATATAATTTTTTTTTTAATAAATATTAATAATTTTTTATACCTACAGTTGCAGGCTCGAACCCAGTCAACAAAGTCAGCCATGGTTTTGTACGCTCGCATTCATCTACTTAATTATCGGAAATTAACATTTAAATACAAGTGAATTTAGTTACTTATGAAGACATGTAAGTGAGATTGTCATAATTCAGATAGTGATGAAAGCAGGAAATTTGTGAATGATGCATGCAGCTAATTCATGGCCTTATTCTCAATTCACAAATAGAGCTCAACTTTAATTTTACTTAAAGGGGTTTATACACTGGCGTAGCTAGGAGGGGGGGGGGCGCCCCAGGCGGCACACCTGAGGGGGCGGCATTGAGAGGGTAAAAATAGAAAGTAGAAAAAATAAATAAAAATAAACAAAAGTTAACAAAAAATATGAAATTTTATATCAAAAAGGTTGTAAAAAATCGGAATTTTGGGGGGTATCGGAATCAGAAAAAATGTGTCCCTATTTTCTGAGCGTCGGGGGGGGGTATGGGGGCAGCATTTTGAGATGGTAAAAGGGGAAAATCGAAAAAAATGCTAACAAAAAATCTGCAATTTTATATCGAAAAGGTTGTAAAAAATGGGAACTTTTGTAGTTATTGGAATCGCAAAAAGGTGTCCCTATTTTGCGAGCGGCATATGTCAGGGGGCGGCATTTTGAGAGAGTAAAAATAGAAAGTAGAAAAAATAAATAAAAATAAACAAAATCTAACAAAAAATCTGACATTTTATACTGAAAAAGTTGTAAAAAATCGGAAATTTTTGAGGTATCAGAATCAGAAAAATGTGTCTCTTATTTACGAGCAGCACATGTCAGGGGCAGCATTTTGAGAGGATAAAAATAGAAAATAAAAAAAATATATAAAAGCTAACAAAAAAACTGAAATTTTATACCGAAAGTTTGTAAAAATCTGAGTATTGGAGGTATCGGAATCGGAAAAATGTGTCCCTATTTTACGATTCCAAAACCGATTCTTTTAAATTTTTAATTTAATTTTTCATTATTGGTACTAATTATAAATATTTATTATTTTTACAATTATCACTAAAACTAAAATGAGAATAACCTCAAAATACGATGTAAATTTATTTTATTTCTAAAACAATTTTTTTAAATTGCATAAATTCTCTATCTAACCTTTCAAAGAAAGCAGTTGCTTTACATGTTCTGAAAAATGTTGAAAAATTAAACAGCAACAGTCTTTGCAGCCCGCGGCGATCGTACGATTTGCCCCCCCCCCCACATTTGATAATCTGTTAACCTTCAAAATTCCAAAAGCCCTCAAAATATTTTTTTATATGTGCATATATACATATATATGTGCATATACACATATATTTATACATACATATACATATATACATACATACGTGCATATATACATATATACACACACATACACATATATAAATACACATATATGCATACATATATATGTATATATATATATGTATATATATATGTATATATATATACATATATGTATATATACATATATGTATATATATATATATACATATATAATATAAATATATACATACATATATACATACATACATGTAGATACATACATATAAATATATATATAAACAAATATATAATATATCCTTCAAGATTGAGGCAATTTTTTTGTTTTAATCTAGGTTGAACTTTCTCTACATTAAAAACCGATCTGGAAATGAATTAAAGCAATTTATTCTCAATTAATGGAAATTTTGAAAACTCCAAACGCAATTGTAAATTATTACTTGATAAATAGTTTAACAGTTTGGAGTTTTCAAAATTTCCATTAATTGAGAATAAATTGCTTTAATTCATTTCAATCACTAAGTTTAAAAAATGCAAGCATTAATTATTTCTGGAGATGTACTCAGTGACCGGCTGACCTAACAGGATAGGGCCAAGCCCAGGCTTCGGCCAAGCACCAAAAAAACAAAATGACCTCAGAAAGATTTCATACTTAAAGGGGAACTTTCATATAAATTTTTATCGAATAGGTGCGAAAAGAAAGTTGGATATTTGGGTGTATATACACCGACATCAAAGAGGAAATAACATTAGATGGGAAAGTTTGAATTCATTAATTTTATTACTGTCCAATTCATGAGTCTAAGACTTTGAAAGTCTCCTTGTAAACTTTACAATTGCTAGCTGGGGGATGGACAAAATCACCCGGGGCAACCCCCACCATCTACTTAAAACAAAAGGAAAACAGATAAAATATCAAATGAATAAAAAATATTAAAAATCAGTTTTCATATTTTAATTTTAATTTAATTGAATTTAGGAAAATTAGATACCGTAGAACTAATTTTCGCAAGGTATGAAAATTAAGCAACTACAGAATAAATGTTAACTTAATAATAATGGACCAGTTTTCCTACCTTGCAAAAAATGGACGAATTTTCCATGGTCGAATTATCCATGGACGAATTTTCAGGGCACCCACCTGCGAAGGGGGGGGGGCAAATTTTACTACCGCCCCGGGCGGCAAAAGGTCTAGCTACACCACTGGGTTTATAACTATAATATTTGCTCATAAATATTAATTTTTTTATACCTACAGATACGAGTGTTTCATCTTTATGCAATCATCAGTGCAGGAAACGATCACAAAGCACCAAATACATTTAAATAACTAAAAAGTGTAATTTTTAATTATTTGTATGCATTCAGTATATTGTGAACCTTATCCAATCAAATATACAAGAGTAGTGAGCAGTTTGTGCAATGGTATTTTGATAAAGACACAAACAACCTGATGTCACTTGAACCAGTCAGCCTCGACCATGGTGATGAAAAGTGGACGGCTAGCATGACAATATTTTCAATTAGCAATTTGTTTATCATTAAACCAAAGTCTGTCACTAGCAACAGAGACATTAAATAAATAAATATTAAGTGATAAAAGTTCAACTGATATGATGATATGGACAAAGCTTCTTTTCAAGAACTCTGATTTGCGTAACACATTACCATTGAGCTGCTCCACTGCAGAGTACAATATGCTCGTTTTCAAATTTAAGAACAACAAGTGTTTATCATGAATCATCCCATAAGTAATAAAGTCCATTGCACTGATGAATTTTGGATGACATTCATTCCATCCGGTTATTCCTTATCCTTGAATGACTTTTGGTCTTGATAAATGATGACCAAAAAGTAAAAAAAAAAAAAAAAAAGTAAAAAAAAAAATAAATAAATAAAATAAATATTTGTTGGTCTCTTAATAGTTCTTACATGTAAATAAAAGAGATAAACAGAAGAAAAAAAACACTACAAACTTTACTAATATACCAAAATATTCAACACATTAAAAATTTCTAATGCATAATGATATGTAAAGGTGAACTTACTGATGCACGTAAAAGTACATAAACTATAACTATGGTGTCTACAAGACATTGGAACTACAGAAATTAAATACATTTGTAAAAACTAGTAGTATGTAACATGTGACCCGTCCTTCGTAGGTCAGCAATGTGTGTTAATGTGGCAGGTCCCGTCAATCAATTCGGCCAGTCTTAATTTCGCAACTAGGTTGATATGTCACTGCTTTGTCGATCTGTTGTGCAAGAAGAAAAGCAATTTCATGCACACAACAAAAAAACAACTCAGTGCTCTATTCTACTAATTAAATTCAAGATAAGATATACAAATATATAGTTATATAAAATTGTCCATAGTTCAATGTTGATTTTGACAGACTCTGCTGAGCCGATAGGTAGATTTCTCTTGGTATTGCAGCGGAGATGTTGCGGGAAGAGAAGGGTGTGGCGACTTTTTACAAGTTGAGATACAGTCTCAGACTCTCAACGACTCGAACTCCATTTTCAGCTTCAACCGCCAGGTTCGACTCTGCGCCCTGTTCATATACTTAGGGGAGGGGTGAAACCAGGGTTGGTTCCTGCACCAATCGTATCTAGTTATGTCACACCAGAGGAGGTTCTCTCCTTCTCGAGTACACCTGTGGATCTGCAAGCGTTCTCATGCCCCAAAAGGTCATTCCCCGCGACCCTCTAGGTTGCGTGCATTGTACTCAAACTATAAACATCCCTCGTCTTGAACCCTGAGTCATTCCATTTTCAGAGAACAATTTACAAAAAAAAGAATGATATTGCTGCCGATTTTCATAACAATGAAAATCGCAAATCCAATCTTTCTCTCAGCAGGGTCTTTTGCCATCACCCAGGCACACCAATGATAATTAAAGAATAAAAAAAATCATATCTGCCCGGCTTCTCCAGTATTTTGGGAGTCTTGACCCCCCCCCCTCCCCGTGGGGAGCTTAACTGTTCCATGGGACAGTTACGACACAACAAAAATAGTCACATAAAAAGAAAAACAAAACCTCTTTTAGAATAACAATGAAAGGATTTATTTAATTGCATATACCATTCAGTATATAGGTGAAAAAAAATTGGATAGTATTCAAGTTAAGAAAGAAAAGATAGAAAAGTTATTTAGGTTATCGAAGGTCTGCCAGCAGTTATCTTCAGATGAAGATAGTCAATGCTCGTGTTGTATTATGAGTGAGTGTAAAAAATGTATGCTTGGCATATTTTTCATGTCTGAATGTATATTTGTTTCCATAACAATGAACGATTCTTGATATTAACAAAAATGAGCAAAAGATAGATGCAGGGAGGGGTGGGGGTGGGGGGGGACAATGACAGAAGAATGTGGATAACCGCTATATTGACAGGTAGACATTTCCCTCCATTCTCCTTGACCCACAAAAGTATTTGTTTATATATAACTTCAAATTATTTGTTTTGCCAGGATTGATGTCACAGGTCAAGAAATAGAACTCCTGTTATTTTTCTGAAAAAATTGGCATCACCCGGCTATTATACAACACTAGAGCATCCAGTGAAAATGGACTGGAGAAAAAGAAGGAAAGTCTTTCATTGTTGCTTCCAGGATTCTCTCCGCTGACCATTCATGATTTCAAAAAGTGCTGAAGTAGATTTCCAGTCGACAGATAGAATCAATGTGTCCTGCAAGCTGATTGTTCAGTGTGTAGCCAAACTGCCTAGCAGAGACATTTCTACAGAAGAGCAAATAAGGTTTTATATATGACTTCTACAGAACAAGTCAGGTGGTGAGAAGATGACTGCCTGTCCCAGAACTTGTCTGGGTAAAATAGAAACAATGTAAAAGTGAATTTTGCTTTTTCAGTGACTTAACTAAAACAAGAAAAAAAAAAATACTTAACTAAAAAGAGAAAAAGCAAGAGAGAGAGAGAAAGATTTTGGCAAACATGTCTTATCTGCAGTCAGCCCCAAAAAGCAGGTAATAGACTTACAAATCACACTTTTTATATCATTGACTATGGTCCTGTGAGTTACATTTTTATATCAGTGATTATGTGGCCGATCTAGGACTTCACATATTCCTAAAAAAGGCAACTCCAACAATGAGATATAAAAGTCATAAGATTTACTTGTTTTTTGTCATGGTCCGTGAGTTCTTCAGCATCCATACAATCACAGAGTTCTATGGCCTTCTCAATATGGTTCCGCCATTTGTTATCTGTTTCCGAAAGCCGAAGTATTTCATTGGTCAAGACTAGGAGAAAAGCATAAACATTTAATAATTAACAATTAAAATCATTACAAATTATATATTCAATTAAAACAATTAAAAATATTTTTTAATAAAATTTAAAAAATTTTTAAACCATTAAAAATATTAACAATTAACAATTATAACTATTTATAGCTATATATTCAGTTAGACAATTAAAAATATTTTTTTTAAATATTAAAAATCTTTTTAAAACACTTTAAAAATTGATAACAATTTAAATATTAGTTAATATATATATATATATATATAAACACACACACACAAAATCGTGTGTGTTTGTGTGTATGTATGTGTGTGCTGGCGTGGAGAGGGCTCCCGTAAGCCGTGGTGAAGGCAACCTTTCTAGGAGAAGCAAATCTTTGATTTAAAAAACCATAAAGCAGGAGACCAGTACCCGCATTAATCTGGTTTGCAGTTAAACTTGTTGCTGGCTATCTTGCTCTTGCTTGTTGCTGGATCGCAACATTTTGAACCGAGAGAGAGACTTAGCTGTCATACAAAGCTAAGACTCTGTAACATCATCTGTGTATAGATACTACCTCAGGCATTTGTCTATAAAAATGGTCCTGTGGCGATGGAAGTCATTTTTGGGCTCATGGACTTTAAATGCCTGAGGGAGTGGCACTCGTCTGACAAGACGTTGCAATCATCATATATATATATATATATATATATATATATATATATATACATACATACATATAATATTTTCGCAAAAATCAAGACAATAAACAATAAAATGAGAACATCATATTGTGTATTTCCTTATACGTTACAATTGTTTCGTACAAATGCAAAGCATAAGAAAATACACAATATATTTTATGTTTTTGTTGCCTTGATTTTTTCCAAAATATTATATGCATGCTCGATTACGGAAACTGATAATCATGAAGCTTAAATAATTGAGTCAATTAATTTTGATTTTAATTTTATTGGTTTATGAACATTACTGTAATTTTAATACATTAAAATTTTGGTTAAAAAAATATTAATGGGGTATATATATATATATATATATATATAAGCCTGAAGAATCCTAGAGTGGATGAAACGCTGAATATTCAGTGTAGCTTAATCGTCATATACATTTTATAACTTACTAACTAGCTCTACCTACGTATTGAGCACTGTTGAAGTAAATACTTAAAGGTTACGCATAAATCTATACTTTCGTATATTAATTTTATGTGAGTAAATTAAGTAGTTATATATATATATATATATATATATATATATATATATATATATACTTACGAACGAGAAAAATTATCTAGTGATTCAACCTTATATATATATATATATATATATATATATATATATATATATATATAAGGTTGAATCACTAGATAATTTTTCTCGTTCGTAAGTATATACTTTGGTATAATTTATAGCTAATGCAACTAATCCCGTCAGGTAATTTTTGGTTATTCATAATGAATAAAAGCAATCAGAGAGCACATATTTCGAACAAACAATTACATTCTAAAAAAGTAAAATAATTTGGCACTTCTTCATTATTAGAGCAACATTCGAAAATCAAAATATTGATTTTCAAGTTAAAGTATGGTATCTACTTACTTGTCATGTCACATTAATGAAAATATCTGAAAATTACGAAAAACTATGGGGTAAAAAATTAATTATTAATGAAAACACTTTTTGAGGTTAGCAAAAATTAAGTTTTGCTAAATTGGCTTAAGATTTTAAATTTTTAAAAAATAATTACCTCCCTTCTTATGATTGGAACTCTCCTGTTTATTTTATTTTTATTTTTAGCAAAACTCAAGTTTTGCTAATTGTCTATGAAAAGTGTTTTCATTAATAATTAATTTTCTACCTGATCATTTTTCGTAATTTTTGGATATTTTCATTACTGCGAAATGGCAAAGTAGATACTATTGGTTTAACGTAAAATTTAATATTTTGATTTTCATTCTAATAACGAAAGAAGCACCAATAATTTAACCTATTTTAGTTATAATAAATGTAGAAAGATTAAAAATTAAAAACGAAAGGGAAGTAATTTATTTAAAACCGAGTTACTTCTCTTGTCTCACAAATTAAAAAAATATTTCTATATATAAAAAAAAAAAATATTTTTATATATGAATAGGATAGTGTGTGTCACGATTACTTCCGAGTGACTGTCGTTTAATTGTTATGGACTACCATTTCTTGTAATAAATAATTTTACTAAGAATTTTTCATATGTTTTGGTTTTTATTTCGATTATAGCTGATGGCACTAAAGTAATTTATTTTTTTATAAATAATTTTACCAAGAATTCTTCATAAGTTTTGGTTTCGGTTATAGCTGATGCACCCAAGTCATATGGATATATTTTTTTTATTTTTGAAATCACAACTTTATAATATATAACAATCGATAGAATATTAACTCTATAATAATATATATAAAATTTGCCAGAATTAAAATATCATATTTAAGCATACTTTATGACCGGGCTATGTCGGGCTTCCCTGCTAGTTTAGATAAATACTTTTGCAGTTTTAACAACAAAGCTACAATAATATCAGAGCGTCTCCATTTACGCTGAACATATACAGAATACCAACATCAATATATTACATATGAATGAGTCCCCTGTGGAATTTCCACAGGTCTCACTAGTTAATAAAATAAATAAATAAATATTTGAAGAACTTGAAGCATAAAAAAACTTACACCAAAATGACCGGATTCTGCATTAAATAAACTGGAAAGTCTTGATGTGCCATAAAACAAAACAATCAAAACTTTTGGTTTTGTGCCTAATTTGTAAATGAAATTGTTTTGTTTTTTTCATTTGCAAATAAGGAATTTAAAGTGTAGCATCTTTTATATGCTTACTCAGAGAATAAGAAATCCTCCTAGTCTGACGGAATTTTTATTTGTGTCCCAAGTAGAAAATATCAAGGAGGCAAGTAAAAAGGAGAATTCAAAGATTTAAAAAAAGGAAATTAATTACTACCTTGCAACTGAGCTTTAATGGTTTTACTATCCGCTGAAAGCATCTTGAAGTCAATCGGTTCTTCGAAAGCTGAAAGAATAACGGAATATTATTATAAGCAATACACAGCATTAGGTTTGGATTTATGTATATTTTGTGGCATATCAACCCTTTTGTGGGTAATTCAATACTTGGTACCAGTTTTCAAGAATTCTGGCGAAAGAACTGACCCATTAAATTATCGCCCCATTAGCCTCCTCACACTTTTCATCAAAATATTTGAGTCCATAATTAATCAAGCTCTAGTCTTACAGATGCTAAACTTCTGACCGACTAACAATATGGATTTAGGCAAGCCCGTTCCACAGCAGATATCCTAACTGTAATCTCTGAACGTATATACCATTCACTGGACAAAGCAGGGCAGGGTAGAACAGTAGCTCTAGATATATCTAAAGCTTTTGACAGGGTATGCCATGAAGGTCTTCTCACTGAACAAATAATATAATTAAATCCTTCTTAGATAAGAGAAAAATCCAGGTTGCCCTAAACGGTCGTACATCTAAACAATATGATATAAATTCGGGAGTGCCTCAGGGGTCTATCCTTGGACCTCTATTATTCCTAATATTCATAAATGATCTCTCCAACAGAATTGCCTCTGAGATGGGTATATATATACATGACACCACGCTCTATAACAGGCACAACAGGAAAACAAATGAACACATATCTAAGGAAATGGCAGAAACACTAGAGGATGACCTCCAATCTATAGTGGAATGAGGACAAAAATGGATGGTCACATTCAATGCTGCCAAGACTAAACTTATTTCTTTCCTATTACAAGAAACCTTCTGATGAACTGAAAGTACTTGTGCCCCCACGATGTAAATATCCTTGACAAACCCAACAAGCAGCTAAATCTCACCCCTACATAGTAGAGATCCCTAGATATAAGAGAGCTTTCTACTCCACTAGTTTCTTCCCCAGAACCGCTAGAGTTTGGAATTCCATTCCGGCTCCCTGCTTGCCCAACTGTACTGACATGCAGAAGTTCAAGTGTAACATGAACCGACATCTTACTGCCCAACTCCCTACATAGTACTCCAGTAGCTTATATCCCTGATAGTAGCCCCCTACACCAAAGTGGCAATGTACCTTGTTTGGAGTGAAAATGTAATAAAAAAAAAATTTGAACTTTTAGTTAATAATGAAGATAACAAAAGGAAACACATTTTAACATTTAAAAGCTACTTTATTTGTCATCTTCGTTAGTAGTGTATACAAAGGAGAAATGAATTAGTAGGTGGAAGTGTTCTTGTGTAAAGATAGATTTAATATTATACCAGCTTGTTAAAGGGGAGAATAGTTCTTTATACACGTGTTGTAGTCAGTAGTAGTCGAAATAAAGAATTAGACAGTTCTGCTACGTAGATAAGGCTAAACCGGTTAATGGAGAAAGAAAGCGAAGGGTATTCAGTGTGCATTTAGTCTATGTATCGATGTGAGTAGTCCTATAGCTTGTAAAGAAAGTTTGTGCGTGCACCATGTATTGTGGACAAAGGATTAAAGAGTCCTGTGACATAGATTAGATATCCGACAAGCCTATAAGAAAGAGAGAGAAAAGTGTTCAGTGTATATGTGTTGTAGGAGCATGCGTCCAATAGTAGAGACGAGACAAAGGGTTAATGTCTCGTGGTAGGAAAGAGGACTAGTGTGAAGCACATATGGAAGCAAGTTTTGACAATGTTGGCTTGTGGTACTCATGTTAGCCTGGAACCAAAGCCCACTGGTAGTGTTTGCTGCCAGCCAGCAGGAAGAAAAAGAGGAGGAGGAGTGTTGCTGGTTTCAGGTTTTATATACTTGGTCATGTGACTGGGAGCTCCAGGAAGAAAATGGATTTAAAATCTTGAGCCGCGAGAATTAACTCATGCTATGTGCATGTTGCAAGTTCGCCTGCTACAAACTATTCATTGAATACAACTTATTTTACCCATAACTGGGAGGGGGGAGGTTAATGCCTATTAATTCCCACTTTGGTAAATGGGTATTTGGCCAATGGATGAAATAAAGAAATCCACTGATATAATTATTTTAATTTTTTAAATCTTAAATAATTCTATTTAAAAAAAAAAAAAGCTTTACTGAAAGACCGTCATTTTCCAAATCTGTTCTAACTTCATTTCAATACTCAGTTAAAAAAATGAATAAGTTTTAATCATGCTTTAGAAATAAATAACATTTTAAAGTTTATGTCAAGTAATATAACTTAATCTCGATCCATATTTTCATATTGTCATACTTATATTCAAACATTAACTGGAAAGTCCACTGAAAAATAGCTAAGTAAATAACTATTGTAAAAACATCTGTTGATTAACTGTCCTATACCGAGGGAATAAAGTTTAAATTTGGTAATCTTGCCGTATACTTAACAGCTGAGAAATCAAAAAAAAAAAATATATATATATATACAACAAATAACTTTTACCAAACACATAGAAATTTAATTTTCTATAGACCTGTATAATTTTAATGTTCTGAAACTTTAAAAATATATTTTTCAAAATAAGTTACAACATCTCAAAGCTGAACAATAAGAAATGTAAGCCACTATATTTCATTTTTTTACCAGGTTTAGAAGAAAGCTTTGAAAATGACAGTCTACATTTTTTGTTAGCTTCGACTTGGCTGTAACTTAATATGAATTTAAAAAAGAAAAAAAAAACTTTACTCTAAGAGTTACAAAACATACATAAAAATACACAAATTTAAATACGTCTGGTAAAAGTTATTTTTATATCTTTTGTTTGTTTGTATTTCTCAGCTGTTAACTATTGTAGCAGTTACATGACTGAGATCTACTTTCTTGTAGGTTCATGCACAACATAATGATTGGTTTGTGGTTTGGTTGGCTAAAGCAGGCATATCCAAACTAGCGTAGTAATACACATGTAATTAACACATGTTTGCACATATTCAGATATTTCTTTCCAGCTATTTGGCACAAAAAAAAAAAAAAAAAAAATTAGTTCCTGTCAGGAAACCATGTAGTCAGACATGGCATTTCCTCTCATTTTTTTCATGAATGGTGATGTGAGGTGGGAATAAATTTGTGACGAAAGACTTGAACTAAATTACATTTATACTCAAATACATGCCACCCAAACCAACTTGCCTTGTTGTCTTATATTCCTGTTCTGTTTAACAAAACGGTTAAATTTAGTTGATTTTATTGTAGAGAAAATGTTGGTATTTTCAAATGAACCTCTGGTGACCCTTTTCTTCTTCATCTCAAGCGAGTCGAGTCAGATAAATATACACACAACAAAATGATGCATTTTCAACAAGCTTCTCTGCCCTCATATAACTCTCACTCTACTGAAAGATATCTAAATATTGAATCCTAAACTCCAACTTGACATTAGCGAAAATTGAGTTTTGCTAAAAAAAAAAAAAAAAGTAGGTACTACTACAGTTTATCGGTACTATTCTCGAGGTTGGGGGAGGATATTATTCCGAAAGCCGTTCATAACATGGGGAGGTTGGGAGTATTTATACTACACTGAGCTACATAGTAATTATTTCTTTCCGGAAGTAATCATTATCTAGTTTAATTTTTTTTGTTATTTATTTTATGTTTCCATTATGGTTTAAAATACTAATTTCTCTCTCCGATTCTGACGGCAGGTGTCCGAAAAAAAATGGCGTCTCCAATTTCGGCGATAAACTGTAGTAGTACCAAAAAAAAAGAAACCAGAGAGCTCGACCCGAACAAGGGAAGTAACTATTTCCTGTAAACTTTGAAAATCTTACGCCAATTTGGTAAAACTCAAGTTTCGCTAATTGTTTTCAAAAACTGTTTTCGTTAATAAATAATTTTCTACCTTATCGCTTGATATTTTCATTACTGCAACATGACAATTAAGTAGATATCATTCGTTTTACTTGAAATTGAATATTTCGATTTTCGAATTTCGCTCTTAAGCACCCAGAATAGTTAACAAAGCTCCTCCCTCCTCATGTCATTGTCAAGAATATGTTTCTAAATAATAACGTTATTTCAACATGGCTCATAAGCTGTAGAAGTATCTTAACTTTTTAAATACTATTTTTTAAAAATTGGTGAAACTGAAATGAAAAAAAAAGGTTTACCGGCCAGCGGCCAACACTGGGTAATTTATATATAACGGGAAAAATGTAACTCATTTTGGTGCTTATTCAGAATTACACTTATTTAAAAACAAACAAAAACACAGAAAAATATTTATGATGTACGTACACATCATCGCAGAACGAAGATGTCATATTCCAAAAATTATATAAATTGATCAAGTAGATTTTTTGGTATTTTTTACGACCTGCCCCAGCGTAGTATAAACGCCACCAACCTCCCCATGTTAAAAACGGTTTTCGAGGTTGGGGGTATTCCGAAAGCCGTTCTTTACATGGGAAGTTGGGGGTGTTTATAATACTCTGGGGCAAGTTGTAAAAATTTACCGATTTAGTTAAAAAGAACATCTAAATTTACGATCTTTACCGATTTTACTACCGAACTGTATTGAACATAAGGCTGATTTGGGTTTGTATTACTGTACACATAGATTCGAAAAAGTTGTCAAAAAACAAATATATAACAAATAAATATTATCAAAGGCAAGATAAGTTACTTTTCTACCAAACTGGATACATTTTTTTTTTTTATTCAATGTAACATGTTTATTCAGCTCGAAAAACATGCAGTGTTTACCGATGTAGTGGAAAATTTAAAATGGCGTCTCACACCCTCTTTAACACCGTAAGTTTGGGAAAAGGTGTTATAAATAAAAAAAACTAGAAAAAATACTATTAAAAACCCGCCGAATATATGTCAACCTATGTCACGGTAACATATATTGAGCGAGTTTTTAACAGTATTTCATTCGGTTTTTATTTATAACACCTTTTCCCAAACTTACAGTGTTAAAGAAAGAATAAGACGCCATCTTGAATGTTCCAATACATCGGTAAACACTGTATGCTTTTCGAGCTGAATAAACATGTTACATTGAATAAAAACACGAAAAATATATCCAGTTTGGTAGAAAAGTAACTTATCTTGCCTTTGATAACATTTATTTGTTATATATTTGTTTTTTTGACAACTTTTTCGAATCTATGTGTACAGTAATACAAACCCGCTGATTTTAATCTCGACACGTCGAATTAAGTTGTCCCACTCTTATTCATTTCATCGGATTTGGGTCATGGCCGACGAAAACTCGCTTAGCCGTAAAATTTTGTTTTCTTGAATAATTTTTTTTTTTTTTTTTTTTAAATACTACTTGAGCAAATTACGTGATTTGGGGAATATGCCATCTTCGTTCCGTGACTGGTTACTTTTCTGTATTTTCTTCACTTTAAATTTTCGCCATAAGTGCAATTCTGAATAATCGCCTTCATTTTTAAGTCATTGTAATCAAATGATTAGATCAGTAATTACCTTTTGCTACGTTCAAAAATATTTTTTTAAAAATCAACTTCTCTCTCTCCACGCCGAGAAAACCCAAGAGGCAAAACTGTTTCTTTAGTAAAAGTTATTTTCCAATCAAAATACTGAAAAGAAAGTACAAATTTTAGTGAATGCTAAATATTGTTGTTATTGTTTTTGTTGTTGTTGCTATTATTGAAATCAATGAACAGACGATATTTTAGGATATGAAAAAATATGAATTGAATTTCAAGTAAGTGTTATTTTTAGGGTTAAAATTGGAAAACGTGAACCCTTTCAAAGAAATAACTATTTAAAAAAAAAAAAAAGGTGTTATTGTAGATTTGCACACTCAGCTGTGACCTTCATAATGGTAGGCCAAATCACTGGAAAATGACGTCACGCCTACTGTCCTACAAACAAGATCTGTCGAACTGTCAGACTGTCAATAATGAATGAGAACTTTTCTTTACAATAGCGTGTCGTCTTCAGCGTTGGCAGACCATAAAAATATTTGGTACTTGTTTAGTTTAATCGAGACATTAAAAAATGAAAATATTGAAAAAGAATTATATTATATGAACTCGTTATGGAATAAAATTATATTATATGTACTCGTTATAGAATAAAGTTTCCATACAAATAATCACTTAATTTGATCAAGTAGGTTTCGTTGTTGTTGTTGTTGTTGTTTTGTTTTTACAGCAGAAAATCAAATTTTAATGAGATCGATCGTGTCATGCCTTTCTTGCCTATTTCACGGACGAGAACGGGGGTGCCTTTAAACAAAAAAATGATTAATAAAGGATAAAATGAAAACGGGATTAAAAAAGGACATAGAAATTCTGTAAAATAAGTGAAAAAAAAAAAAACTGAAATATTTATCTAGGTATTTTTTCTGAGCATGTTTCAAAATAATCTTGTCAAATTTTGACAAACTTTAAGCCGTGATTGGAGTTATATCCCCTGGCGCCCCCTCCTCGTCCATGAAATATGTAAGATGGACGCGACACGATTGATCTCATTAACATTTCTCTCTCTATCACCTTGTCCATCTCTCTTTGGACCCCTTTCTCTCTCTTTGAGGAGAATCGGGTTATTGTAATTAATGGTGACATGAACGGCTTTCCTGGGGAGTGTAAAAGTGATGTCGATATTTGTAAGTGCCAGGTCAAAAAAACTGATAGGAAGAAAAAAGGGGGATCCTTTTGTTTTTGGCTTGATATGGCCACCCAAAGAAGTCATTGATCACTTCTTCCCTATCAACCAGATTATTTGGATAAACAAAGAGAGAGAAAGAGGGAGAGAGAAAAGAAAAAGAATGGACTAAGAGAGAGAGAAAGAGAAAGCGAGAAAGAAAGATAAAGCTTCAAATAGAAGGGGGACATAAATTAAAAATTACAGAGATAATAAAAAATATCTTTTTGGTCAGTTTTGGAGAGTTCGTTAGTGAAGTGAGTTCGCTAGAGTGAGTTGAGGTTTTGGGATCCTGGTCATCGGACGTGTTTTTTGCGTCCGACGGCCTGAATGTAAAACTTAATTTCAACCATTATAATCCTGCACACATAAGTCAGTCTGATTCCCCAAGTTTAGAAAGGTTCTTATATGAGACTATACCTGTAATAACTTTGAGTAACTTCTGAATAATTATATGTTACTAAAAAGACTGTGATCCTTTGTTATTTGCCTGTGGTTGTGAAATGAATTCTTCCCCAGATCGATGTTCAAGCTGCAGCTAAGGAGAGTAACACACCTGCCTATGAAGTCAGACTTCATCCCCAACGTCCAACAATAGGTGGCCAGCCGAAGGACCCTTGTGGTAGAGTTACTAACCAGCCATCATGAGAGTAGAACTGCCACATGGACTTAGGGTTATGCACGAGTTGTGTGTTTGCTTAGAAAAACAATGAGTTCTAGCAACCAGCCAACATCTGACATAGATATTAGGGTCCTAACCATTCAACGATGAAAAGATGAAGATAAAGATAAAAACTAGAAAGAGCAAAGACGAAAAAAAAAATGCAGATAAAGACTATAGATAGCCACTAGACGAACAAAAGAAGTTTTGATAAGTTATGAAAGAACTTTAAAAGATTATAAAGACAAGATGAACACTAGACCAAAGATAACCAGTAGATGATCTAATCACGAGATGGAGTTATGAAGAAGTCTTTGTCAGTAAAAATTTTTAATTCTAAAGAGTTTAACAGTTTAAGTTTTGAAGAAGATCAATGGCCTTTAGAGATTTGAAAGGTCCAGATGCAAAGTTATTGAATTTATTTGACAAGTTTTTTTTTTTTAATTTTATTTTTAAAAATGTAACCCTGAGTCGTTGTGAGTGGGGTTACCTTTAAGGTGTGGCCCAACTCTGCTCCTGGCAATGGGCGATGCAGCCCATAGGGTTATATTTCCCTCTCTTAATTTCTCTCTCTTTCTCTATTTCCCTCTCTCTTTCTCTTTTTCTATCTTTATCTCTTTATCTTCCTCTCTATCTATCCCGCTCTAATTCCTCATTCTGTTTTAGTCACCTAAATTATTTACAGTGATTAAGACATTGTCAAAACATGGATAAATCCTATTTTAGCCACCTAATTTACTTATTGTGAATAAGGCATTGTCAAAATATGGATAAATCCTGTTTTAGTCACCGAAATTACTTACAGTGAGAATAAAAAGTTATTTGAAAATTACTGCTAGCCAAAATAGCACTAGGAGGAACTGGTAAAACCTTTCTAATTAAGTTGATTTTGGCAGCCATTCAATCACAAAATGACAAAGCCTTAGCTCTTGCTTCATGCAGAATAGCTGTGATCTTACTACCAGGTAGAAGAACTATTCATTCTGCTTTAAAATTACTTCCAGTTAACCATAAATCATACTGAAAACTATTTGCCAATAACTTTGTAGCTAACTCTACCCTCTGTGACAAAGGCCATCAGCTCCCCGTATTTCCTCCTACAACAGACAACACACTATGCAACATACAAATATCTGTGCATGAGGTCGCCAAGCTAATCAAGAACCTTGATTCCAGTAAAGCAACTGGCCCAAATGGCATTCCAATTATAGTGTTGACAAAGCTTCGACTAGAACTTGCCTCCATACTTACAAAACTGTTTAAGCATTGTCTTAAGGAGAAGTGCTTTCCAACACTCTGGAAAACCTCATCAGTATGCCCTGTATTTAAGAACTCAGGTGATAAGTCATCTCCCTCTCAGTACAGACCAATAAGTCTCCTGTGTATCATGAGTAAGTTGCTGGAATCCATATTAAATAAAGAAGTAGTCAACCACCTCAGCAGAAATAACCTTCTTAGTGACATGCAATATGGTTTCCGTTCTGCTAGATCTACAGCTGATATGTTAATGGTTATATCCCATAGGATTAGTGAATCTCTCGATAAAGGCTTCCTTTCTAGGGCAATTGCTCTTGACATATCAAAGGCCTTCGATAAGGTATGGCATAAGGGCCTACTTCACAAGATTTTCAGCTACGACATAACTGGAAATGTTTTCTCAATAATCAAATCATTTATCTTTTATAGACTCATAAGAGTAGTGGTTGATGAGCAGAAATCAAAGGCCCACAGTATTAATGCTGGAGTTCTTTAGGGGTCCATCCTGGGCCCAACTCTTTTCCTGATCTATATCAATGATCTCCCAAAACACATATTTAAATCATTCATTGACATCTATGCTGATGACACGACCATCTATGGCAACACATCAAAGGCTGTAAATGACAAAGCTCTCTCTGATTCTCTCTCCTCTGATCTTGAGCATGTGGCACAGTGGGAGAAGAGGTGGCAGGTTACTTTTAATGCATCTAAAACCAATCTCCTATCTTTACATCATCAACGCTCTGATCCCAATCTAGCATCAATTGAAATGGATGGCTCTCATCTTGGGGAGACTTCATGTTTTGACAAGCTCCTGGGTTTGACCTTTACTCCTGATCTGAAATGGAACATGTATATCAAGTCTGGGAAAATGGTAAAATCCTTCTACCGCTCCAGAAGATATCTCACTACTGATGCAATTCTCTATCTGTATAAAAGCCAAGTACGTCCAAAGGAGTACTGCTGCCACATTTGGGCTGGAACTTCTAAAAACAGCCTATCCTGCCATGACAAAGTACAAAATAGAATTTGGAGCTTAGTGGGGGACGCCCTTTTCTCTTCCCTCCAACCTCTTTCCCACAGAAGAGACGTTGCAAGCCTGTCTTTGTTTTATTGTTATTTCCATGGCAAGTGCTCGTCTGAGCTCCAATCTCTTGTCCCTCCCCTCGCCAATCTTTCACAATAAACACCTGTCTAGCTAAAACCACTGTCAGTAATTTCCCCCACTCTTTATCTGTGCCTACATCAAAACGTAGATTCCATGAACAAAGCTTCTTTTTGAGAAGTGCACGCCTTTGGAATTCTCTTCCGTTTGCCTGTTTCCCACCTGACTACAACTTGGATGTCTTCATGTCCAACATAAACAAATTCTTGATTATTCACCCCCTTAAGTAAGACACTTTATCAAATCTCCAATACCAACTATTACTACGATATTATCCCATTGATTATTGTACACACAATAACCCTTATCCCCGAGTGGCTTCCGGGCCTTGATAAATGGTGATCCCTATGTAAAAAAAAAAACAAAAAAAAAAAAAACACATTTTGAGAAACAATAATTAAGTTTATGTTGTATAGTCAGTCAGTGTGTTCAGCCCTTAATCAACAGGTTGATTGTCCAAGTCCATCTTAGAACAATTTTCTCCATACTTTATTTATATAATATAGAAAACATATTGGTTTAATACCTTTGTAGCCGGGAAAAGACTCATAGTATCTGATAAAAGTTCTGTGATCATCTTTATGTATCCTGTCTGGGATGGATAGACGTTTGATTTTGATGTGTGATCGTGCTGATACACCTGACTAGCCGCAACAAACATATTTTTATCAACAATGTTGTGTTATTAACAGTTAATAACTTATTTGGTGAGTTTAATATCATTTGAATTGTTTAACTTGAAAGCTAACATTAGTCAAAAATGTTAGACAACAGAATTCTTTAGTACGAAGTTAAAAACTAATCTTTCCATTTAATAGCAATCTTAATGACTTTCTTTATCCTTACTCAGAGCCCCACCATCTGGTCATCCCAAAAGTTGCTTTCCCCTGGTTAGTCAGACTCTTTGTTTCCCTAAATTTGGCAGCTTATATAAATTGTAGTGGTAGTAGGCAGGCAGGCTCGGACCCGTACCGCGAAGGAGGAAAAAAAATGTGAAAAAAACCCCCAAAAAACGTGACATCTTTGCTGTTGCGTCCATCACCAAACCGGAAGTGGTGAAGGTTTAAATTAAGGCTCGTCAATCGAAAAGAGGGGATGACTTTCGAAAATACCGGTGAAAAAACGACCCCTCCTTGTAGACAAGTGCTCAGTTGAGGGTGAAGGAATTAATGTTTTTAACCAATTTTTGATATTTGTCATCCGAAGAGTTGAGTTTCAAAACAATACTGATCTCGTGAAAATCCGTCGCCTCTGTTAAAAGTTTTAGGCAAACATACAAACAAACATGCATACATACATACATACATACATACATACATTTAAACAGACAGGTGAGATTTATATAATAGATTACATTTATTTTAAAAAACAAAAATACAGAAAAATCTTTATTATGTACATCACAGAGCGAAAATTACATAAATTGATCAAGCAGTTTTTTTTACTATTTAAGAAAATCAAATTTTTTAATTAGCCAGAGAGACAGGTGGTAGGTGCCATATTTTTTTTAGGTTGCATTAAAATTCAAGGGTGGACAATTCGATTTCATTAACAAGATTTATCAATTTCTCCATAAGAGATCATCAATGGCCGCCAAAAATACTTAATTGCTAAAAACCTCAACATTTGATTTTCTTCAAAAAAAAAATAAAAATACTTGATCAATTTATGTGATTTTTGGAATATAACATCTTTGTTCAGTGAGGAGTACATACACCAGGAAGATTTTTCTGTATTGTTGTTGTTTTAAATAAGTGAAAATTCTAAATATACACGTAAAATTTTTTTAGACTATCTGCTTCAGTAGTAAATGGATACTCATACTTATCAAATATTTTACCCGTGATGGTATTATAAAAATATTTAATACGTAGTGAATACATATAATCATTCTGACACATATTCAGATTTTTAAAGCTATTTATTCTTGAATAAAAACATTAAAACAACAAATGGCCAGAAAAGTGGAGAAGGAATATCCAATTTAACAACGAATAAGGCAGCAAATAGTTTGGGGTCATTCAAACGTCCCAAGGTTTTTAAAAAATAATTTTTTATTTCTTTCATTCTTATAGAATCATTAGGAATTAAACTTCTGTTGTTTTTCAGAGTTTTTTTTTTTTTTTTAATTTTTGTTATCAGTTTATCAAAGCATTTTTTAATCTGCTTATATCATCAGGGTACACCCGGCAACATCCACCCAGCCAGCTTGCTCCATTCTTCGTCCAGGCTTTGGCTAATTCACTAACATTCTTCACACCACCATGCCACCTGGAAAAGCAGAAGGAAAAGAATCTAAATCAAGTCAAATTTATTTTTATTCTTTTTCATAATTATCGGTTTAACAAAATAAATAAAGTCAAATTTCATCAAAATCACTAAATCACAGTGTAAGTGTATTGTGAGAAAAAATTTCTGTGTAGGTATTAACATTTTTGTTGTTTTTTGTTAAATATTATTATATCTTTTCAAGTTAAAATCTATTGAGAAATACACACTTTGAATATGTAAACATTAGGTAAAAAATAAGTGTAACGTGAACCGACACCTTGCTGCCCAAATCCCTACATAGTACCCCAGTAGTTGTTTCCCCTGATAGTAGCCCCCTACACCAAAGTGGCAATTTGCCTTGTTTGGGGTGAAAATGTAATAAAAAAAAAAAAAAAAAAAAAAAAAAAAAAATTTATTCAAAATGTCTGTCTCATTTGGATTGTATTGGATCTTTATCTAGTGTTTACATATTCAGTGTGTATTTCTCAATACAAAATGCTTATTTTTCAACAGATTTTAACTTGAAAATATTCGTCATACATTAATATTTAACAAAAAATAAAATTTTAATACCTTGATTTAGTGACTTCTTTTTCTTCATCGGTTTTAAATGTTTTGCATGTTGGCATGTGTTTAAACATTTTTTTTCAACCTTGCTAGTTTAGCTTGTTTTATAGCATATCAACCCTTTTCAGTTTATTTTATGCTGACTATTTATTGCTGTAAAAAATTTATGCTTGAAATATATAATATTTAAAAAATACTTAACAGATTCAATCTTATATATAGACCAATTGCAGATTAGTTGCTATTATATGTGCATATTTTGTAAATAAACAGCCTGGAATTGATTATTTTTATTTTATTTGATTTGAAAACAGAAACATGTTATACAATTTTAATCAAATGATTCAATTTTTTTGCTCCTGAAATTTTTGTTTTCAAAGAAGACTGATTTTTTTCTCTTCATTTTGTTGGTGGTATTAACCCCAAAAAGTCAACCCCCCTCCCTCCGTTAAGAAAAGAAAAGGTATATATCTGATGTTATTGATGGTTGTTGTAAAGTCTGAATCAATGAGTGTTGTGTGGTTGTCACAAATTTTGAATAAAGAAACTGGGTTGAAACTTTGGAAACATTTTATAAGTTTGATTTGAAAATTTAGAAAACCAAATATTATAAAAAATTTTATTAAAAAATTGATTTTAATCATTTAATAAAAATTATATGACATTATTCGAATTTCTATATTTCCAAATTACACTTACAAAATAACGTTTTCAAAAATGTGACTAAGTTTCTCTATTTTATTTTTATTTTTTAATAGAGCAATTTGGTTTATTAAGATTATAAATATTAGATTTTTTAATATAAAGTCTGATTTTTTTTGTGAAAGATAGGCAAGGGGGGAACCAGAGATTGTAGCTCAGACGAGCACTTGCCATGGAAATAATGATAAAACAATGACAGGCTTGCAACGTCCCTTCTGCAGGAAAAGGAAAAGGGCACCCCCCACTAGGTTACAAAGTCTATTTTGTACTTTGTCATGGCAGGATAGGCTGTTTTTCGAAGCTCCTGCCCAGATATGGCAGCAGTACTCCATCCTTGGACGTACTTGACTTTTATATAGATAGAGAATTGCATCAGTAGTGAGATATCTACTGGAGCAGTAGAAGGATCCGACCATTTTCCCAGCGACCTTGGCAACAAATTTGATGTACACTTCAGATCAGAAGTAAAGGTCAATCCCAGAAGCTTGTCAAAACATGGAGCCTCCCCAAGATGAGAGCCATCCATTTCAATTGATGCTAGATGGGGATCAGAGCGTTGATGATGTAAAGACAGAAGCTTGGTTTTAGATGTATTAAAAGTAACCAGCCACCTCCTATTTCCCCATTGCACCATGCGCTCAAGATCAGAGGAGAAAGAATCAGAGAGAACTTTGTCATTTATGGCCTTTGATGTGTTGCCATAGATGGTCGTGCCATCAGCATAAATGTCAACAAATGATTGTTAATATGTTGTTAATTCTTTCATAGTAAAACATTATAACAGAAAGTTATTATTTATTATAATAAATAATAATGTATAAACAAATATATCTAAGCATACTAGGTTGTCTTTTAATACACAAAGAAAGACCGGCTATTCTCTTAAAAAATAACCAAAGAAAGTGGTGAATTACAGGTCAAATAAATAATAAGCACGCAAACATTGGCTGCTTAAAATGCGAGTAGAAATAAAGAATCTGATTGGCTAACTAGCAAATTTAACACCATGTGTATATATAAAAAATGCACAACAGTAATTCTATGCAATAGTCTGATGAGTCTTCATGAGGATGAGATGTGGAAAATTCTATGTAGCTTAAGTGCCATATATACTGTCATAACTTATTTTATATACTAGACAAATTGTCTAAACATACACGATTTAGTATAATACTAGAACTGATCTATGCTTGCTTGTTTGCACATTGAATGTTTTGAGATGGTTGGAGAAATGGTGAATGAGAAAAATGTTAAAATAGAATAAGAGGAAAGGAAGAGGATGACATAAATAAATGATGTAAATAAAGAAGAAAAGAAGATTAAAGTAATAGTAGTAGTAGTAGCAGCATAAGAAGAGTAAAAGGAAGACAAATAAAGAAAAAAGAACTTGCAAATTACAGAACATTATAAAAATAGTTACAGAAGATTCAGAGCTGGGAGCAAAATTAAACGTGGAGCTTTATTCATTACCGGGAAACATTGGGTAATGTCGGAGATAGTGAGCTGTTAGAAGTTAACTCCCTTGAACTGTAATTTTGATGATGTGTACTTCCTGTCTATGTTACATATAAACAGTGAATTGATGTGTATCTTTCTCTTTCTTTCTCAACATGTAAATAAAAGCTGATCACACATTTCTTATGTGTGTTATTGAAAAGGCCTTTCCAATGCATCTTTCCTTTTTTTTTTTTCTTTGATCGCCAACTTCCACAAAGTCTATACAAGGTATGTAATTATGTGATAGTTACTCAACAGGTAAGGCCTTTTAGCATGTTTTATCAGTGATGATCAATGATCTGTTGAGAAAAAAAGATGGCTACATGAACAAAAATCTCCATCGGATAAGACATAGCCAGCATGGAAAACGTTATGAGTGTTGGAATATGTACATAGAAGATGTTACCAAGTCTGCTGCACATAGGGTAGGCCTTCTCTACTGGACTAGAAAACTTCTTACATCAGCCGATATCTTATATCTCTATAAGGCCACGATTCGCCTATGTAAGGAGTATTGTTCTCACATCTGAACAGGCACACCATTCATTAGCCTCTTCCAAAAATATAAATAAATTTCTTACCTAACAGGCTCTAGCTCCTATCACATCATCATTGCATCTCTTTGCTTACTTACATGGAATGTCCTCAGATGAACTTACTGCACTTGGTGGTGGGTGAGATCTTTCTGCTAATCTGGCAGATCATGGGTATTTAATAGGGAGCATAAAATATTCCTGATCTGCCAGACTAGCAGCAAAATCTCATCCCTTCAATCTAGAGTTTCCGAGGCACCGGAAGATTTTGTTTACTCTGATAAGTTCATTCTGCAGACCACTTACCTTTGGAATTCCCTCTCTGCTCCCTTGACTGAACCAATATATAGAAATTTAAATGTAATGTGAACAAAGGTCTTACTACCAAGATCCTCATAAATTTGGCTCTTATCACAGTATAACTTTATGCTTCACTGGCAATATGCTTTGTTTCAAGTAAATAAAAAAACTAAAACAAACCTTAAAAGCTACTTTTTTTTTTTTAAACAGAATGATTTTTAGAGATACTAACCTGTGTGTCGTGTCCCACAATTCTCCACTATTTGGTTTGACTATGATTGGCTTGACAAATGAATGAGATTGAAGACTCTCCAGCAGATCGCTCACGTATGTTGGACTGGTACAGTTCATTCCTGCTGCCACTACACGCTCAGATATCATCACTTGCTTGATGGATTCTGAGAAGACGTCTCCACCACACGTGTGTTTACCATCCTTGAAAATCACAAGAGTCAAAGTAAGTTTTTGATGAAAGAAAAAATAAGTGAAACTAAAGGGAGAAGAAAAGGGGGGTGGGGTGAAGGAAATCTACAGGTAATCCAAACAATAGTGGTAGTAGTAGTATTATATTATATCCCGGGCAACATCGGATGTCCAGAGTAGAGAGGTGAGTGACCAACATTTGAACTGGTGACAATGTTATGGAAATAAACTGTTTTGATAACAGGAGAAGTTTTGAAATAGGACTGAAATTTAATGTAAAAATAATTAAGCCAAAAAAAAAAGATGTAAAACAATAAAATATTTAGAAGGATGTTTAATAATATAGAATTGGAATGTTTGGTTTTAATAAACAAAGATATGTGATAAAAAACCAGGCAACAATCTTTGATTACATAAGTTTAGAGACATCTTAGAAAGTTAGTTAGTATTCAGTTTGTAATGTATGTTCGAGAGAGATGGTCAACAGACAGGATGGCACTCAGCAGGAGCAAGATCAATAATTAAGATGTAGACAGGACTGTATCAGCATTCAACCTTTCCAAGATGGGAACAACATTCTGGAATAAAAGTTTGCCGAAAATAACGAAAGGTCTGTTGTTTGTGGGAGAATTTTCGTTGCAGCTTTTTGTCCAACAAGATCAAAGATGGGCCAAGTATGTTCCCTAATTGGCCAAATGTTGAAACCCCATAGAATGGGGTTCGTCCCTTTTGGTGAAGGTATGTCTTCCTTTGTCTGGCAAGAGACAAAAATGTTTATTCTGTTCCTTGTTTTTCATTATATGTGAACATACACTAGATAAGTTGTTTTGTGACATTTTGGAAACTAGGTGATCACATGTAAAAACATTTATGAAGAGCAGGCACACATTCAAAAAGAGAGTGTAGCAACCCCCCATAATGAACTATACTCTCTGGCGGATCAATGCTTCCCTGTAAGTTCTTCGGCCATAGACTGGCCAATCGATAGGCAGGGCGCATTGATCCTACTGTCCCCAAAAAGAGTGCAGGGGACATCCAACAGTCAGCACAGAGCCGCGAGCGAAGACACACCTTCCTCTCCTCCTCACCACAGCACAGAGCCACCACTATTATCCCGTTGAATAAATACTTGCAAATGTTTAATGTTAAAAGGAGTTTGTCGTTTTTATCGAGGGTTCTAAAAGATAAATAATTAGCTGGGGTACAACTACCCCACTAAAACAGTCATCACATACATGTATATATATGTACAGAATATATACACACTCCCATGGGAATTTTCGTTGCAGCTTTCTGTCCAACAAGATCGCTCACATATGTTGGGCTGGTATAGTAGTAGTAGTAGTTTCTTTTTAGTCAGAAAGGTTCTTAGGTTCAGTGAAGGAGAAATCCTTTTAGACTAAGGCATTTTATTTTTATTTTGTCTCAATCCAGAATGCTACTTTTTGGGAAGCTAGATTTCCTCCATATTAAAAACTCACCTTGTCTCTACTTCTATCCTTGTGGGGAAATAAGGCTCTCAGGTCCAGTATATATATATATATATATATATATATATATATCCCTAATGTGGGCTGCAACCACCCATTTAAACACATGGATTGAGCATTTGCTTACAGCACTTGGTAAATTGTCACCCATCTAAGTATGACCAGTGTTATTGTTGCTTAACTTTCATGATCTGATGGAAACTGATGTCAACATGATTTTAGTTGTAATCCATACAATGCAATAAAAATTCAATACTCAACATACATGAACAAAAAAGGAACAAACCAGAACAAATTCTCCCCGAACACTAGTTAATATAATCAATCGTCAATAATGCAATTTGTAATTCGATTGCCCTCCACCACCACACACACACCTTTTCTTCTTTGCAACCTCTCTTTCACAGACATGATGTTGGTAGTCTCATTTTTTTTTTATAAATACTATTATAGAATATGTTCTTCAGAATTGTCTGATATATTCTCTGCTTTATTCCAGTTCATTTGACTCATTGGTCAAGTGGTCTCCATCAAGTCATTGTAATACAGATTCCTATTCCATAACTGCAGGCTTGTGGAACTCCCTTTCTGCAGACCGTTTTCTTCCTAACTATAGACATCATCTTTTCAAGATTAAGGTCAGTAGACATTTGTTTTTTTTTTGTTTTGTTTTTTTTGCAATGATCATCTTTTGTTCTTGTTAGGTCCTTACATAAAGTGGCTTCATACCTTGTCTGTAACAACTTCCACAAACAAAGATGTAAAAAAACAAAAAACAAATACTAACAAACATTGATATGTGGGTAAATATCAGTGTGGAAATGAATACAAGCATGAACTAATAACTCAGCATGCTGCAGTTGAGTTCTGTCATAGCCACAACAACAATTTCACTTAAGATATTTTTCATGTGGGTCTCCCTATGAGTATCTAATAAAAAAAAAATCCAAAGAAACTAAAGCCAATAAGATAGAGTTAAACAGTTCAAAAGTCACAACATTCAATTACGATTGTTTTATAAATAATTTTTTTTATTCTTCTAGGAGCATCTTATTGTAATCAATAATCTAATATATAAACGGCTATATGTCTGTCTGTCTGCCTCCATGTTTTCAAACTATCTCTTCCAAAACTAAAAGTCGCAGAGCGGTTCTACAAGCCTCAAATGATTGGATTTTGTACAAGCTGTTCCTTTATGGATCTTTAGTCAGTTAAAATTGTTTTTAAAGGGTCAAAATTGAAAAAAAAAATCATTAAACATTTTGTAAATTCATCTTAGTTTATTTTTAATCACTTTATATGCATATGATGTTGGTACATTGGTATTTGAATGCTAGTTTCGGTTCTAGCTGACAGCACCTAAATACATTTTTTTTTTACTTTTGAAATCATGACTATAATAATATATATGAAATCTGGATAAATTAAAATATCATATTTAAGTGTATTTTACCCCCCCCCCCCCGCACTAATTACATGATAACTTTTTATTGAAAAAAAAAAAGAACAAAACAAAAAAAAAAGAAAAGAACAAAAAATACAATTCAAAATACTCATATACAAATAACTAATTTCAAAGAATATACACAGACATGAAAGTAAATTATGAAGACTGCTATTAGAGGGGCCTCATGAACCTAAGCAAGATGATATTATTTGGTTCGTCCGTTATTGCAGCAATATTTGAAAAATGAAATACTGAATTTCAAGTGAAACCAATGGTATCTATTGAATTCTCATGTCACAGTAATAAAAATGTCTCAAAACTCATGAAAAAAAATAAGGTAGCAAATTAATTATTAATGAAAACAGTTTTCGAAGACAATTAGCAAAAATTAAGTTTTGCTAAATTGGCCAAAGATTTTCAGTTTTCAGAAATATTTACCTCCCCTTTTTTTCCAATTAGAACTTTCTGGCTTCTTTTTTTAAAAAAATTCAATTTTCGTTAATTGTCTTCGAAAACTATTTTCCTTAATAATTAATTTTCTACCTTATTGTTTTTCATAGCTTTTGGATATGTTCATTAATGTGACATGACAATTCAGTAGATATTTTCAAATTTTGCTACAATAATGAAGAATCTATTATTTTTCCTCCGTGAGGGATTAGACAATAATTTGGTTAACAGTGGAAAATGGAATCCTGAGGTTTGCAGCAATTTGATGCTGATTTAATCCACCCTCATATTAACCTATAATATTGGCTTCAATTCGAATGCTTTTTTGGCCGGTGTCATATTTCTAATCCACTATAATATGGCTTCTCTGAGACTGAGAATTATAATCATTCTTTAGCTTATGCTTAAGTTGATAGAAGAGATGTATTGATATTTTAAACACAAAAAATGTTGATTAGTATAAATCATTGATTTTTTAAAAACTTTTACTGCTACTTTGTATAGCTCTGGATGCTGTCCGTCAGCAAATAAAGCAAGACTTTTAAACATGTGTGAATTAATTATTTATTCTTTTTATGTCTGTGAATAAGAGGATAATACATATCAAATTATCTTAAATATTTCATGAGAGATCTCAAATAACATATTTGGTATCTTTGTTTATTGTTTTGCTAAGGTTTCTGAATTTATTCAGTTTATTTGTTAAAATGTTCTAAATTACTCTTTTTTCTTAATGCGACTGGTATAGCTTTTGAATCGGACAAAACCAAACCGTTTTCTTTTTAATTCTAACCTACTCAAGTCATTTTTTTTTGTCTGGTTCAAAAGCTGTACCAGTACATTAAGTACATTTTTAACTTCACTAGATAATTCGTTCCAAGATACATTACTCTGTTGGAAAAAAAAAAAAGTTTGGTAGATTTAGTTTTTAAAATCTTTGATACATTTGTTAGTTATTTCGGTTGTATTCACTGTGACTTTATTTTTGCATCCTGTTGAAAGTTGAAATCTCATTTTTTTTTTAATTTGCACTTGCATCAGTCTGGCTCAAGGCTATCGATTGTAAGCATTATCATCAGTTAAATTCTTTAGCTTGTTTATTCTAATAACTTGTTTTCCACTTTTTTCAATTCATTTAAAGTAACTTTCCCCTTGTTCATGAATAAGACATTTTCTGATATTACACAAGCTCACTCCCCACATCTCATGGTTCAGCAAGTAAGCAATCTCCAAATTCCACATTTGTTTTACTGTTATCTGTATGAACTGGATGCACAAATAGTGCTCTGGAGAAACGATCCCTCTCTAAAGTCAAATCCTTTCTCACTATGGTAGGGGGTGGTTATAATGCAGTAGTGTCAGAGCTACCCAGGTAACAGGGTTCTGGTTCAAATTCAGGAAGAATCAGCATCCTTTAGTTATCTTTGCGTCTGCATGTGGTAAGCAATGGTACATCAAGCACGGAATCACAAATCAATGAAGTGTGAGTGGCAAAGTTGCTCCTGCACCATTTCTTTAATGTGTCCTCACTTTGCATGCAATTGCTGAGCTTTACTGTTCTCCATGTCTGCATGTCTATTTGTTAAGACTGCAGATTAACAAATAGCTGTGATCAACAAGAACTTCATGCAGGCTAGACAATCCCGAGGTACAATCTTTGTGAACTCTAAGCAAAAGTTTGACTTACCTAAAGACAAAAACAAAAAAAATCAAAGCAAGCTTTAAAATTAGCATGGAGTGTCTATCTTAGATTTGTATTCACTGAAACACATGTATAACAAAGATAATATGATGCCGATTACCAAATAGCTGTGACCAACAAAGAGGACTTCATGCAGACTAGATAATCCTGAAATGCATATATAACAGACAATATGTGTGGATTAAAATTCTTGAAATATTTAATCTAAATTAGTCTTTTTCCTTTCAAATGAGCAAAATCCCCCATTTGGGTTGCCACTTGCAATAACTCCTTCACAAGCAGCAATTTAAACTCAACTTAAATCCTAAAGCTGTTGCTCACCTCCATGGTTCATAAGATCATAAAGTACTCATCAGGGAGCGACAGATTTCTTCCAACCGGTGGCTGTGGAGAATTCTGAAGTGATGGGTATACTGACAGTTATTCTGGCAGGATATTGGGCATAAGATGATAGCAGAAAAATGAAAAATTGCTTTTGCAAAAGTTTCACTTGCCATTGTATGCCATAATTGCAGCAAAATTTAATCTGTTTTTATATAAACTCCTTCAAGACAAGAACATTTTTGTTATGAAAATGATTTTCATTTAAAAAATAAAAACAATCCAAATCAAAAGCAGACATTTGTATTGTTATCCTATGCTGCAATGATTACATGCATTCTAACCTATTGTTCTGTGAATCATACTCTAACCAGTGCGCCACAGATCCACAAGGACCCATAGCACAGTGGTTAGAATACTTGGAAAAAAATCAATTGTAAAATGATATTCTCATGAAGGTTGAAGGTTCAATCCTCAATGTTGGTGACTGAAAAATACTATTGCGAATTACTTAGGACCTCTATACAGTTGTGGCTGACAGAACGAGAGCATATTACCCCTGTGAAGTAAATAACGGGTTTTGTTTGTAATTCCATCCAGATTCCAGAGTTCAACAGAAACATTTTTAAGTTCAACAAGATACACCTGAAGAAGGTTGGAGGTACATCGACAGAAACGTTATGAAAATGACACTCAAGATAAGAACAGTAGTTCAAAGAATCCAAATATGAAAAAGTAATGTCACTCTTGCTTAGAAAGAAATACAAATTTAGGAATCTGATTGTTGGTAATTCTGATTTGAGGAAATCTTGAAATTTTCTTTGTTTTTTTGTTTTTTTTTGTTCCTTGAAAGATGTTGATTCAGAGATACACTTTTTGTTTGTTTTTTTACTCCCATCTTTGATCAATCGCCGATTTGTCTCTCTAACTTTCATACAAGAAATATGACGTTTCATTCTTATAAAGAAAACATACATGCAAAATCATCGGTTTCAAAACTGAAAATAACATTTGCTTAACCTTCTCAGTCAAAAGATTGTTGATCTGTCTTTCTTCTAATACTTCCTTAATTTAATCAAACAATGAATATCACGAGTGAATATTAAAAACACCAATCATCAAATCAGTTAATAAGTTTTTAGCACCAGTAAAACACCTCATCATGTCCCAATATGATTGATAAATTAACATTACTTTGCAAGAAAAGGTAACCCATCCTCTACAGCCAGGAATATCCTCTATGATATCTATAATGGCCAGGGCTTCAGCTAAGCAAGGAATTGTCTCAATAGCCAAAAGGTCAACTCCTGCTTCCATCAAAATGTCTATCCTTGGTTTATGCCAAGCTTTTAAGTCCTGAAAAGAAGTAAAAAAGAAAAGCATTTGTTAAGATTTCTATAAGGTCGGCGTAAAAGTTTTTGCCGATTTAAAATTTCGTATTGAAAATGAAAAATTATTTTTTTAAATCTTTATTCATAACAATAATGATTTTGTCCTCTATAATTTGATTCCATCTGTCAATGAGTTTATAAACACCTCACTTTTAAAATTCTTTAAATTTCGATGTGAATTTAAATCTAACTCATGTTCAGTCTCCTCTAAGGCCATCTAAAAAGGTTTTATAATTGTTGAAATAAGTGATAATCTGAGGGAGCTAGGTCAGGAGAATATGCAAGACGAGGCAAAATTTCCCAACCAAATTGATCATAAGTGCTGTGTAAGGACAAGAATTATCATGATGGAAGATGGCTCTCTATCTGTTGACTAAGAAAAGTTGTTTTTAGGGTAAACATGGGTCAGAATATTGCAGAAAAAATATGAATGATGCTTTAATAATCTGAAAGAAAACGTTATAAATTAATCATGGTGATATGTTTAAGCAATAAAAATATACATAAAATTAATTACAATGGTTTAAAATGCTCCTTTTACAAACTGACCTGGCAGAAGAAATTGGAGGATGAGAAAAGACTTTAAATCTAATACTATGAATTTGAAAAGGTTGGCCATACACTCATCCAAAAGTGAAATTCAAAGTGTGATATAATCATTGTGTCTTTAATTATTTAATATTAATTACCATTATGACTTCAAACAATTTATGCCTTGGAATGCATGCAACTGTTTATTTACTGTTATTCTCCTGACTGAGGCAATCATATAGACTGGATATTAAATACCACAAAAAGAGTTGATATTAGTGGTGGGACGATTAATCGGAATCAGAAATCGTAAGAATCGTTTATTTTGGGGAAATCAGAATCGCATCGTTAAAAAATACCTTAGATTTACGATTCTTTGATTATGATACTTTTATATTTTTAAGTTGAACTGTTTGTTTGAAATGAGATTAATACTGTCAAAAATTTAGAACTTTTCATAACATATTTAATATGATATACAAGAATTTTATTAACTACTTTAAACGTAATCTTTATTTATCTTAATGAGTTTTCTTATTCCATCACATACATAGGCGCTGTTTGTTTGTTTTGAAACTTCGATGCCCTTCTGTTTGCACTGTTGCAAAACTTTAGGGGCCGCGAGGTAACATTGTTTTCATTTGTAAGCAAAGTTTATTTATGTATAAAACAGCCCAACTACATCAAGTCCATGAATAAGTTGATAAATACTTAACCCTTAGAGAAAAAAAAAAATTTACAGTGCTCTTATTGCGAGTAAATCATGATAAAAATCAGTGGTTTTCCCAACTGTTGACTAACAAATAAGGAAGGGGGTGGGAGACTTATTTTTTGGCAAGTTTTTTTTTTTTTTTTACCGACATTCTTCTATTAGTTAATGAATGAAAAATCTCATTAGTAAATGAAAAATGTCTTGTCAACCTTTATATCTTTTAAAAATAAAACAAGCAAAGTCAAATTATTTAAACAATAAAAGGTTTAATAGAACAATATATGTACTTTCTATTTTCTGAACGAAGGCTGTTTCAGGAAATATTTCTAAAACTAAAGTGAAACTGATCATGTGGTATCAGTTTGCAAAACTTTGACAGTATGTCGGCTTTTTTGAAGTATCCAAAAACAAAAACGTTAGAACTACATATTATGCTGACCGACAGTTCTGCTTAAGAAAACTACAAAAGAAAACAATCATTTTGCTATCTGTTAAATAAATGTGGTAAGTGAATTTAATTTATTTTTCTTTTAGAAATTTACATTTCATTAAAATATTCTGCAAATGAAACAATTAAACATTTATTTTGGAACTTCTTTGCACAACAAAAAAATGTGAAAAATTTATTAAAAAAGGAAAAACGCTTAACTTTTTAAAAAATCCTTTGAACCCTAACTTTGCAAACTAACGAGTTACTCAGAGCCGTTCAACTAAAGGGCTGTAGGGGCTTGGTCGACATTCACTGATGCCTGGTATCAGTAGTGATGTAACTATAGGTAAATGTTTCCCAACCCCTAACAAAAAATAAAAATAAAATGATTGTCAGAAACAGCATTAAGACGGAGGTGATTTCAAAAGTTCAATAAATGACTTTTATTTAACAAGAGAAATAAACAATTACCAAAAATTTACTTTTTTATATAGAAATAAAGAGGTAAATTAAAACATTAAATAAGAATAAACATTAAAGGACGATAAGTATATAATTATATAATAAAAATAAATATAGAAATAAACCAATTTATTTAGATTTAAAAAATAACATTATTATTGTTAAAAATATTTTTTTAAAAAGTCAAATAAATAGGAATAATTTGAGACAATTGAATATAAAAGGCTAAAGATTTCATCAAAGATTTAGTTATTTTTAAATTTCATTTAGAAATAAGAATATTCTAGAAAGTGGAATGAAAATCAGTTACCGATTGAAGCTGCAAAAACAAATGTTAAATTTTAAAGAGTTATCGAAGATAAAGAGAAAATAAAACAAAAAAATGAATATCAAAAGATAAACAAAACATGTTATTCCCCTTGAAATTTGATGTTATTGTATTTTTGTTAAATTAATCATGACTTACTTTTTCTGTATATTTTTTAATATATAAAATAACTCCTGAAATTAATTGTTATTAATTTCATGGTGCATGTTTAATTCATGGTTAAAATATTTTTTTTTACTTTTATCTTCAATGAAAGAAATTTTACAAAAAAAATCAAATCGTTTTTGAAATTCCCTTAATTGTATTCCCACTGTACCAAATTTTTTCGAGTATATAATGGTATATTTCAAAACAACAATTCCACAGGAATCAGAATCGTACTTGGTATCGGAATCATTAATCAACATTTTTCTGGAATCGGAAAAAATTTAGGAATCGTCCCAACACTAATTGATATACCATAAAACAGACAAATCTATATTTTAAGAAGTCATGGTGTTTTGGGAGTTTATCTATTTGTACACAAATAGAAATGTGTAATTAGTTGAGAAAATTAAAATAGACAGAGTACTTATTACTAAGGCAATAGGTTTTATGATATGAATACCAAAGTTTGCATCTCATCTAAGTCTAAAGGATTTTATAAATTTTTAATAATTAATATAGCATACTAACATAAAAATAATATATATATATATATATATATATATATGCTCTTGGAATACTATAAACATGGATATTTTATTTCTACCACTTTCTCTATATATATATCTGATTTTGGACTCAACCACCATGGGAACATACTCTCACGTGAAACCATTTTTTCTTTCTACCATCCGTTTAATTTTTTCTTTACTCCATCTGTTTCATTAATCTACATCTCACCATCACACTAGTATGATCCTTTTCATACTTATTTTCTTTAAATACTTTATAGGCAAAATTTCTTTATACATTTTGCTAATTCCTCCCCTCTGACGAGAAGGAAAGTATTTCTTTGAAACTCTGTGGATTAAGGACTTTCATCCCTATTTCTGTTTCTTTTCCGATAAATAAATATGTGTTTAACTCTGGCTAAAGTGTTTCTCAACATATTTTATTTAAGCTATTTACTCATATATATGTAATATATAAGCAATAACCTACAATAACAAGTATTCTTTTTGTTTCATGTCGAAACCATAATTCTTGTTTTGTGTCTTGGTGGATTATATCAAAATACATCTAAATGGTGAGGACCCAATTTGGGAGCTTTACAGAGTGCGGCGTCACCTCTTAGTTACAAACTATTACTTTCAGGGCCAAGCTAACCCAGAGTGATTGATAGTATCTGTCAAGGACTCATTTATGAGTTAATAGTATCCATCCAGGAAATAAAATGAAACTGCATGTAGAGATATAGACATATGAAAAACTAGTTAAAGCAAACACCATGAATAAATGTTGTGCATTGGGACTATGCCAGTAAATAGCAATTATGTTAACTAGTATGAATTTTGGTGAGGGTTATATTAGTACATGTCAAGATAACCTGGTGGCAAATGGAAATATACACTGCTGCAGGTGGCGTGATTGAAGCAAGGGGTCAAAGATTATGCCCTTAGACAAAACGCGCTAGAAATGCAAGAGTCGAATAATATGACAAAGAAGAGCATCATGTGTTTGAGGTTGAAGCAGAGTTTCTAAGCAGTCGGAGTCTGGATGCAAGGCAGATGAGATGCGTCTGACAAGGTAGAAATCTAAGTGAATGTTGTCTCGAGACATTGCCTATTCGTCAGTATCATTATGACTAACTTAAGAAAATTATGTAAATAAGTAATTAGTTACATGGTCTCTCCTAATGAATAATGTCTCTAAATAAAACCTTGAAACTCCAACAAGTCTCTATTGTGTTTTCATGAATGAGTAGGTTCGTCTTATGTTAAACAGAAGATCAACAACCACAAAAGGAGAACCATGATCGATACATGGAAAAGCAATGATCTGCGCACATAAGGACATTATTCTATTATTTTCTTGATTACTTGTGGGCAAGAATGTACACGTGAAAGACTACATGTTGATGTAATCGATGATGTGCAAATTTCGTTTACTATAAATATTTGAAAACATTAAGAATTATGCATAAAGACTTACCAAGAAAAAAAAAATCAGCATTATATAACCCAAAAAAGGTTTTTATACCATAAAAATAAAATAAACAGATGAACTTTTCATGAATTAAAATTAATGTATTTTCAAAAGCGAGTAATCTTACATTAATAGATATTTTGCCCATATAATCTCCTCTGTATTCAGATCCATCATGAAGGCATGCTCCATAGGAACCCACAGATCCAGCTACAAGTAATAATTTTCGATCTGTCAAAATGAAAATAAAGAGAAATTTTTAAAAAGAGATGCATTATCAAAAACGAAAAATTATGTTTCTGATAATCTGTAATAATAAGTAATGATTAGTAGTGATCTGTAGTAATAAGTAGTGATAAGTAGCGATCTGTAGTAATAAGTAGTGATCTGTAGTGATAAGTAGTGATCTGTAGTGATAAGTAGTGATCTATAGTAATAAGTAGTGATCTATAGTAATAAGTAGTGATCTATAATGATAAGTAGTGATCTATAATGATAAGTAGTGATCTATAATGATAAGTAGTGATCTATAGTAATAAGTAGTGATCTATAGTGATAAGTAGTGATCTATAGTGATAAGTAGTGATCTATAGTGATAAGTAGTGATCTATAGTAATAAGAAGTGATCTATAGTAATAAGAAGTGATCTATAGTGATAAGTAGTGATAAGTAGTGATCTGTAGTGATAAGTAGTGATCTATAGTGATAAGTAGTGATCTGTAGTAATAAGTAGTGATCTGTAGTAATAAGTAGTGATCTGTAGTAATAAGTAGTGATCTATAGTAATAAGAAGTGATCTATAGTAATAAGTAGTGATCTATAGTAATAAGTAGTGATAAGTAGTGATCTGTAGTGATAAGTAGTGATCTGTAGTGATCTGTAGTAATAAGTAGTGATCTATAGTGATAAGTAGTGATCTATAGTAATAAGTAGTGATTTATAGTGATAAGTAGTGATCTATAGTGATAAGTAGTGATCTATAGTGATAAGTAGTGATCTATAGTGATAAGTAGTGATCTGTAGTAATAAGTAGTGATCTATAGTAATAAGAAGTGATCTATAGTGATAAGTAGTGATAAGTAGTGATCTGTAGTAATAAGTAGTGATCTGTAGCGATAAGTAGTGATCTATAGTAATAAGTAGTGATCTATAGTAATAAGTAGTGATCTATAATGATAAGTAGTGATCTATAGTAATAAGTAGTGATTTATAGTGATAAGTAGTGATCTATAGTGATAAGTAGTGATCTATAGTGATAACAAGTGATCTATAGTGATAAGAAGTGATCTATAGTGATAAGTAGTAATAAGTAGTGATCTGTAGTGATAAGTAGTGATCTATAGTGATAAGTAGTGATCTATAGTGATAAGTAGTGATCTATAGTGATAAGTAGTGATCTATAGTGATAAGTAGTGATCTATAGTGATAAGTAGTGATCTATAGTGATAAGTAGTGATCTGTAGTAATAAGTAGTGATCTGTAGTAATAAGTAGTGATCTATAGTAATAAGAAGTGATCTATAGTGATAAGTAGTGATCTATAGTGATAAGTAGTGATCTATAGTGATAAGTAGTGATCTATAGTAATAAGTAGTGATTTATAGTGATAAGTAGTGATCTATAGTGATAAGTAGTGATCTATAGTGATAAGTAGTGATCTATAGTGATAAGTAGTGATCTATAGTAATAAGTAGTGATCTATAGTAATAAGTAGTGATCTATAGTAATAAGTAGTGATCTATAGTAATAAGTAGTTATAAGTAGTGATCTGTAGTAATAAGTAGTGATCTGTAGTGATAAGTAGTGATCTGTAGTGATAAGTAGTGATCTATAATAATAAGTAGTGATCTATAGTGATAAGTAGTGATCTATAGTAATAAGTAGTGATTTATAGTGATAAGTAGTGATCTATAGTGATAAGTAGTGATCTACAGTGATAAGTAGTGATCTATAGTGATAAGTAGTGATCTATAGTGATAAGTAGTGATCTATAGTAATAAGAAGTGATCTATAGTGATCTGTAGTAATAAGTAGTGATCTGTAGTGATAAGTAGTGATATGTAGTGATAAGTAGTGATCTATAGTGATAAGTAGTGATCTGTAGTAATAAGTAGTGATCTATAGTAATAAGAAGTGATCTTTAGTAATAAGTAGTGATTTATAGTGATAAGTAGTGATCTATAGTGATAAGTAGTGATCTATAGTGATAACAAGTGATCTATAGTGATAAGTAGTAATAAGTAGTGATCTGTAGTGATAAGTAGTGATCTATAGTGATAAGTAGTGATCTATAGTGATAAGTAGTGATCTATAGTGATAAGTAGTGATCTATAGTGATAAGTAGTGATCTATAGTAATAAGAAGTGATCTATAGTGATCTGTAGTAATAAGTAGTGATCTGTAGTGATAAGTAGTGATATGTAGTGATAAGTAGTGATCTATAGTGATAAGTAGTGATCTGTAGTAATAAGTAGTGATCTATAGTAATAAGTAGTGATCTATAGTAATAAGAAGTGATCTTTAGTAATAATTAGTGATCTATAGTAATAAGTAGTGATTTATAGTGATAAGTAGTGATCTATAGTGATAAGTAGTGATCTATAGTAATAAGTAGTGATCTATAGTGATAAGTAGTGATCTATAGTAATAAGTAGTGATCTATAGTGATAAGTAGTGATCTATAGTAATAAGTAGTGATAAGTAGTGATCCGTAGTAATAAGTAGTGATCTGTAGTGATCTATAGTAATAAGTAGTGATCTATAGTGATAAGTAGTGATCTATAGTAATAAGTAGTGATTTATAGTGATAAGTAGTGATCTATAGTGATAAGTAGTGATCTATAGTGATAAGTAGTGATCTGTAGTAATAAGTAGTGATCTATAGTAATAAGAAGTGATCTATAGTTATAAGTAGTGATAAGTAGTGATCTGTAGTAATAAGTAGTGATCTATAGTGATAAGTAGTGATCTGTAGTAATAAGTAGTGATCTATAGTAATAAGAAGTGATCTATAGTAATAAGTAGTGATTTATAGTGATAAGTAGTGATCTATAGTGATAAGTAGTGATCTATAGTAATAAGTAGTGATCTATAGTAATAAGTAGTGATCTATAGTGATGAGTAGTGATCTATAGTGATAAGTAGTGATAAGTAGTGATCTATAGAAATAAGAAGTGATCTATAGTGATAAGTAGTGATCTATAGTAATAAGTAGTGATCTGTAGTAATAAGTAGATCTGTAGTGATCTATGGTGATAAGTAGTGATCTTTAGTGATAAGTAGTGATCTATAGTGATAAGTAGTGATCTATAGTAATAAGTAGTGATCTATAGTGATAAGTAGTGATCTATAGTAATAAGTAGTGATCTATAGTAATAAGTAGTGATAAGTAGTGATCTGTAGTAATAAGTAGTGATCTGTAGTGATAAGTAGTGATCTGTAGTGATAAGTAGTGATCTATAGTAATAAGTAGTGATCTATAGTAATAAGTAGTGATCTATAGTGATAAGTAGTGATCTATAGTAATAAGTAGTGATTTATAGTGATAAGTAGTGATCTATAGTGATAAGTAGTGATCTATAGTGATAAGTAGTGATCTGTAGTAATAAGTAGTGATCTATAGTAATAAGAAGTGATCTATAGTGATAAGAAGTGATAAGTAGTGATCTGTAGTAATAAGTAGTGATCTGTAGTGATAAGTAGTGATCTGTAGTGATAAGTAGTGATCTATAGTGATAAGTAGTGATCTGTAGTAATAAGTAGTGATCTATAGTAATAAGAAGTGATCTATAGTAATAAGTAGTGATCTATAGTAATAAGTAGTGATCTATAATGATAAGTAGTGATCTATAGTAATAAGTAGTGATAAGTAGTGATCTATAGTGATAAGTAGTGATCTATAGTGATAAGTAGTGATCTGTAGTAATAAGTAGTGATCTATAGTAATAAGTTGTGATCTATAGTAATAAGAAGTGATCTTTAGTGATAAGTAGTGATAAGTAGTGATCTGTCGTAATAAGTAGTGATCTGTAGTGATAAGTAGTGATCTATAGTGATAAGTAGTGATCTGTAGTAATAAGTAGTGATCTATAGTAATAAGAAGTGATCTATAGTAATAAGTAGTGATCTATAGTGATAAGTAGTGATCTATAGTAATAAGTAGTGATCTATAGTGATAAGTAGTGATCTATAGTAATAAGTAGTGATCTATAGTAATAAGTAGTGATCTATAGTAATAAGTAGTGATCTATAGTGATGTAGTGATCTATAGTAATAAGTAGTGATCTATAGTGATAAGTAGTGATCTATAGTGATAAGTAGTGATCTATAGTGATAAGTAGTGATCTATAGTGATAAGTAGTGATAAGTAGTGATCTATAGAAATAAGAAGTGATCTATAGTGATAAGTAGTGATCTATAGTAATAAGTAGTGATCTGTAGTAATAAGTAGATCTGTAGTGATCTATGGTGATAAGTAGTGATCTTTAGTGATAAGTAGTGATCTATAGTGATAAGTAGTGATCTATAGTAATAAGTAGTGATCTATAGTGATAAGTAGTGATCTATAGTGATAAGTAGTGATCTATAGTGATAAGTAGTGATCTATAGTAATAAGTAGTGATATTGATCTGTAGTGATAAGTAGTGATCTATAGTAATAAGTAGTGATTAGTAATGATCTATAATAATAAGTAGTAATCTATAGTGAAAAGTAGTGATCTATTGTGAAAAGAAGTGATCTGTAGTGAAAAGTAGTGATCTGTAATAATAAGTAGTGATCTATAGTGATAAGTAGTGATCTGTAGTAATAAGTAGAGCTGTAGTGATCTATGGTGATAAGTAGTGATCTTTAGTGATAAGTAGTGATAAGTAGTGATCTTTAGTGATAAGTAGTGATAAGTAGTGATCTATAGAAATAAGTAGTGATCTATAGTAATAAGTAGGGCTGTGACAAGCATATTTTTTACAAAAGAATATTCTTTGCATATATTTCGTTAGAGAATATTCTTTTAACAAAAAGCATATTCTTTTTTTAAAGAATATTCCTTTAACAAAAAGCCTATTCTCTTAAAAAAAAGAATCTGCAAAATATTTATGGAATAAGTTGTGTCGAAAATATGTTGAAATAAATATTTGCATACGAGTCTTAATTTTACAAAGTTTTCTTTTTTATATAAATTAAATTAAACATGGTAAAACCTTCGTAGTTGTGAATTTACAATAACCTTTGGTTCTTAATGAGAGCCATTCTATTAGAGGATTATATTAGGGACGAAATATCCGCGTATCCTTTTTGCCCTAGGTCTCCAGGGCCGATATATATCGGCCCCGTAGTGTCGAAAGGATTGTAACTACAATTTGTATCGAAAAAATAGCCAGGTTTAAATATGGTCCAGTAATCTCCTAGGATTGGAACGAGTTTTTTTTTCATTATAAGGCTATTTTAGCGGACAACCAAAGAAGCTTTAATTTTGATAATTGAAAGACTAATTTAATTATAAAATGCAATAAATAAAATATTTAAGTTCCATAAAGTGTTCAATTGTTCACAGTATATAAACAGTATATACATTAATGAGTAGGGCAATGGCAAGAATATTCTTTAATAAAAAACAATTCTTTACATATATTGGGTTAGAGAATATTCTTTTGATAAAAAGCATATTCCTTAAAAAAAAAAAAAGAATATGCTTTTTAAAAAAGAATATGCAAAATATTCATGGAATAAGTTTTGTTTTGCCAAAAATATGCTGAAAGAAAATATTTGGATAAGAGTTTTTAATTTATTCATTTTTTTAGATGAATTAAACGTAGTATAACCCTAACAGATGTGAATTTACATAAAAAAAAGGGCCTAAAATTTGGTCTGTTGAAAAAGAGTGATATTATAGGCATATATATAAATATGTACAGACATCTCGTCCTTGTAGATACTTAAAGTGTGTTAGTACCCAGGACGAATTTACAAGATCTAAAAAAAACTAAACAAAAAATGCCGAAAATAATTAGCACTCCTGCTGAACGGATGGCAAGATATGCCGATGAATTTGAAGATTACCAGTTAACTGGCAATTGCTTAACCTGCAAATACTGCAATATCCAGGTAGGAACAAACTTTAATACATAAAATTTGCAATATAGTTGACTAATAGATTGGCGTTGTTATAGTAGTTTTGTTTTTGAAATTCTATAATGGTAAATCTAGCTGTATTAAACTTTGAACGTTGAAATTTACAATTTATTTTATCTACTTTTTACGTTAATTAATAAATGTTAATCGGCTTCAAATAACTTTTTCCACCCTTCCTTTAAATGTATATATTACCATTAAATAATTGATTTTTATTTTTACAGATCAAAAGTTGTAAAAAATCTCTAATAAAGCAGCATTTAAAAACCAACGCACATCTGGCAAAAAAGACCTACACGGCAACGTTAGCCGAAGTTCCTACTGCAGCAACTGATTTAGGAGCCAGTACGAATAATTTGTTCAATGCTGACTTTTGCAAAGCGTTGATTGCAGCGGATATTCCGTTTCATAAACTGAGCAATAATGTGTTCAAAGACTTTCTTCATAGGTACACATAGAAATATTCCAAATCAGACTACACTAAGAAAATATTACGTTAGTGAAGTGTACGAAGCAAAAGTGAAGTCATTCAGAGAAAAAGCTGTTGGAATGAAACTGTGAGTCTCAATTGATGAAACCACTGATGTAGAGCAGCGTTTTATTGCTTGCTTTGTGTTTGGCATTCTTGGGGTAGAAGAGGAACGCAGCAAGTGCTATTTGGGAAATATTGCATGTCTGCCAAAAGTTAATCATTCTACAATTGCTGCTTTTTTTAACGATTCGTTGCAGTTTTTGTGGCCGCAGCAAGTCCTTTATAATAATGTGCTCCTTATAACCACTGATTCAACTGCATATATGTCCAAAGCTATGAATGCTCTTCAGGTTTTATACCCAAAAATGGTGCACATTACTTGTTTAGCCCATGGCTTGCACAGGGTTGCGGAATTAGTCAGGCAGGCGCACCCAAAAGTAAATAAACTGATTTCAACTGTAAAAAGTATCTTTTTAAAAGCACCCAATCGGATCAAAAAGTTCAGGGAACTAGCCCCAGAAGTGCCCCTTCCACCGAGTCCCATTGTAACAAGATGGGGTACATGGTTAGACGCAGCGCATTATTACGCCAAACATTTGCCCGAAATTACTCCTGTCATAATGTCTCTAAATTCAACAGAGGCCCAAAGTATATTGGAGCCCAAAAAACTGTTGGATGAGGAATCACTGCCATTTGATCTCGGCTTTATCGCCAACAGTTTTTCCATTTTAACAAAAGATATTGCAAAGTTGGAGACTAAAGGGCTGAGTCTTTCAAAATCTATTGAATTAATTAGAGAGGTCGAAATGACACTTGAGGAGATGGATGACTCCCAATTTCGTAAAAAACTGAAGAATGTCATTTCAAAGAACAAAGGTTTTGCTACTTTAAAACGTCTTGATGCACTTATTAGTGGGAAGGCTTTTGAAAATGAAGGAAATTTGGATGACATAGATCATTTAAAAGTTTTAAGTGCCGAAGAAATGGCCAGCTTGAAATATGCCCCGGTAGTCTCATGCGACGTGGAACAAGTTTTTTCCCAGTATAAGACCGTTTTAGCAGACAACCGCAGAAGTTTCAATTTTGAGAACTTAAAAACGCATTTAATTGTAAAATGCAATGAATAAAATATTTGTTTAAGCTTGATAGTGTTTAATTGTTAGAAGTATTTATAGCATAAAAATAAACGTTTTTTCTATATATTTTCTTGCGTTTTCGGCATTAACTGAAGCTTTCACAAAATCATCAATAGAATTTATAAAAAAACAAATAATTAACCCTTTCGACCCTAACATTGCAAAATTACCAACTACTCAACTATACCCGTTCTATTAAAATACTATAGTAAGGCCGAAATATCTGTAGGTCTTCTTTTACCTTAAATCCCCATGGCCAATATATCGGCCCATTGGAATCGAAAGGGTTAATATTGTTGCAAACGTAAATCTAAGGTACCTAGCATAAATATATTCGCTTGAAGTACTGTGAAAATATGCGATTTATAAAAATAAATATACGGTAGCCAAAGAGAATATTCCGTCTCAAAGCAGCATATTCTTTTTAAAAAGAATATTCCTATGCAAAAAAAGCATATTCTTTTTAAAAAAGAATATTCCCGTGTAAAAAAAGCATATTCTCGAGCATATTCTTAAAGAATATTTCCGGCATATAAAAAGAATATAGAGCATATTTGAAAGAGAATATTGTAACAGCCCTAGTAATATATAGTGATCTATAGAAATAAGTAGTGATCTATAGAAATAAGTAGTGATCTATAGAAATAAGTAGTGATCTATAGTAATAAGTAGTGATCTATAGTAATAAGTAGTGATCTATAGTAATAAGTAGTGATCTGTAGTGATCTATAGTGATAAGTAGTGATCTATAGTAATAAGTAGTGATCTATAGTGATAAGTAGTGATCTATAGTGATAAGTAGTGATCTGTAGTAATAAGTAGTGATCTGTAGTAATAAGTAGTGATTTATAGTAATAAGTAGTGATCTATAGTGATAAGTAGTGATCTATAGTGATAAGTAGTGATCTATAGTAATAAGTAGTGATCTATAGTAATAAGTAGTGATCTGTAGTGATCTATAGTGATAAGTAGTGATCTATAGTGATAAGTAGTGATCTATAGTAATAAGTAGTGATCTATAGTAATAAGTAGTGATCTATAGTGATAAGTAGTGATCTATAGTGATAAGTAGTGATCTATAGTAATAAGTAGTGATCTATAGTAATAAGTAGTGATCTATAGTGATAAATAGTGATCTATAGTGATAAGTAGTGATCTGTAGTATAAAGTAGGGCTATGACAACAGCATATTCTTTTCATTATTTTGACTTGAGTATATATCCGACACATTTAATAAACTGAGAACCACATCACTCTATATAAAGCATATAAGATATTTCAGGATACACACTCGAGTGTCAAAACATTTAAAATAACATGCTGTTGTCCCAGCCCTAGTAATAAGTAGTGATCTGCAGTGATAAGTAGTGATCTATAATTATAAATAGTAAGATTGTGCATCTAAAAAGTAAGAATAAGTTTAAGGCTTCCAAAATTCATTCTAGAATTGCCGCAAAGACCTGTAACACAACGGATAAAGTACTAAGTAAATTCAATTCTAAGTGACACTTCTCTTCTCGAGGTTGAAGGTTCAATCCTCAATGCAGATGTTATAAAGAATACAATTGTGAATTACTCAAGTCATGGCTGATGGAACAAGAGCATGCTCCCTCCGTGCATTAAATAAAGGGTCCGATTCAAAATTATGTGCAGATTATTGAGTTCTACAAAAAAAAATTGCTGAGTATGATAAGGTACACCTGAAGAAAGCCGAAGCTTACATCAGTGGAAACGTGAAAACAGCACTCAACATTGCCATCTTAAAAACCTCTGCTTTAGTGGCAAACTATCGAATCTGAATGGAATCCTTTATTTATTCCACAGTGGTAGCATGCTCTTGTTCCCTCAGCCACGATTGAGTAGAAGTCCTAAATAATTTGCAATTGAATTTTTGGTCACCCACACTAAAGATTGAACCGTCAACCTCCAGAAGAGTGTAACAATAAATTTGACCAAGTACTCCATCCACTAAGTCACAGGTCCTTGCGTACTCTTCTAGAGGTTGGAGGTTCAATCCTGACTGCAGGTGACCCATAATACACTTCTGAATCACTTAAGACTTTTACCCAGTCATGGCTGATGGAAGAAGAGCAAGCTCCCTCCGGGGATTAAATAAAGGGTCTGATTCAAAATTATGTGCAGATTTTTGAATTTGATAAAAAGATTGATGAGTATAGTAAGGTACATCTGTAGAAGACTGGAGGTTACATCGGCCGAAACGTTGTACAAACAACACTCACGCTGAGAACAGTTGTCTGAATAATCAAAATAATAATAATATGAAAAATTATGTTTATAAAAACATTTTGATACTGTTGAGATCACTTTACTCATGTATGGAGTCCCAAATCATTTGTACAATGTGATTACTTACATAAAAGATATGACTTCCTCTTAACTCCCTTTTCAGCTTGACCATTGCAGTGGCAACATGTTGTCGAATCCCTTTCTCTTGTCCTCTTCACTATTTATTCACTCATGTGACAACATTGTTGTCTACTGTTCCTATTTCGGCCAGACAAGTTCTATGACATGTGGTCAGTCTCTTCATCCAAATATACCCCTACACATCTTTATAAGTCCATCTTTTCATATATCGATCTATTAGAAGGATTGACATGTGTGCATAATTTCAGTGCATTACTTATAAGCAAATAAATCAATGTAGTTATTTTAATTATTTCTTATTATATGAATAAGAAAGGTTGAATAATATATGTTCAGAGACAGTAATTTTTATGTTGTTGCCGTAAGAACTGATTGATGGGGATGGTTGGAAAAACGGGGACGAGCCAGAAATGACCCAATAACAAATTTGGTCCTAACTGTTTTCTATTCATTCTTTTTTTCTTCTATCTTATATATGTAATTGAATATAAAAAAAAGGGATGAATTAGGTTTCAAGGACCCCAGAAATACAAAACGATAAGAAAGGACAAATTTGGGTCTACACCGATTTCTTGATCTTTGCACACTGTAAACAATTGAATAATAAACCGGAGTTGTTTTGTTTTTCGTCACAATGAAAAATAATCTTTTGTTTTACCAAATAGAGACAAGGTTTCATTTGTTTATTGAAAAAGTAAAGGAAAATATAAAAACGCCCATCAGAATAATATTTAATATACTTAATTCCTTTTTTCTAAAAATAAATCTTTTCCTATACTAAAAAAAAAACTGATATCCTTATGAAAAATAAAACAATGCAGGTTTATTATTTGCTTACAGTATGCGCAGATCAACATCCCCCCCAAAAATAAAAATACCTAATGAATTTGTTCCTTAAGTCTTTGCTTATTTTTGGGGCCCTTGAAACCTAATTGATCCATGTAAGTAAATGTTATAAACTAAAGTTTTGTGAATGTTAAATGCATGCTACTAAATAACTGAGCCTAAGTAAAATAAAGTAAATAAAAGCTATTTTTGGAGTCTGGAGTTTTATTTGTTGTGTTGATTTAAAAAGTGACAGGAATAGGGATTAATATGTTGAATATAGAACTTTATCAAAAGAAAGAATGATAAAATCTATCCATGCAAAAAATAATAACTTTTTATTAACAACTTTGTTAAGACAATACCAAATAAAGTAATGGCAATAAATGAGAATTTAATGAATTTAGGGAAAGTTCTAGGTGAAAGAAGAGTTGTTTAGTCTGCAAGAAAAAATTGAGCACACATGTTCATTTCGGCTGGTGCCATGTAGGTTAGCATGTTATTTTGTTAGTGAAAATGCATGTATGAACTGTGTACATGCGTTTGTTTAGCAGTATGTATATGTTCTCACTGTTTAGTAATTTGTGAAAGTCTCTTGTGTCTGTCAAGGGTCTTCATCCAGAAGTTGAGGTTAGCTTTTAAAGATGTGCACCATATGTTGTCTGTGAAAGAAAAATACTGGAAAATAGATAGAAAAAGCTGTGTATTTGGATTCTTATAGTGTGCACTAGAATCTAAAGTAAACATTTTTGCACTTGTGATTGGCTAAAGGAAATTGCTGATGTGAGCTTTTATCCAATCGAGTTGATACATAAAAATAATAGTTGCTGCTGCTACTTCTAACAAATATCGGTGGTTGTTCAGAATTCCCCCATATTAAAAACAAAAATACAAAAAGATCTTTATAGTGTATGTACCCATGACTGAACAAAAAGATCATATGCCAAAAATCACGTAGTAGTTTTATTTTTATTAAGAAAATCATTTTAAAATGATTTTAAGTCATTAATGGGAAATCATAGGTATTACAAAGCTGATCTTGCAAGTTTGAATTATTGTGTAGCTATCTGCCTTTATTTCTTCAAGATGGCAATGTAAGACAGTCCCTTTTTGATAACTCATAAATTTCATTTTCTTAGCTAAAAGATAAGACTACTTTATTGATTTACATGATTTTTAGAATATGAAATATTCATTCATCATGGGTACATACATCATACAGATTAAAAAAATTTTGTTTTTATAATATGAGGGGGATTCTGGACAAGCGCTCAAATATCTTATAAAGGTTTATAGTATAAACGCTAGTGGATTTTACAAAGTGAAGGATGTATGTTTTTCTGGTTTGACAAAAACCCTAGAGGAAGACCTTCAATCTGTAGTGGACTGGTGACAAAAATGGATGGCCACATTCAATGCTGCCAAGACTAAGCTTGTTTCCTTCAATAATTACAAGAAACCTTCTCACCCATCAATAACTATGACTAAAGATACATTACTTGAAAGTACTTCTTTCAAACTCCTCAACTTAACGTTCACAGGGAACATGAGCTTGAACATTGAGAGCATTGCCAAGGCTGCTGTGAAGAAGGTGGGCTCTCTCAGCCGTGCTAAAAAACTACTTACACTTGAAAGTATCCTATATCTCTACAAGGCCACCATTCGCCCATGTATGGAGTACTGATGTCACATTTGGGCTGGTGCATCTGCTACTAGTCTCTCGCTCCTGGACAGGGTTCAAAAGAGAATCACCAACCTGATAGGTGCTAAACTGTCATCAAAGCTTCAACCTCTGTCCTATAATTGAAATGTTGCTTCCCTCTGTCTGTTCTACAAGTATTTTAATGGTAAATGCTCTAACAAACTACAAGCCCTTGTACCCCCTTCGTCATAAATACACCCGACAAACCTGACAAACAGCAAAATCCCACCTCTACACAGAAGAGATCCCTAGATGTAAGAAAACCTTCTACTCTAATAGTTTCTTCCCCAGAACTGCTAGGCTTTGGAACTCCCTTCCAGCTTCCGGCTTTCCCAACTGTATTGACAAGTAACATCTTTGTTTGGATGAATGAATAACGTGTACAAAAGTTGGTAAGTTGAAATGCCAAAAGTTCATTTCAACTTGCCAACATTTCTATTAGTTTGCACATGCGTAAAACTAACCACAGCTAAAAGTAGTTTAATTTTATCACTTTCTTATCTATCTGTCAGGTTAGCTCAAATGGTAGCAAACGTAGCTGGAGGGCAAAATGTTTTGGTTGTAGCTGATGGCACCTAAGTCATTTCGGTGCTTATGTATTTTTGGTACTACACTATTTTTACCTAGTTTTTTTCAGGTTAAATCCAAGTTTCACAATATCTTTTTTTATTAAATTGTAGGGTAAAACCATAGAATACTTACAAAACACCTTCTCCGTGTTAAGAATGGCTTTTGAAATAATAACATTATTTCAGTGCAGTACTAAAAATACATACTACTGTCGTTTTTTTTTTTAATTTTTGAAATCAGTACCATATATATATATATATATATATATATATATATATATATATATACACACACACACATTTTAGCCTGGCTTTGCCCGGGTGTTTGGAGGTGTATGTTAAGCAAAAAAAGAAAAAACTGGTAGTAGGAAGGCAGGCTCGAACCCGTACCGCAAAGGAGGAAAAGAATGGGGAAAAAACGTGACATCTTTGCTGTTATGACCACCGCCAAACAGGAAGTGATGTAGGTTTAAATTAAGGCTAGATAATCGAAAGTAGAGGATGACTTTCAAAAATATCGGCAAAAAAAGTGACCCACCCCCTGTTGAAAAGTGCCCAGTTGAAGGTGAAGATATTAATGTTTTTAGCCAATTTTTCGATATTTGCCATCTGAAAGGTCGAACTTCAAAGTGATACTGATCTTGTAAAAATCAGTCGCCTCTGTCGAAAGTTTTAGGCAGATATGCAAACAGACATACATACATGCATTTATATATTGGTTACTAAAAATTTTCGACCAAAACTGATTAAAGAGCTTGCCCTATCTCTGAATACCCTTTATGTAAAATTTCAAATGTTTAGACCAGAAATTGTCTGAGTAATTTGGTAGAGACTGCAGAGGTCAAATTTTTAAAAACTTTGACCCCTATTATGACTCCTTAACATTTATTGTTTGGGGCTCAAATCAAGTTATTAAGTTAGATCCATGTTCAAGGAACCTATATCTAAAATTCCAAGTGTTTAGACCCAAAATTGGCAGAGGAGTTCGGTAGAGTTCTCAAAGGTCAAATCGTTGAACTTCGACCCCTTAACAGCCAAATTTCTGGCCGAAAACGGATTCCAAAGATTTTCCCAAATCTCAGTACCATGTATATCAAATTTCGAGTCTGTAGACTGAAAATTGACAGAGTTATTGCATAGGTAAATGTACACACACACAGACACGTTCACTTATATATATATATATATATATATATATATATAATATTCAATAGAGAATTAGTTTTGTAATAATAAATATGAAATCTGCAGGAAATCAAAATATATTTAAGCGCATTTTACAACTGGGCAAAGCTGGGCACCAACTGCTAGTGATGAAATAAAATAGAAAAGGAAATGGTTTATGACTATATTATAAAATTCTTGGGATCTTGAAATTATGTCTCTTTCTTTCTCTATGATAAGATTAAATTAGAAAATATATCTTAAATACATTTTGATAAATATGATAGGGAGGTGTGCTGTATATTGGGCAACCTTGAATACATTCAAGGAAATAACCAGTGGAAGTTTCAGAAAGAGTTCAAGTTTGACGTGTGCGAATGTAGCATTATTGGTGTAGTTATGAATTGGTTTTAGAAAGAAGTCGATTAGGAGCAGGTTGGTGTGCACTGAACAAAATTAGGTTTTAAATCATCAACTAGATAAAACAGGTTATATCTCTTTTTTACAGTGCTTCAGGATAATTGAATAATAAACGCCGGGCACCCACACTAGTGATAAAGGATGATAGTATCATAATCGTCTGTGATAAATAATTGCACTTAACAACAACTGGATCTGTTTTGTCAAACGATAAAGTCTAAATTTCTTTCAATGACAACAACAAGACATATTGAACCTCACACAGACGTGGTGCTACCAGATCAAGTTGTCTGAATAGACTGATTTCCTAACTTAAAATGGATCAAACATTAATTTATTGTTTTATTTTTACTTCTCTTTTCCAAAACTTAATCATGTTCTGCAAAGACAAAAACAAAAGCAACAATTTTTGTCGACAAAATAGCCAAACCAAATAGCATGAATAAATATTTGAAGATATAAATTTTAAGTATAAAACCTTTTACCGAAATGACCAGAGTCAGCATTAAATAACCCTAAAAGGGTTGATATGCCATAAAATAAACAGAACAACAATCATATAAAGAAATAGTCACTAGATGATTGGGCAATATAGACATAATAAGGATTAAAAAAAAAAAAATGATTCTCACAACAAAAAAAAAAAGAAAATAAAAGAAAAGAAAAAAAGAAAGGGCATTTCAAAGTAAGAGCAATAAAACACATTGAAGACAAGTCTGAAGAAAAATAACGCACAGAAACGATAACTCTTGATCTCCAAAATCCAGACAAAACCAATACTTTTTAATTACCTGGGCATTCTGATCGGACTTCTTGAGCTGCTTGTTTAGCCAATAGGACTCCATTTTTTATCAAGTTTTTAGCTTCCTCCGATGTCATACCTACATGTTTTTGAAGGCCACTGACACTAGCTTGGTATGTAGCAGTTACAACAATGTCCGAGCCAGCCTTGTAAAATCTAGATTTTAAAAAAATTAAATAAAAAAAAATAAAAATAATAAAATAAAATGTAAGTACAAACAATAAAAAGATTAAAATTAAATCAAATCATAAGCTCAAAAGTGTTAACATACTGGTTCTCTACTACTTCTGTTATATCATATCGACACTTTTTGGTTTATTTATGAAGAACATATTCTATTCCAACCCATATACGAGAACCTGATACGTACTACTCTCCAGATCAGAATGGATCTGCAAGTAATGACAAACAAAGATCTAACTCCACACTCTCTAAAGCTCCCAAGTTTTGTATGATTTGGACTACTGTTCCATCTTGAATGTTGAACTGTTTCAGTCAATGTAACCTTTGACCTTCCTCTGGTGTATCTTGTCAAACTCGTGTGGTGTAATGGATAAAGTACAAAGTAAAAATCTAGTTCTAAGTTAACCTCTTCTAGAGGTTGAAGGTTCAATCCTCAATGTGAATCAATTGTGAATTACATAGCACTCTCAATCAGTCATGGCGGACAGAAAACAACAGCATGTCTTTCCCATAGATTGAATAAAGGGGTCTGTTCAAAATTCAACACAGGTTTTTGGGTTCAATGCTGCATTTTTTGTGCGTGTTTTACAAATATTTTAATGGAACATGCTCTCATGAACTCTTTGCACTTGTGTCTCCTCCCTCGACATACATATCCCTGATAAATCCACTTAGCAAAAAAATCTCACTCTTTCACTGCTGAGGTCCCTAAATGCTAGAAAGCTTTATACTCTAATAGTTTCTTCTCTCGAACAGCTAGAATTTGGAATTCCCTTCCTGCTTCCTTGACTGTATTGATATGCAGAAGTTTAAACGTAGCATAAACCAACATCTTGTCAGTTTTTCTTAGGAATGGTCCTAAATAGTAGTCACTTTATGCCCAAGTGGTGATATGCATTGTTAGGGGTGAATATCAGTAAAAAAACAAAAACAAAACAAAAAAACAACAACAAAGAGAGTACAGTTTAAAGAGATACACCAAAAGAAGGCCAGAGGTTACATTGGCTAAAATGTCATGAGATTAACACTCAAGATGAAAATAGTAGATCGAATAATCCATATTATTAATCCCTATTTCAAAAGTTCAGAAACATAACTCTCAAATTTTGACCTAATCACGAGATGTAGTTGCAGGTCATATCCATAACGGATAGTATTTAACCCAGATATATTGAACCATAACCGGTAATGCCACTTTAGGTCCAAGTGGACTTGAAAATAATGGTAACAAAGAGATAATTCCCAAGAGCTTCTAAATTAGAGACCTTTGCAATGAATGCCGTTTTATGTTATGCAATGCCATGTTCAGAAGGCTTGTTATGGATTGGTTGTTTGTTTTATGGTATATCAATCCTTTTCGGGTTATTTAATGTTGAATCCAGTAATTTTGAACAAAACTTTCTATGCTTTAAATTCTTTATATCTTCAAATATTTATCCATAGTGTTTAGTCTGGTTGTTTTGTAAAAAAAAAAAAAAATTGTTGTCTTTGTTTTTTGCTTTGCAGAAAATGATCAAGTTTTGTAAAATGAAAAGAAAAAAAAACAAAAAAAAAACAACAAAAAAAAACAACAACAAAAAAAACAGCAAAAAAAAAAAAAAACAACAAATGTTTATTGCATTTATAGTCAGGAAACTGATATCTTCAGACAGCCTGATCTGGTAGCACTTGATATGTCTAAAAAGGCAATGAGTACAAAGTATGTAACTGCACGTTTATTAAATACATTTCTTAAATACTCAGTTTGTCATTAATAAAGAAGCACAATACAAATTTATAAAAAAGAATAAAAATATTTATTCACCATGTTATACCCATAAGAGGTATAATTTTTGTACAGATGTAAATATGCACAAGACGTTTGCAGTGACTTGCTACAAAAGAGAAATCTCTACTTATATATAAAAGGTACTGTGTGTGTGTGGTCATTCCTTATGGATTCCAAAACGACTGGGCCAATGTTTTTGGAAATTTCATGCAAATGTACTTTATGTGTCTGGGTTGGTTTGGTTGTTTTTGTTTTACGGCATATCAATCCTTTTCAGGTTATTTAATGCCGAATCCAGTAATTTTGAAGAAAATTTTTTTAAATAGAATATATTTGTTTTTTCCAAGTCAGTTTCTATTTAACCCATAGTTGGGACCCTAACAGGTACTACCACTCCAGGTCAGAGTGGGCCTGGGAGCAATGGCAATTAAAGAGTGGCTCCACCCCACCCCACCCCCAAAGCCCGCAAGCTGGGGCCTCACCATCGGATATAGTTTAAGGTCATATCCAGGACCTTATGTGTCTGGGGGTGTTCTTAGACAGGTATAGTATCAGAATGCCCCCAATAAGTGTCGAAAATTGATAATTAAAGAATCGCTTTAAAGAAGGGACAGTCCGATTTTGACTAAAGTTAATACTTTTATACAGCTTAAAACGAATATATTTAAGAAATTTTATCACCACACAAGCAGAAGGGCTAAGCATATAAAAATCAATAATAGGTTCTCTTATAGGACAGAGGTGTGCTCAAAATGAATGTTTCTGTTTAGTGCACAGTTGGACCATTATACTTGACTTTTGCATTTTAAACTTTAATTCAAACAAATAAACAAATAATTTTATAAAATCAACAGGTTCTTTATAGTGCAATGTAGACTACAATGTCCTGTAAACTAAATCGCTGCAGGGAATACCTGCAACAAATAATGCAGTAAGCTTCCTCCCGGTTCATTGTTGTGAGTCTCCGACTAGAGCAGGCAATCAATTTCCACGACAATAAAAGTGTTGGTAATGTGGAACATATATTGATCCTCATTCAATTCAGGGCGACATCAAGTTTCCCTGCTAGTAGCTTACTAAGAGAAAAGAGAAATCACACAAGATATGGGAAATATCTCTGATTTGGGATGGATCACCCAGAATTCGACTATGGTTATTATTTTCAAATAATATCTAGGTGGGTTTTTTTTTCTTTTCTGGTGTAGTCCCAAGAATGTCTATATATATTTCAGCAGATGGGCAAAGGTCAGAGTTTGGTTTCCTGAAATCTGACAATCAGTTGGCCTTCGGAGTATGTAAAATTCAGTTGAGGCTAATAATTACTGTAACCACAAAAAATTTAAAAAAAAAACTGTTTCTTGTTTTAAATTTGAATTGCGGTTTTGTTTGGAGGGAGAATTCTTCTGTTTGAGCACCAACTGAAACCAGGAAATTGACATTGAGTGTTAGGAAGTGATTAAAAAAAAAAAAAATATATATATATATATATATATTGTTGAAGGTAAGAAAAAACTATGGCAATGGTTAGACGTGATTCACTAAAGTGCACAAAGGCAGTAGGATGAAAACCTGGATGTAGGATGTGTATTTAACTGGGAATGACTGAGTAAGACAAAAGATCCGGACATAGGATTTCTAATCCTGAAGTCAGTATATTTAGTTAGTTTTACAAGTTTTCAGTTTGCAGGAGCTGACAAGAGTTTGTGGCTCAGAGCAGATTGGGGAGAATTTTAACAGATGAGGAGATGAACTTAACTGACTGACAAAAATAGCTTGATAAACAGCTATCAACGGACAATATTTGGGTGCCTTTTTTCACACACACATATGGCATAACAAAGTTATATCAACATCTTGTTTTATTATTTTTATTATTAGAATTCTTTTGAGTAATTCATTTATTTGCGGACTCATCTTCTAGTTGTTGTTTCACAACATTTCGGCCAACTATTCCTCTGGCCTTCATCAGGTGGTAAATTGTGATGGGATAGGAATGCTGAGTATCTTAACTGTATCCTCAGTAATTGCCTTCCTCCGATGTCATGTCTACATGTTTTTGAAGGCCACTGACACTAGCTTGGTATGTATCAGTTATGCCTTCCATAGTTGTTATTGTCTCAACACAGCTTTGGGTAGGATTGAAACCGCTATCTTCAGACAATTCTCACCTGAAACGGTAGATTCAACCTCTATCCATTGCCCCGAAGGGTTATCAAGATTGGATTTTTGGGTCTTATATATCCAAGTTTTTTTCGTTCTTATCTGGTCTTCTATGGTTGGTTTGTACCGAATGATATATTTTTATTATTATTGGAATTCTTTTGAGATGAATAATTTATATATTTATTTACCAGCCCGGTTGTAAAATATGCTTAAATATGATATTTTAATTTATCCAGATTTTGTATATACAATTATTATTATTGAGTCATGATTTAAAAAAAAAAAAAAAAAAAAAATTAAAAAAAAAATATTTGGATACCATCAGTTAGAATTGAAATCAAAACTACAGCATTCAAAGCTGGTGGCATTACCACTGTACCAATGTGACGCGCATATGAAGTGATTAAAAATAAAAAATAAACTAAGATGAATGTATAAAATGTACGATTTTTTAAATTTTGATCTCTTTTTAACCCCTTAGAAACTATTTTAACTGGTTAAAGACCCATAAAAGAATGGTACGTAAAAAATCCAATTATTTGAAGCCCTTAGCACCACTCTGCGACTTTTAGTTTTGGAAGAGATCGGGTTTAAAAATATGGAATGTGAACTATTATCCTAATCTATTAGTTGTTGTTTCACGATGTTTCGACCAACTATTCCTCTGGCCTATGCTGAAACATTGTCATACAACAACTAGAAAATGAGAATAATAGTCCACAAATAAATAAACTTGTTTTGTGTTGTTTGTATTCTAGTGCAATCATTAAGGCTAGGACAACAGCATATTCTTTTCATTGTTTTAACTCAAGTGTGTATCCATTGATATCTTATATGCTTTTATATAGAGTGATGTGATTCTCGGTTGATTAACTGTAATTAACTGTGTCTTATATATACTCGAGAATCAAAACAATAAGTATATTTTGTTGTTATAGCCTTAGCGATCATCAGGCTATACAGTGAGTGCACACAGACGCACATTTATCCATATCATTTATGATCATCAAACATCTTCAACACTTTCTTCATGTAACACTTAAAAAAAAAAAAAAAAAAAAAAAAAATCAGATCAATTAGTTATAAAGACCCCTATTTCTAATAAGTGACTGTGAAAGTGACAAATTAGGGTCTACACAGATTTCTTTCAGATGACCTGCTCACTCTGTAAACAAACAAATAAGAAACCAGAAATGGTTTGTTTTTCAGCATAGGTTTGATTTCTAATACAGGGTGACCCCCCAAAAAAACAGAGGACATTCAATTGTTTTTTTTGAGCATTTTACAGTCAACGGAGAAAAAAAAGGCCAAAGACCCTAGTGTTTTGATGTGATGTTTTGAACATAATAAACTAGTTATGACCAAAGTTTAATTTCATTCAGACTAAAACATTAAGAAACGGGGGCCTAATTAGAGTTGGGGCCCGTTCTTTTTGGATCACCCTGTATAGGGAAAAATTTATTTTGAGAAAAAAAAAGGGGGGGGGGGTATTAAATATTTATTTTTTTGGCATGTTTTTCTTTTATTTAAAAAACGTTTTCATAAAAAAATGAAACATTGTCCCTTCTATGTTACTTTTTGATTTATATTTAAATTTTTATAATTCTACATTTTTTCTTTTAAAAATAAATTATTATTTTACATTTTAACATTAATATTATTTTTTTCACCATTTGAACTTTTAGCATCTTAATTCACTTTCTGTTATTGGAGTCATATGGTTTTAAAATGACAGGCAGACTTGATAATCTTCCATTTTACCTTCCCATGAGAGCAGACTTAAACTCTAAAATAAAAATAGGTTTACAAACTTTTTTCTGTAAATAAAATAAATGAACAAAATAATATTTCACTTTTTTTATTAATACAATTCTGCATTGTTTTTTTTTTGTTTTTTTCAATACATTTCCTTTCCTCAGTTAGTGAAGGAGAAATACTTTCAGACTGAGGTAACTCTTATTTTTCTCCCAATGGCGAGGGATTGGATTTTCTCTACATTAAAAACAGACATCAGAAAATTATAAAATAATACATTTTTGGGTAGTCGATTTCTCCCAGAATATTAACTGTTTCACTTTGCTTGATGCATACCCCTTGCCAAAAATTGAAGATCTTATAAACCAAATAGTCTGGTATCATATCTTCATTATAATATCAGATTGAAATTTGACCCACAGATCTGTCCTATACGGCTTTTCAAGCTGGAAATCGTCTATATCAATTTAAACCAATACCTATGGGTGTCACAAATGGGATTTCTGCATTTCAACGTTTTATGACTTATTTTATTTCTGATAACAGATTGTCTGGAACCTTTTCTTATTTGGACAATATAACAATTTGTGGTAGGACCCAGGAGAAGCACAACGTAAATTTGGAGTGTTTCTTAAGGGCTGCCTCTCTACATGCAACCTCGAAATAAATCGGAAAAAGTCAAAGTTTTCGCTACATATTTAGAGATTTTAAAAGAATTGAAATTGGTAATTGTATCGGAATGGGAAAAAATATTAGAATCATTCCATCAGTAATGTACATACATAGAAAGTGGATTGTAAGCGCGGCATGCTGGGTTGCAGTTCAGTAGGAGCTATTCCATCACTTTAACTAGTACACTCCTCCCCTCTGGAAAAGTATGAATGCATGTCTCTTTACGTAAGCTATGGATCAAATAATAAGGTAGACTCGAGCTTTGATTGTGCAACAAACCTGAAAAAAAAACCCTCAAATAACACCAGTCTTTCTGTCTACTGACAATTTTTCCATCCACACTGAACTTATTATCACCAAACAAGCAGTTGTGCAACCTTTGCTTCACTATAGACTCCCTTCATCGATACTATTACAGGGGCTATCCATTGTTTCTCAAGACTAAAATAAAGGCTAATGATACATTATAGTTTAGTTCATGTAATATGAGAATCTTATAAATATATTGTGTTCAAGACGAAGTTCCTCAAGATAGAATATGCTGATCAAAATAGTGAACAAACCTTTTATGGACTTCTTTGATAGCTTCTGGGTTTGTGGACAGCAATCTGGCACTAAAAAGTGGATCATCCTAAAAGAAAAAAACACATGAGGAAAATAGAATTAAATATAAGATGTTTCTATATAAAGTTAGGTATGTGCATATGTTTATATATAGACTAGACTATTTAGCCATTAAAAACAGGCAAAAATATAACCGGTTAACTTAGAATGAGTGTACTATGCAAAATTGATGGTTTAATATGGTTAAATTTGATCTCATTTTTGCATTAAATATTAATCCTAACTGTGCATCAAATGCATGCCATAACACTTAGTTTGCTGCACCTTATCATAAAAAGCTCCATACAAAATTTCAGTCAGATAGGCCCAGTAGTTTTGGAGAAAAAGTAGAATGAACATACAGACAAAGAGAAATATATATATATATATATATATATAGATATAGATGTCTCGTGTCGCGGGGTTCGAATCGTTCGACTGGTAGTAATCGTGACACCCTGCACTGAAGAATCCCAAAAGGATGAAACACTAGTGTCTGTAGGTATTTAATTATTATAGTAAAAAAATAATTATGACAGCCCCTTTAAGAAATTCGTTTCTTATCGTTGAGCACTTTCCGTTGAATTAAAAAGTCGGTCAATTTAGCTCTTATGCGTAGATCATCGTATAACGATTTGATCACTGTCTGTCTGACGTAATGAACATTTAAATTAAAATGTTTAAAATTCAACGCTATTTCATACGGTTAATAGTAGCCGAATGGATACGGCCTCCGCTAATCGAGCCAGAGATGTCTCGTGTCGCGGGGTTCGAATCGTTCGACTGGTAGTAATCGTGACACCCTGCACTGAAGAATCCCGAAAGGATGAAACACTAGTGTCTGTAGGTATTTAATTATTATAGTAAAAAAATAATTATATATATATATATATATATATATATATATATATGCATAATTATTTTATTCAATTTAAGTAAAAAAAAATTACCATAAGTCGCTACAATAAATTTACAGTTTCAGTCTTAAAAGACATTGCCAGACTACAAGATACCCCTAGTCTTATTTGAGGCCAGTCATTTAAGGACAATGGAAACTAAATAAAAATTGGAGACCAAATAAAAAAAATTATAGAACATACAGAAAGAAAAAGAAAGGGAAAAGTATTGAAACCCTATTCTTAAAATAAAACAGCCAGACATGCATGATTTTTTTTAGACTAAATAGAAGTCCTAAGTAAATTGCAATTATATTTTTCAGTCGCCCACACTGAAAATTGAACCTTCAATCTAACGTCACTTTTACAATTGATTTTCCAAGTACTCTAACAACTGCACCACAGGTCCTTGCAGATAGTTCTAGAACGAATTTTAAGAACCTTAAGCCTATTTTATTTCTAGTTGTAAATATCACTATCTATTACTAATTATCATTGCTATCATTATTGTTGTTTACTTATTGCTGTATATATTATCTATTAGTTCCCTTATTGTGTTTATTTTTTATTACATTTTCACCCCAAACAAGGCAAATTGCCACAGTAATAATAATAATAATAACAACAACCGTTTCTTCACAGGTACTCTTATACCTAGTTGGATAAGTTTTTAGTGTCTTATTTAATGTAAAATTTTTGTTTATTTTGAAAAGTAAATAGTGTAGCAAGAGCGGCGCATTCCAGGTGGCGGCATTTTTAGAGGGTAAAAAAAAATAACTGAAATTTTATGCCGAAAAGGTTGTAAAACATCGGGACATTTAGAGATATCGGAATCAGAAAAATGTGTTCCTATTTTATGAGCGGCACACGTCACGGGTGGCATTTTGAGAGGTAAAAAATAGAAAAAATAAATAAAAGCTAACAAAAAATTTGAATTTTTTTACCGAAAAGGTTGTAAAAAAATCGAAACTTTTGGAGGTATCGGAATCAGAAAAATGTGCCTGTATTTTACGAACGACCCATGTCAGGGGAGGAGCATTTGTGAGGTAGTAAAAATAGAAAATAGAAAAAATATATAAAATAAATAAAAGCTAACAAAATATCTTAAATTTTATACCCAAATTTTTATAAAATCGGAATTTTATACCCAAATTATTTATAAAATCGGAATTGGAGGTATTGGAATCAGAAAAAAATGTGTCCCTATTGTACAAGCGGCACATGTCAGGGGGCGGCATTTTGAGAGGATAAAACAGAAAATAAAAAAGTACTAAAATAAATAAAACCTAACAAAAAATTTGAAATTTTATACCAAAGAGGTTGTAAAAAAATCGGAACTTTTGGAGGTATCGAAATCGGAAAAATGTGTCTCTAATTTACGATTCCAAAACCGATTGTTCTAAATTTTTAATTTAATATTTCATTATTACTACTAATGATATTTATTGTCTTTAAATTATCACTAGAACTAAAATGATAATAACATGAAAATACGATTTAAATTTATTTTATTTGTAAAACAAAGTTTTTAAATAATTGTATAAGTTCACTAGGTAACCTTTCAAAGAAAGCAGTTCATTTACATGTTCCAAAAAATGTTGAAAAATTAAACAAAACATTTTTGTCAAGAAAAATATTTTCAAACATCACTGACAATTAAATGATACAATGGAAAATAAGCAACAGAAATTTACGTAATTTGGGAATTGTAGAAACATTAAGCAAGTACGGAATAAAAATTGACTGTAAACAGATTTTATGATCGTCATATCAGGGAATATAATTTTAAATGGGAACTAAGCGCTACACCTCAAATACTATTTAAGTGGCTTTCAATTTGATAGTTTAAATACTGCTGAATTTCTGTCAAGTTTCAAACAATCACAGTGTAATTGATACTTTTCAAACTATTAGCAAAATTTTATAATCACTTACGTATTTATCATTAAACCGAAATTTATTATGATGAATTAATTCTGGTAATAGGATTTTAATTTTTTACTTTTTTTTTATTATTATAATAATTGTAAAAGATAATACAAAAAAAATCTCCTTAGAACGCGTACCTAACTTAGAAAAATCGACTTACTTGCTTTCAAACAAGAGTAAATGTTTAAAAATATGTATATTTCTTTGAGAGGCACTTGAATCCTATTTAAAAGTATATCGTCTTTAAGAATAGTCTTAAACTCTATCTCCAATTGCATTTATTCCGTAGGTGCTTAATTTTCATACCTTGCCAAAATTAGTTCCCCGGTGTCTAATTTTCCTCAATTTAATTAGATTAAAATAAGAATATAAAATTTTTTTAATGTTTTTGATTGATTTGGGATTTTATCTGTTTTAGCTTTAATTAACTGGTGGGTTTTGTTCGGTGTCCTTTTGTCCGATCCCCTAGATGTGTGTGTATATATATATATATATATATATATATATATATATATATTTAAATAAGGGAGTAGTCACCAACAATGTGTATTTTTTAACATTATTTTATTATTCCGTGTCTTGGTTTTTCATTGAGAATTATGTTTGGATCATTGTAATAATGTTTTTAAGTCATTGAAATCGTTTACGCGCGTTTCAGACGGTCTGTGATGCGTCCTCGTCAGAAATTATTTTCAAATATGTAAAAATGGCGATTTTCGTAGTTAGTTTGAAGTTTTTCCAAGGGGTGGAGGCTTGTAAGTGTTTATTATACATTGGTATGTTGAATTTTTATTGCTTTTTCATTTGGTTTGTCCAGGGAGATTTTGACCTCGCTGTAGTCAGTCGCTATCTCTTTCTGCTAATGTGTTTTTCTTTTCCTTTAGGGTGGGGTAGGGTGTGTGTATGTGTGTGTGTGTGTGTGTGCGTGTGTGTTTATGTGTGTGTGTGCGTGTGTGTGTTTGCTTTTATTGGTTTGGGAATGTGTATATTGTTTTATAGTATTTTGGGGTTATTTGCTTCCTTAGGAAGGCAGCTGTGGTCCGAGGTCGTTACTAATGTGTATGTGTGGGGAGGGGGGACTGGCTCTTCTGAAGTAAGGGTAGGGGTGCTTTCATTCTATTTTGATATTTATTTTTTGGATTCTTGGATTTTAGTATTGTGATTTTTCGTTTCAGCATACCAATGTATAATAAACACTTACAAGCCTCCACCCCTAGGAAAAACTTCAAACTAACTACAAAAATCGCCATTTTTACACATTTGAAAATAATTTCTGACGAGGATGCATCACAGTAAACGATTTCAATGACTTAAAAACATTATTACAATGATCCAAACATAATTCTCAATGAAAAACCAAGACACGGAATAATAAAATAATGTTAAAAAATACACATTGTTGGTGACTACTCCCTTATTTAAATATACATCCTTCTTTCGTTGGAATTTATTAACCCATTTTATATATATATATATATATATATATATATATATATATATACTAGCATTTCAGCCCAGCGTTGCCCGGGTGTTTGGAGGTGTGTGTTGAACACAAAAAAACGTGGTAGTAGGAAGGCAGGCTTGAACCCGTACCATGAAGGAGGAAAAGAATGGGAAAAAAACGTGATGTCTTTGCTGTTACAACCACCGCCAAGCCAGAAGTGACGTAGGTTTAAATTAAGACTAGGCAATCGAAAAGAGGGGATGACTTTCAAAAATATCGGTGAAAAAAGTGACACCTCCCTGTAGAAAGGTGCCCAGTTTAGAGTTGAGAAATTAATCTTTTTGGCCAATTTTTCAGTATTTGTCGTCTGAAGGGTCGAGCTTCAAAACGATACTGATCTTGTGAAAATCCGTTGCTTCTGTCAAAAGTTTTAGGCAGACATGCAAACATACATACATACATTTATATATTGTAGCTCAAATTTCGATCCAAACCGATTAAAAACTTGTCCTATCTCTGATTACCCTTAATGTAAAATTTCAAATGTTTAGACCAGAAATTGTCTGAGTAATTTGGTAGAGACCGCAGAGGCCTATTTTTTAAAACTTTGACCCCTATTATGGCCTCTTAACATTTGTTTTGGGCTCAAATCCAGTTATTAAGTAAGATCCATGTCCAAGGAACCTATATCCAAAATTTCACTTGTTTATACCCAAAATTGGCAGAGGAGTTCGGTACAGTTCTCAAAAGTCAAATCGTTGAACTTTGACCCCTTAACAGCAAAATTTCTGGCCGAAAACTGATTACAAAGATTTTCGCAAATTTCCATACCCTGTATATCAAATTTCGAGTCTGTAGACTGAAAATTGACAGAGTTATTTTCTTAGGAAATGTACATAGACACACACACACACACTTTAACGTTTATAGATATACTAGCATGAGTGCCCGGCGTTGCCCGGGTATTTGGAGGTGTTTGTGGAGCAAAAAAAAAAAAAGCGGTCAATTTTTTAAATTTGACTTGTATTATGCCCCCTTAAAATTTATTGTTTTGAGCGCCAATGAATTTATTAAGTTAGATCAATGTCCAAGGAACCTATATCTAAAATTTCAAGTGTTTATACCTAAAATTGTCGGAGGAGTTTGGTAGAGTTCTCAAAGGTCAAATCGTTGAACTTTGACCCCTTAACAGCAAAATTTCTGGCCGAAAACTGATCACATAGATTTTCCCAAATCTCAGTACCCTGTATATCAAATTTCGAGTCTGTAGACATAAAATTGACAGTTATTGCGTAGGAAAATGTACACAGACACACAGACACTCAGGCAGACACACAGGCACGTTCACTTTTATTGATATACTAGCATTTCAGCCCGGCGTTGCTCGGGTGTTTGGAGGTATATGCTGAGCAAAAACAAAAAAAGGGTTAATTTTTTTAATTTGACCCCTGTTATGACCCCTTAAAATTTATTGTTTTGGGCTCAAATTAAATTTATAAGTTAGATCCATGTCCCAGAAACCTATATCTAAAATTTCAAGTTTGTAGACCCAAAATTATCGGAGGAGTGTGGTAGAGTTCTGAAAGGACTAATCGTGGAACTTTGGCTTCTTAACAGCGAAATTTCTGATCGATGTTCCGAAATCTCAGTACCCTGTATATTAAATTTCGAATCTGTAGACTTAAAATTGACAGAGTTATTGCATAGGGAAATGTACACAGACAGACAGACACACAGACAGACACGTTCACTTTTATAGATAGATAGATTTGTTTAACAAAAATATATATGTATACATAAATATATAAGGAAATAATTTTGTGTTTACTATGAACTTTTTTCGCAAATATTATGCCAGTATAACTCATGTAGAACATCTACATGAATATAATTACAGGTAACAGTTAATTAAAGATGATTATCTCATTAAAAAACCGAAGCAACTAATAGGGAATTAATTAAAATGAATGTTTAAAAGAATATGCAAATTAGCTAGATCTTCTGCTAGTGAAAACAATTCCACAAGCCATATATAAGAAAATTGTATTTTCTTTTTAAATAAATAGAAAAGAGAGTCCGGCTGTCTTTTCTGTTTGCTGCTGTCCAAAGACCGGCTGCCGGTCCTTGTTGGGCGGGTGAGCCTTGTTTTTATTTTTCTGCCTCCCCGCGAGGCCACTAACTGTCTTGTTTCCGAATTATTTCAGGTTGTCTCTTTTCCCGACTCAACCGGTCTGCGTCTGAAGTGGTTGTTCGGAGTCATATCCAACGGAAACTTCAGCCAGGCCAACCGGCGGCTCTGAGCCGGGAAGAAGACGCAGAGGGGGAGGGTAGCTGGTCCGGGCTCCAGTGCAGACATGCCTAGCCCGGGGTCCGGTTCCCAGAGGGGGCTTCGGCCACCTCTGAGCACTGGATTAGGCCTCGGAAAAATTCTGCCGCCACGTGGTCCGGGTTCCGCCTCCCCGCCTAACCCGGGTTCTGGCGGTCGTGTACCCGACACGCCCGCCGGTTCAGGCCCAGTAGACAGACCACTAGGATGGATTAGTGTTGCCCCCCCCCCGCACAAAACTCAGTGTTGTCCCCCGCACCGCTAATCTAGGAGAGTCGGTCGCCCTAGGCAACAGCTCTAACGTAACTAGTCGTACTGCTGTTCCCGGCAGTAATAGTAGTAGCAGTAAATTTAGGCCAGCTGAAAAAGGTGTTCCGACTCGGTGGAATCACCAGAGGAAGAGGGCTTTAACTGTCAGCCTTCCCGCCCATAGGAGAACGGACCCCCTAGGGTCGGGAATTAAACCAGCAACCTCTGGAGATATCTCAATATTGAGAAACACCGACTCGGAGCAGACGTTTTCGAACGAGTTGCCTGTCGATAGGGACGATGCTATTAATATGTTAACGCTTCTAGATGAACAGCTGAACGCCGCGTGGCAAGCCGACTTAGGATTTAGTAGCAGCGCCAGCAGCGCAGATAAATGCAACAGACGACCGCTGCTACGACAAACGAGAGAGTCGCGTCAACGAGAAAGGACGGGGGCTGCTCAGACTGAAAACAAGAATGGGGCAGTTGGTATCACAGCCACAAAAGAACCGGCACTGACCCCTAAACCGTCGTCCCCAAAGGAGAAACCGGGAGAGTGGCTGACGTTGCCAGGGAGTTCTCAAATAATGGACTCGTCAGGCTCAATTATCCCCCCGGGACAGAAATCACCGCTGTTAACAGTGTAACCGACGATGTCGCCGCCGCCGATAATATCAACACCGCAAACGGCCGCAGTTAAAGAATGGGGCCCCCAGTCGCAACTAACTCCCGGGGATTACCGCCGGTTATTCGATACAAAATACAAGGATTTGACCGACGGTAATGTTATTAGAGTAGAACCGAAAACTGTGGAACAACTATCGAAGAGAATAATATCGTTAGTCTCCATAGACACAAAGAAACGAGCGTTAACCGGTGTGCCGAAAGACGACATGGCGAAAATTCTGGGGGAATTAAATATCCCCGCAACCTATATCTGCCGTAGAAGCTATGCAGTGTGGGATTTACTACTGCCCAAAGAAGAAGACGCCGTCAACATGTTCAGATCGGAACACACGTGGCGACACATTCGACTTAAGCCGGAATATTTAAGTAAGACGCGGACGAACGTGTCTATTTTGGGAGTCCCCTGTATTCTCGGCCTTGAGCAATTAGGGGCCTTTATGAGTCAATATGGGGACGTAGAGTCCGTCATTCCTGTCCATGGTCCCCGTAACCTTACGGTAGGGGACTACAACCTAAAAATGCGTGATGACAAGGAAGGACTACAAAACATCCCCCCCATGCTCAGGTGCGACATATGGTCGATGAGCATTATAGTAGAAGGTCGCAGGCCCCACTGTTGGAATTGTCAACAGCAGGGCCATATGGCACGGGAATGTCTGAAAAGAAACCCACAGACAGTAGTAGTAGTAGCAAAGCCGGCGGCAGTGGTACCAGCAGCCCCTGAGAAGCTAACCGGAGGGGGCAAAGAAGCAACAACGTCGGACGGCTGGACTGCAGTGGTAAAGAAGAATGGCAGAACCACTAAGACCCCCTCCACAAGAGAGCAGCCCCCTGAGGTACAAGGTCGGCCGGTTCCCACAGTATCGTCAACGGTCTCTTCCACTAACGTTACCACTAAAGAAGTTGTTAGCAGCCAGAAAAGAATGCATCCGGTCTCCTCGTCTGACTCAGAAGGGGAGCACGATAAGGAAACGGCTACTGTGGTAGAGTACCAAGTGCCGAAAAAGGAAACTAAAAAGAAGGCGAGAAAAAACAAGGAGGCAGGGTCCCGTTTCCCGTCCCCTATGAATGTAGAGAAGACTGTCTCTACGGTGCAGCCACCCAAAACCCCTACCCTAACCCCATCGGCTGAACCAAAATCCCCATCCCTTTTCGATACCCCCCCAACCGGTGCCCGCTCGTTGTCCCGGGAGAAGCCGGCGACAAAAACCAACAGCGGTAGAAGAGCCGCCTCTGTATCTCCTGTAAGGAGTGAAAAGACGAAAAAGCTCCCCTACCTTCCTGGAGACCGGATTTACGAAGTAGACCCCCTTCACGCTGACATGTATATAACGCAGCGCCATAGGGGTCTGATTAAGCCGCTTAGAGAAATGAAAATAATCGACGGGAAAAGTGTTACCAACCCTAAAAACTTCCCAGACGCCCCCCTAGTCATGACCTTTGTGCGCCATACAAAAACTGGACGCGCGAAGGCCATGTGGAATATGATCGACGACGCCAGGGGGGCGATTCCAGATTTAAAGTTGGTGGAAGAGAGGCATGACTCCCTCAATCAGCTGGCACCGAGATGTGAAGGTAGGGTTCCTATTTACGTCCACCCTTGTTTGTATAGGGCCCTTAAATTAACGTTTCCCCTGGATGTCAGAGGTATTGCGCGAGACGGACGAGTAACGTCAGAGTTGCTTTCGAGCAACCTCGCCCAGTCCTGCGGCACCCTTTCTAGCAAAGACTTTAGGTCGGTGGTTGCGGATATCTAGACACAATGGCCACGTCCTTGAGCTTGTGTAGTTTGAACGTTAGGGGCATGAGGTGCCGAAGCAAAGCCGCTAGGGTACTGAGGGACCTCATGTCGATGAATATAGATGTGGCTGCGTTACAGGAGACTCACTACGATTGCGTTGACGATCATCGGGTGCTGGAGGGGCATTATGATGTCTTTTCAACATAGGGTGATAGTCAAAGTAGGGGGGTTTCTTTGTTAGTTAGGCGCACCCTTTCTGCAACGGTTAGCATTGTTCACGCGGATACTGATGGTAGACTGATCGTGGCCGATGTTGCCGTGGCAAATAGAGCGTTTCGAGTCGTCGTGGTGTATGCGCCCAATTGTGTACGGGAGCGGGTTTCCTTTTTCCGGCGGTTGGAGGTGTTTCTTGGGGGTTCGGAACGGTTAATACTAGTGGGTGATTGGAATGCCATCCTTGACCCCAGGGTAGATAAGGTGGGCGGGACTAGCGGGACGGATGGGTGTGAAACCAGTCTGTCGGACCTGATTGCTAGATGCGATCTGGTAGACAAGTATCGGGTGGATCCCCCGGGGCGAGAGACGTGGACGTGGCTCTCTAGCAGGCCTTCCACTTCAAGTACTTACTTGGATCGGTTGTTAGTTAGAAGAGGCAACATAGAATACATATCTTGTCCCACGTTCCACTGGTTAGGCCGCTCTGACCACAAACTACTTGTGGCCAGGTTAGATTTAGATAGCAACCCCAAGTTAGCTGGGTACTGGAAGTTAAATACCTCCTTACTGGAGATAGGTGACTTTCGGGAAAGGCTAACTAAACACATACAGAAGGGATTAGTGAGGGCGGTTACCGGGAGTAAGTGGTGGGTAAACGCCAAATCTAGCATTAGAGACTTCTCTGTCAAATATGGCCAACGCCTCGCGCTAGATAGGGCCAAGGCAGAGAAGCGTCTAGAGGATAGACTATCCCGGGCGGTGGCTGGGGGGGATTCCTTAGAAATAGGTTTAGCTAAGGCGGACCTGAGTCGTTTGGCTAGCGAGCGATATCAGGGCCAGGTAGTTAGGGCTAGAATTAAAAAGATGCCCAACGAAGCTGTGAATGTTGACAAAGCCGAACGAGTCTATTCGCTCGGGCGCAAATCGGATAACTACATTCGTAAAATTCAGAGCCCGGAAGGGGACTCCTTAGTGTCGGCTCGGGGGATTTGCGAGCAGTTTCGAGTGCACTTTGAAGATCTTTTTGCGAAGCTGTCCAGGCTCCACGTCCAGGAGTTTGGCAAGTATTTGGCTGACTCGCCCCGCCTGGAGGCGGCCCGAGCGGCTGGTTGCGATGGTCAGGTTACAGAGTGTGAGGTCGTAGCTGCTATGAAGCAGGTCGCCTATAACAGATCACCAGGACTGGATGGACTGCCCTACGAACTTTACTTGAGGATGTCGCACATGTTTGTTCCGATTCTGACGGGTGTGTTTAACCACTGGTTTGACACAGGATCTATTCCGAGTCAGGTTACTAAAGGAGTGGTCACACTTCTGAAGAAGAACGACACACATGTTGGGGGGATAGATGATTTTAGGCCAATCATGTTGTTGAATACGGATTTAAAAATCCTGGCCCGAGTGCTGGCGAATCGTTTGCAGATTGTTATCACTGACTTGGTCGAACCGGATCAGAATTACGCTGTGAAGGGAAGATCAATTCAAAATAATTTGCATTTGATACGTACAGTCATAGAAAATTTAGAAGACGACACTGAAGCCGCGCTGATTAATTTGGATCAGTCCAAGGCGTTTGATAGGGTGGATCATCGTTTCCTGATGGCTGTTTTAGAGACCGCCAGATTTGGATCCGGCTTCTGCAGATGGATTTCCATTTTGTACGCTCGGCCGACGGCAGTTGTGCAGGTCAATGGGGTGCGGTCGGCGCCGTTCGCGGTTTCTCGGTCAGTGCGACAGGGGTGTCCGTTGTCGCCCTTGCTGTATGTCCTCGCACTGGAACCATTCCTTAGGAAAGTGAGGACCAGGGTGGCTGGACCGGCCCTGTGCGGAATTGCTCTTCCTGGCGGTGCGCGAGCCAGGGTTTCCGCGTTTGCCGATGATGTCACCGTATTTGTTTCGAGCGTCGTTGATATTATTACGGTGATTAAGGCTCTCAAGCGTTATGAACAAGTTACAGGGGCCGTAGTCAATCTCAGCAAATCCGTTGGCCTGAGGTTGGCCGCTTGGCAGGGCTCGAATGCCTTGCCTGGCGCATTTGTCTGGACGGATAGCCCGGTCCGTATTCTGGGTGTTTGGTTTGGACCCGGTCTATGTCTAGATAAGAACTGGTCAGAGGTACAGAGCAAGGTCGAAGCGTCTGTGAGGGTTTGGCTCCGAAGGGGATTGTCCCTTAAAAGGTAGTGCAGAGGCATGCGCCACTTATGTGTTTCCGCTGATCCTTTACCGATTGGCTGTACTTCCTCTGCCTGCGGTCCGCATGACGGCCTTAATGCGTGCGCTCTTCTTACTGTTGTAGAATGAGCGACGGCCGCTTGTCCGTAGACAGGTCTGCACTCAACGTCTTGAAGATGGGGGCCTGGGGATGCCTGACCTGGCTAGCCACAAAAATGCAGAAAGGTTGGCGTTCCTGGGTAGAACTCTGATTGAGGAGTTTGATTGGGGTCCCGCGGTCGGTGCAGCTTTTCCCGACCTTATCCCCAATCATTTAATTGAATGCCAAAAAAGGCCGAGAGGGCAATCAAGATTCTTCAACGAATGCCGAAATGCGCTTAGAGCGATGCCAGGGTCCTTGGACCTTGCACAGCCTAGAAGGGCATTATATCGGGGATTAGTGGTGGGGACCGCTTCGGACCCGCTTGGGGAGCGGCTGCAGCTGTCGGAGGGGGAGGTTCGCTCTCTATGGAATTGGGCGCCAGGCCGGGGATACCTTAACAATTCCGAATTTTCCCTGACCTGGCGATTGGTTAGAAACGCTCTACCCCTCAATGACATATTGTTTAGAATTGGTATGGTATTAAGTCCCTTTTGTCCACGGTGCGAGGAAGATAGCTTAGAAACCGTAGAACATGCTTTTTATACTTGTTCCAAGCTCCATGAATTCTGGGAGTATGTCAGTTAGGTCATGGCTCGCATCGTCCCTGATCAGGTGACGATCCTGGATTTAGCATCCGTTGTCTACAACGCAGATCCCTTGTGGCCTAGGGAGGAACGAATGGTGTTCCTAGCGACCTTGGCCGTAGCTAGACTGGTAGTGTGGGTTTCACGCATAGAGATAGGGCGTGGGGGGAGCCGCCTTCTCATCGGGATCTTATTTTGTATTTTAAACACCAACTTAAAATCAAAATCAGATGCGATAGGAGGTTATCTCGCTCACAGTTTAGTAGGAGGTGGATTCACACCGCTAGTTTATGTGCGTTTGTACGAAACAGGCTTGAGTACGTGTTCCCTGCCTAGGCATGGCACACGCCGACCGTAAAAGCAACACCCAGACCAGATCAAGATAATCCCGTAGTGGATCAGTCCCTTAGCTAGTTGGTATAAATGAGTTCCATGTCCCCAATTTTTATTTTTAGGTGTTAGGATACCTCCAAAGAAGCCCAGTCCTGATTAATTTATTTTAGTCCAAACCCGTCCCGATGTTATTTTTCTTGGAGGTCACCAAATATCCCTTCCCCCCCCTTTATTTTGTCCGTAGCTGTGCCCACTCCCTCTTAGGAAGTGCTTCCTTGTTTTCGGCCAATACCGGAAAACAGGAAGCATTTCAAAATTAAATAGGTAAGGGTGGGTCCGTACTAACACATTCACCGTTTAACGTTTTATTTGGTTCATTTATTTTTATTACTGTTATTTTTCTTTATTTTGGGGTGTTTTTAAGGCTCTCATTATCCCCGCCCATCATCCGCATATATCATACACATCACAATTTCATCCGCATATATCATACACATCACAATTTCCATTTTGTCATTATTGCATTGTAAATATAAAGTCATTATATATTTTATTTTATTTAAAAAAAAAAAAAAAAAAAAAAAGGAAAAAGTCATTGTATGTAATTTTATTGTTATAATATAAAAAAAAAAAACTTGTACATATTGTCATCTGGGGCTTTAAGTAGATCCAACTCCTAGAGTGAATGCGGTATTGTGGTGATTGCAACTAGTGATAGGGAATAGACAAGTGGACGACCCCCGACACCCATTTTCCCCCCCACACCCTTTCTGGCCTCATGCCACATTTAAAAAGAATTAGTTGCCTGTTTTATATAATTTTAACCTTAAAATTCTGTAAAATTTGTGATTTTTCTTTTTCGATACACACAAACGAAAACCGAATTTATAGGAGTACTAGCATGGGTGGCCGGCGTTGTCCTGGTGTTTGGAGTTTGTATGCTGAAAAAAAAAAAAAAAACGTCAATTTTTTTTAACTTTGACCTCTATTATGACCCCTTTATATTTATTGTTTTTGACTCAAATAGACCCAAAATTGTCAGGGGTTTGGTAGAGTTCTCAAAAGGTTAAATCCCTTAACAGCAAAATTTCTGGCCGAAAACCGATCACATAGATTTTCCCAAATCTCAGTACACTGTGGCACTGTGCCTTGAGTGGGGTGAAAATTGAATATAAAAAAAAACAAAAAAAAAAAAAAAAAACACTGTATATCAAATTTTGAGTATGTAGACTACAAATTGACAGAGTTATTGCGTAGGAAAATGTACACAGACAGACAGACACACACACACACACACACACACACACAGATACGTTCACTTTTATAGATATATAGACTAGCATGCATTGTCCGGGTGTTTGGAGGTGTGAGTTGAGCAAAAAAAAAAAAAAAAAAAAAAAAAGTGGTAGTAAGGAGGCAGGCTCGAACCCGTACTGCGAAGATGGAAAAGAACGGGGAAAAAAACGTGACGTCTTTGCTGTTACGACCACCGGCAAACAGGAAGTGACGGAGGTTTAAATTAAGGCTAGACAATCGAAAAGAAGGGATGACTTTCGAAAATATTGGCGAAAAAAGCGACCCCTCCCTGTTAAAAAGTGCCCAGTTGAGGGTGAAGAAATTAATGTTTTTAGCCAATTTTTCGGTATTTGTTGTCTTAAGGGTCGAGCTTTAAAACGGTACTGGTCTTGTAAAAATCTGTGATCTCTGTCGAAAATTTTAGGCAGACATGCAAACATACGTACATAAATTTATATATCGGTAGCTCAAATTTTTTTACCCAAACCGATTACAAACTTGCTCTATCTCTGATTACCCTTTATGTAAAATTTCAAATGTTTAGACCAGAAATTGTCTGAGTAATATGGTAGAGACCGCAGAGGTCAATTTTTTTTAACTTTGACCCCTGTTATGACCTCTTAACATTTATTGTTTTGGGCTCAAATCAAGTTATTAAGTTAGATCCATGTCCAAGGAACCTATATCTAAAATTTCAATTGTTTATACCCAAAATTTGTGGAGGAGTTTGGTAGAGTTCTCAAAGGTCAAATCGTTGAACTTTGACCCCTTAACAGCAAAATTTCTGGCCGAAAACTGATTACAAAGATTTTCCCGAATCTCACTAACCTGTATATCAAATTTCGAGTCTGTAGACTGAAAATTGACTGAGTTATTGCGTAGGGAAATGTACACACACAGACAGACAGACACTTTCACTTATATAGATATATATATTTGTGTGTGTGTGTGTATACATGTGATTATATATATATATATATATATATATATATATATATACTAATTATGGGATGATTCCAAATTTGTTCCTGATTCTGATTCAATTACTGATTCTGTCTTAAATCTCTGATCCGATACGATACGATTTAAATTTCTGAACATTTAATTACTGATTTATTTTTGTCTTTTTTTTTTTTTTTCGAATTAATCTAAAACCTTCTCATGTCTGCATATATTTTCGCAAACAATAATGCACTCAGTGTGTGTGTGGGAGGGACATATACTGAATATACGGAGGGGGGGTATTCTAAATATTTTTCTCGAATGTTTTCCTTTTAATTGATTGAAAATAATGAAACAGCTAAAGATGCATTTCTCTTAAAACAAAGCTGATTTGCATTTGTCATTAGTTAGCAAAATGCTATTTGAATATTTCATAAACAATTAAAAATAATTAACGATTGTTATGCAAAATAAAACGGTATACGAACAGTATAGTTAACAAAGTCCCCTCTCCATTTTAAACATGAGTATCTAAATAACATAGGTACTATATAGAAAACAATTCTTAACTTAAGAACAGATGTGAATGTATTCTTAACTATTCTATGCATTCTCTCTACCAAAGAATGTTCATGTGTTTACTCTAATCATCAATATTTGCTTTGTTATTACTACTGACAATGCCATAGATATGTAGTAGATTGATTTGTTTTAATGCAAAAAAAAAAAAGAAAAAAGAAAAGATACAGATAATTATAATAGAAATACTTTTTACTAATTATTGTGAGAATTTTAGACTAACACCTTTGGCTAAAAATGATATTTTCCTTTTGTTTTATTCGACTTTCATTTTGTTTTATGCAATTGCATATGGACACCTTGAAAATCTTGTTAGAAAAAAAACAAACAATTATTTTTAAATTTAAACTTTTGTACATTAATTTAACCTAAAATGATGAATAATCATCATTTCATGGCTACTCTAACATTGTAGAAATGTTCACTAAGCCAAAGTCTGACTGGCAAGGTTGTAAAATTAGGCATAATTGCTTGGACCCCCCCCCCCTAAAAAGAGCTAACAGAATTTATTTCCATGAGGAAAATAATAATTCTTGGTTAGTGTTCTAAAATGCTACAATGTTTCTGAAATGAAAAACCATTTTACGTCTAATTAATATTGCTCAAGCGTTTCTCAACTGGAAGGAAACATAGTTGACAAAGTAGAGTAACATCCTATTGAAAAGGAAACTAAGAAGTGGCGTGAAATTCTAGCTAGATTGCTGGACACAATCAGGTTTCTATGGCGTCACCAGGAAGACATCTATAATGATGAAAGAGATCAAGAAAATAAATGGAATTTTTTAGAATTGGTAAATTTATTGACCAAGTATGACCCTGTGCTCCATGAACATTTGGTGAAAGCTAATCTGGGAAAGAAAATCACTACTTGTAACCAGAAATTGAAAATGAATTTGTGAGTATTTTGGCAAAGTAGGTGAGAAAGAAAATCATCGATCAGATCAAGCAAAGCAAATATTTTTGCATCATTTTTGATAGCACTTCTGATTTATCTCATAAGGGCCAGATGAGGGAGTTGTTGCGCTACTTAAAAATTGACGAAAATAAAGTGACAGTGGAGGAGTCGTTTTTCTACTCGATCGAGACAAAAGGTAAAAGCGTGGAGGACATTTCTAAACTGATTTGGAGAGACCCGGAGAACGATGGGATTCAGATTAGTGACTGTATTAACCAGGCATCTGACAATGCTGCTATTATGGCACGCTACCGATTGGGTGTGCAGAAACGAATCTCCGAAATCAACCCAAAAGCTCTATTTGTGCCATGCACTAACCATTCATTAAATCTGGCTTGTGTACATGCCTCTTTTGTAGCAGTTCACTCTGTTACATTTTTTGGCATATTGGACCGGTTATTCTTGTTCTTTTCTACATCTACACATCGCTGGGACGTCTTGATTCAGTTGACCGGTCTAAGTATCAAGCCGACTATGGAAACTAGAATGGAGTAGTCGAGCAGATGCTGTAAATGATGTGGAAAAAAAGTTATTACTACAATATCAGATGCATCTTTAATTCTCAACTCAGTATTGTCATTTCGTTTCTTTTATTTCTGAGCTTTTGGAAAACTATTGTCCCAAAAATTAATGATGCCCAGAAGTATCTTCAAGAAAAGGGGCTGGATCTGCAACAAAGTTTTGTCAGACTGACGGCGTTGAGAGATTGCCTGGTGGTGATGGAGGACACTGCCATAGATGAATAAAAAAGAAAACTGCTCTGAAATGAGGATAAGCATGGAGCATCGTATCCGCAAAAAGAAACAAATGGGTGGTGAACGATTGACTGAGGCAGTACTGAGGTTTGATATTGAGTTGAGACGGGAAATGATGCCTGTCATAGACAGGTTGACTGAAGAAATATCTTGCAGATTTCAACAAGTTCACAATCTTGCAAGTAAATATGCTTTTCTTACACCGTGAAATCTGTTTGATGATAATTATGATTGTCAGCTTGGTGAAGTTGACGAAGATATAGGAAAAAATAAATTCTTTGCCGAACGGAAGAAATTACAGTATTTTGTGAAAGTTTCAGGAAAAGACAAAATCAATGGACCTCTTGAACATTTTAACTTTATACAGAAATACCACCTTAGGGATTCCGTCCCTAATATTGTGATCTTGCTGCACATTTTCCTTACCCGAGCTATTAGTGTTGCCAGCTGTGAGCGCTTTTTCTCAAAACTGAAGCTCATAAAAAACTACTTTCGATCAAAAATGAGCCAGACAAGGCTTATAGACTTGGCAATTCTCTCCATAGAGAGGGAACTTGTTGATAGAGTGAGTTTTGATAGAATTATTGATAACTTTTCCGAAAAAAGCGCGAAAAGTATGTTTGTAAATTTTCCACCGACTTTATGCCTTGTGATTGTTCTCTCACAAAAAATAAATTTATAGACTTATTTTCAATTCATAAATATATTCATTTAAAAATTTTTTTAACTATTTTTATAAAGGATTGAAACATTATTAACAACAACAAATTTCTTAAATTTCGCACTTAAACCAAGAGATTAAACCAAAGATTTCAAAAAGTACGGACACAAGACGTTTTTTTTTCTCTTAGGGAGGCTCGACTTCTTAATAATAAAGAAAAAGAAAAGAAAAAAAAACTACATCGGCCTATCCTCTCCTTGATACAGCCATGTATTTTGGTAGAAAATTCGGAAATACGAACAATAAAAAAGTAAATTAAAATGATTTTATCATTTCTTAACCTTTTCCTGTTTTCAAACGTTCTCATTTAAATTTATAAATTCAAATATTCTCATTTAAATTTATTAAAAAAAATTTCTAAGATGTGTGACTTTCCATTTCTTATATTTTGCACTTAAACCGAGTGACTACACACAAGGATTTCAAAAAGCGCTGATACAAGACGTTTTTTTCTCTTCGAGATGCTTGACCTCTTAAAACACGCGTTTGTAGTAGTTTCTCGGGGTTGAGTTTGTGCACTCACCTGTACCAAGATGGCCACAAGTGATAACATAAGAAATAACATTGCTTAATATCTGAAAAACTAATTATTTACAGAAAATTTAAATGCGATAGTCGTTTTCAGCATACCTGAAAATCTTTAAAAGTAGTCATTTTAAAGAAAAATGTTAAGGTGGAAACAAGGTAAAAATTTACTGTTTTATTTCTTTGTTTACATAGTTGAATTTTCAGTAAAACAACACTAGAAATGACAAAAATTACCATCAACTGGTGAATATATAGTTGTTGCTTATCAGGAATCCTGGTATTGTGGAAGCTACATTCGAGGATTCATACAGAGTACGATTTATGGCTGCATCTCAGAAAATAGGGATACATTTTTGACCAAATAGAGAGGATTTACAAAATGTAAATCAGGAGTTTATTTTGAAAATTGAACTGGTCCCAAAATGCATAAGTTCTGGTCGACTATGGGAATTGCCATCTTTTACAAAAATACAAAATCTATATGAAAAATTTTCTTTGATTTATTTCTGAGATCAATTCATATCTACTCAATATTTTCTTTTCTTTGAGGGGAGTAGTAAATACTGACCATGAATGCTCTTTAAGCATTCAATGGCTACACCTCAGATTAATCTCTCCTTTGGTGGGGGGCGGGGCAGGTAAATACCTACTCTCAATAAAGCTATATTTAAATACCACTATAATACTTAGTTTTCTTCATGAATAGGCACCATATGCGCCATTTAAAAAAAAAATTGAAATTTGTACATCTGAATTTATATTTTATGGCTTATGGTAAAGAGATACATCAGATTTGACTGCATAATCAGAAAGAGCACACAATTTTACATAAGACTACCAAATTTCATGAGAATAGCTTGAAAAATAAATAAATTGTGGCGAAATTACTGAATTTCTTGAAATGTTGAGGTCCGTAATTTAGACACTTTTTCCAAAAAAAAAAAAAAAAATTGTCCACGGAAAAAACATAAATTTTGGCACTTAAAATGCTCATAACTTTTGAACTACTGATGATATTTGCATAATTTAAACGGTTTTAAGCATCGTTTACACAGCTTTTTTCATGCAAGTTGATAAAATAATTATCTAAAAAGAAAAAAATCAACTTGTAATGCTAATTGCATAATAACGGTCTTAATATCATAAAAACTATTAGCCACCAACAATTTTAAATATGATATTTGTTCAAAACATAACTGAATATATATTAAAAATGGACATTTGAAAAGTGATTACATTCGACAATATACATCAGCAATTTTACAAATCTTGTTACTACTCCTTTTTAATCCTATCCACTAGGTTAGGGTTAGGTTTATTTTTTGTTAGGGTCAGGTTGTTTGGATATTTGTGCACCTCCAAAAATACTTGTCCTTTAAGCCGTTTTTCTTTTTTTTCTTTTAAATTGCAAGTATGTACAGTATACGTGTTTGGCAACTCTGTGCTTATGCAGAGAAGGTTCGATGCTATATCTTTTTTTAGTAGTATTTTCAAATTTTCTGCAAATAAGTAGCTTTCTGTATATTAAGCAATGTAATTTCTTATGTTATTGCTGGTGGCCATCTTGGTATGCGCGCACTTGTGCGTGTAAACAGGACATGTAATCATTAGCATTTTTTCAAGTTTAGTGGCGGGGGAAGGAAGAAATAACGGGGATGGGGTCATAAGTTCCAAAGATTTAAAAACGCGCAGAAACTCTTCAAGCAATGTGTGTGTAGAGGAGGGCTTTTTTGTTTAAGAGTTACCTTGAAAAGGTCTCACGGTAAAACTTCCGGAAAATGCTGTTTTACGGTTGTTGTAAAAACGGAATGGAAATTTAAATTTCGTTCCATTTTAAATTCGTTACATTTTTACTTTACATCCAGCTCATCGTTCACATTCTACACCTCCACTTTTGTAGCTTTTCAGGTATGCTGACAAGGTTGGTGGGAGGGGTCTATTCCGAAAGTCGTTCTTAACATGAGGAGGTTGGAGTGTTTATTCTTTGTAAGCATACCAAAAAAACCTATAAAAGTAAACATTTCCTATGTGAACAGTGAGTTGGACTTATGTAAAAAAAAAAAAAATTACCAAAAAGGTATACCAAATTGACTTTCGAAGCCGGTCATTTTGTTTATCTTATCGCCATCATGTAAATTGAAAAATAAAAATACCGGCTTCTCCTTCTTCATAAAGTGATCCTTTAATCTGATTGGCCCATTTTTTTTTTTCTTCGAGAGTGACCGCTAAACTTGGATTCCACCAACTTGGATTGGCCCAAGATTTACCTCGCTTTTGTTACGATAATTCTCCGGGTCTTTTTTGTTTTTTTTTTCACTTATTTCTTTGCAAAACTCAAATTTGGCTGATTGGTACTTGTACAGTTTAATATCCAAAAAAGGTTATATTGTACATATCCGTTTTGAACTGAAGATCTCCGAAAAAAAAATTCACTTAATTTGATTAAGTAGTTTTTTTGGGTTTTTTTTTTTGGTTTTTTTTTGGTTTTTTGGTTTTTTACAGCAGAAAAAACACGTTTTTATGACAGCAGGCAGACATCTTGGATTTTTAAAAAATTTTTGTTTGAATTTTAGAAACGCCACGGGGAGATAACTCAGTTTATAGTGTTGAAAAAGCTTCGACCAGAACTTGCCCCCATACTTACAAAACTGTATAAGCGTTGCCTTAAGGATAAGTGCTTTCCAACACTCTGGAAAACCTCGTCAGTATTTAAGAACTCGGGTGATAAATCATCCCCCTCTCAGTACAGACCAATAAGTCTCCTGTGTGCCATGAGTAAGTTAATGGAATCCATATTAAATCCATATTAAGTTGAGTAAGTTAATGGAATCCATATTAGATAAAGAAGTAGTAAACCACCTTAGCAGAAATAACCTCCTTAGTGACATGCAATATGGTTTCCGTTCTGCTAGATCTACAGCTGATGTGCTAACAGTTATATCCCATAGGATTAGTGAATCTCTCAACAAAGGCTTCCTTTCTAGGGCAATTGCTCTTGACATATCAAAGGCCTTTGATAAGGTTTGGCATAAGGGCTTACTTCACAAGATTTTCAGCTACGGTATAACTGGAAATGTTTTCTCAATAATTAAATCATTTCTCTCTGATAGTTTCATAAGAGTAGTGGTTGATGGGCAGAAATCTGAGGCCCACAGTATTAATGCTGGAGTCCCCAGGGGTCCATCCTGGGCCCAACTCTCTTCCTGATCTACTCAATGATCTCCCAAAACACATATTTAATTCATTTGTTGACATCTATGCTGATCACGACCATCTACGGCAATACATCAAAGGCTGTAAATGACAAAGCTCTCTCTGATTCCCTCTCCTCTGATCTTGAGTGCGTCGTTCAGTGGGGGAAGAGATGGCTGGTCACTTTTAATGAATCTAAAACCAAGTTACTAACTTTACATCATCAATGCTCTGTTCCTCATCTAGCATCAACTGAAATGGATGGCTCTCGTCTTGGGGAGGCTTCATGTTTTGACAAGCTCCTGGGTTTGACCTTTACTCCTGATCTGAAATGGAACACGTATATAAAGTCTGTTGCCCGGGCCGCTGGGAAAATGGTAGGATCTTTCTACCGCTCCAGAAGATATCTCACTACTGATGCAATTCTCTATCTCTATAAAAGCCAAGTACGTTCAAAGATGGAGTACTGCTGCCACATCTGGGCTGGAACTTCAAAAAACAACCTATCCTGCCTTGACAAAGTACAAAATAGACTTTGTGGCTTAGTGGGGGATGCTCTCTTCTCTTCCCTGCAACCTCTCTTCCACAGAAGAGACGTTGTGAGCCTGTCTTTGTTTTATCATTATTTCCATGGCAAGTGCTCGTCCGAGCTCCAATCTCTGGTCCCCCCTCGCCAATCCTTCATGATAAACACCCGTCTAGCTAAAACTACTGTCAGTAATTTCCCCCACTCTTTATCTGTGCCTAAATCAAAACGTAAATTCCATGAAGATAGCTTTTTTCTGAGAAGTGCATGCCTGTGGAATTCTCTTCAGTTTGCCTGTTTCCCATCTGACTACAACTTGTCCGATTATGTTTGTTTCATTATATGATACAGGATGAACCTTATTAAAAAAGACACCAGAAGACAAGCTACATTTAAGCGTGATAAGCCACGGAGCAAGTCCATGTATTTATTTTCACTAACCACAAGGGACGCAACTCTTGTATTCTTTTATATTAAAGAGTTGACCGAAGGGGACATAACTCATAATATGACATCCCTCTTTACCAAAGAAAAATAAAACAAAAACAATAAAAATTGCATAAGGAAGGAACCTTGACATTCGTACAATAGTGTGAGTGTTCAACTAAGGGCTGTTCTCATCATAAGAAAATTTTTTGGGTGGTCTTATTATACGACCAGATCTGGATACTTTCTGAGTTCCAGGATGAGTGTTCAGTGTTTTGTGGAGTGTATTTGTACCGGGTCTGTCATTGGTTGTGTTGGGGCTGGTATGCTCCATGGCTATACAATCCGTTGACGAATCGTTCGATTCTGGGGTCATCATGGGTGTGGCTGCATACGTTTTGGAGTTCAACCTTGTTACAGACTCAGATGTCTGCGGTTCCTGCGAAGTGACTTCCCCGATGGAGTCTGCACCGCATATGATCTTGGTTCGACACATCTCTGTGTGACGACTGCTGGAGACCATTTGCTGGAGTCTGGATCATATACGCGGACGTGTTGTCCTTCTTGTATCTCTGGTAACTCTCGGGTGTGTTGGTCATAATGAGACTTTTCATCGGATTGCCTTTGATAGAGGCGAGTTGCTGTTTTTTCTTTTTGGGTCGAATTGTTGGGGCACTTCACTGGTAAGTTTCCCACCAGCTTTCGGTTCCATAGCAATTCACCCGGTGACAGAATTGCATGGTCGATTCGGGTTGACCGTAAACACAGCAATACCATGTCTACATCACGACTACTTGAGGCAGCCTTTTGCATCACTGATTTTATGGCTTGGATACAGCACTCGGCCAGACCGTTTGATTGGGGGTATCTAGAGGATGATGTGACGTGTTCAAATCCCCATTCGCTTGTAAATTGTTTGAAAAGACTGGAGCTATAGTGAGGACCATTGTCGCTGATGACTCTTTCTGGGATCCCTTGTTCACCAAATATCTGCTTTATTAGTTTGACTACTTCCTGACTGGAAAATTCCTTTAATTTCCTCACAAAGGGAAACTTTGAGTAATAGTCTACCATCAGCAGGTAATTGTGACCTTCACTGTGGAACAGGTCAGTGACTACTACTTGCCAGGGCCTTACAGGAATCTTATGTGGCATCAGAGGTTCTGCACTCTGGGCTTTTTGGTGCTGTTGACATATGGTACATTGTTGTGTGATGCTGTCTATATCTTTATTAATGTTGTGCCAAAAGACACAACTTTTTGCCCGCAGTTTGCATTTTTCCATACCCTGATGACCATAATGGATTTTTTGTAGGATTTCCTGCTGCATCACTTTGGGTATAATTATCCGATTACTCTTCATCAAAATTCCATTTTCGATGGCCAGCTCATCCCGATTCGACCAATATGGCTGCAAGTTTTTGCTTATTTCCCTGGATGTAATGCGCCAGCCATGCAGGATGGTTTCCTTAAGTTCACAGAGTATAGGATCGGCTTTCGTTGCTAGCTTTATCTGTGTTACTTTTTTAGCAGAAAATTGAAAAAGTCAACTCAGATATTAAGGTCGATCTCCTCATTACTCCTTCTGTTGGGTAGTCAGGAGAATCCATCCACCAGGGTAATTTCCTTACCTGGGCGATACATGATGGTCATATCATATCCTTGTGGGCGCAGCAGCATGCGTTGCAAACAAGGTGGAGCAGCAATTAGATTTTTTAAGCTGATCATTTCCAACGGCTTGTGATCGCTTTCTACTTGGAATTTGCTTCCATATAGGTATGTTTTGAAGCGCTCACAGCCAAAAGCTCTCTCTCTATGTTTGCATGCCTTTGTTCTGTTGCTGTTAGAGCTTTTGATGCAAATGCAATGGGCTTTCCTTCTTGCAAGAGTACTGCACCTAGACCCTTGTTTGAGGCGTCTACCTGTAGGCTTGTCTCTTTCATTGGATCGAAGTAAGCGAGAAACATTTCTTTGCAGATCTCATCCTTTATTTTCTGCATAGCCTTCTAGTGACTGGCAGTCCACTGGTACTCTGCTTCTTTTTTTAACAGATCTCTCATGGGTGCAGTTAAGTCTGACAGGCGCGGAATAAATGGTGACAAGTAAGTGATGATTCCAGCACTTTTTGCAATTCTTTGATGTTGGTAGGGCTGGGAAGCTGCTTTATAGCTTCTACCTTACTAGGATCTGGTTTAATGCCATTCTTGTCATAGATAGCCCCAAAAAAGCTTATCTGCTTTTGATCTATCTCACATTTATCATCATTAAAACTAGTGGTGGGACGATTAATCGGAATCGGAATCGTTAATCGTAAGAATCGTGTATTTTGGGAGGTATCGGAATCGGAATCGCATCGTTAAAAAATACCTTAATTTTCCGATTCCTTCATTACGATTCTTTTAGTCTGATGTTGAAAAAAAGAAAAAAATGTCCTGATATTTCTAACCGCAAGAGAGAAATGTAGCATGTTATAAAAAGAAACCAAAGAAATTCATTACTAACAGGGCAATGCTTAGTGCCCCCTCCCTTACAAGATTCATTCATTCAGATCTATTGTAATCAAAACTACAAAAGAGTTAACTTGAAAAGAAGTATGCAGGGCTCTATATTGCGAGTAAAAATTTTAAAAAATACCTTATCTTTTTGGTGACTGTTTTTTTTTACTAACAAATCTTCTAATACTGAATGAAAATGCTTTTTCAACTTATATTTTCTTAAAATAAAACGAGCAAAGTCAAATTATTTAAACAGTAAAAGGTTTAATAGAACAATATACTTTTTCTTTTTTTCAAAGAAGGCTTTTGAAAGAAATATCTCTAAAATGAAATTGATCACGTCGTATTATTTCGCAAAATTTTGAAATTTGGACCAAATGAAAATTTGTTGAATTTCTTGAAATCTTTTTTTAACTCTTTGGTCCACGACTTAGCAAAATTACCAACTAGTCACTCAGAGCAGTTTTATTAGTGAGGGTCGAAATCGCAGTGTCTTTTTTTTTTTTTTTTGCCTAAGTCACCATCTAGGTGTCACCAATTTTTTTAACCCTCCTACACTTCAAAGAGTAAATACAATATATACAACTAAAAAAAAAAAAATTTTAAATGCTGATTCTATTTCATGAAAAATTCTTTTAACTAGAAATTAAAAGATAGCTGACTGACAGCAACAGAAGCACTGGTTAACTACTGAACCACGTGGAAAGGTGGGGGGGGGGAGGAAAAAAGGAAATTAAATGATGATAATAAATTATAATAATCGTCTTTGAAAGGCACTAAACTCCTAAAATTTACTTCTTTAAAATTTAAGGCGGCATTCCCCGGCGATTTTAAAGAAGTCTCTCTCAAAAAAAAAAAAAAAATTTAATTTTTAAGGTTTGGGAAAGATATATTTATTATAACCGAATTCCTGTATGAAGACTGGATCTACTTTATTGGACGTTAATTTGTGAGATAAGTAATTTTTCAATGTTTAATATGTTTTTAAAGTTTCAATTATCAATTAAATTTTTTTAATTGCGTTTTATTTTCAATTTATTTTAAAAAAACAGGGTTTAAAATGTATTTTTCAAGGTAACAAGCTTCGAAAGAAGTCTAATAAAAAAAAAATCACTTAAGTTTTAATTTCGACAACCCTGAGAATTTAATTATTAAAAAAATATTGAAATGTGACATTTTTTTTTTTAACATTTCTATTAGTTCAATTAATTTTCTTTCAATAATTCATTTCACTCAACAAACTTCACCATTTTTTGTTTTGTTTAGTTTTTCTTTTATCTTTTTCTGTAATTTTGGTAATTATTTTTGCTCAATTTTATCTAGTATTTCATTTGTTTTTATAGTGGTATCGTTTTTATGTGTTCCTTTGATATACCCTATTTCAAAATTAGTTTGGCTAAACTTATTCTTTACATAAGAACCAACGTGTAAAAGCAATGAAAAAGTAAGAAAAAACAATAGGTGTTAACTACACTTTGTGAATTATGCACGTTCATTTATAAATTATTAAATTAAATATTTATCTTTTTATATTTAATTAGTATATATTTTCTTTCTCTTCCGCAATATTTTTTTTTTTATTTAATTCATTAAATCTGTTAATCATGAGGACCAAAATAATGAATTGTGTTAATTTATTCTCTAATTTTCTTGTTTTTGTTCTGTTATATAAATTCTATTTTATTTGTTTTTGCTCTGAAGGATTAATTCTATTTTCTTTTTTTTTTTTTCTGTATACCAATTAAGTAAAATAAATTTTCTCTAAAATAAATTTTGCTAATTTTTCCGTTTAGTTTACTATATAATAATTTTATTTAAACCAAAACACGACTGTGTAGGCATAAAATATCTCTTCCAAAGTTAGAGAAAATATTTGGGAACTACCCGACCATAAGCATAAAACTACCTGGTATATTTCAAAACAATAATTCCCTAGGAATCGGAATCGGAATCGTACTTGGTATCGGAATCGTTAATCAATATTTTCCTGGAATCGGAATCGGAATCAGAATCGTATAAAAATTAGGAATCGTCCCAACACTAATTAAAACACAATCCTTCTGTTTGTACTACTTCCATAAGCCGGTGGAGGTTGCTGTCGTGCTCCTCCTTAGTCTTTCCGGAGACGATAACATCATCTATTAGTCCAATTGTACCAGGGTATTTTTCCAGTATCATGTCAATTCTCTGCATAAATACATCCTGTGACATTACCAGACCAAAGGGCATTTTTTGGAAACAGTATCTCCCAAACGGTAAGTTGAAGGTCGTTAGTAATTGGGATTCTGCGTCAAGAGGTATGGACCAATATCCGTTTTTGGCATCTAGCTTGGAGAAGTGTTGAGCACCTGATAGCTTGTGTGCTAGCTCTTCCATGGTGGGAGTCTTGTAATGACATCTCATTATTGCCCGGTTCAGATCCTTTGGGTCAAGGCATAAATGAAGTTGTCCATTCTTCTTTCAAACATATACTATGCTGCTGACCCATTCAGTCGGTTCGGTGACCTTTTTGATGATGCCTTGGGCTTCCATGGATTTCAACTCCTCTTCTATTTCTTCTCTAAGATGGATAGGGCATTTCCTCGGTGCATGTATTACTGGAGGATGATCAGATTTTAGGACGATGTGGTAGTCACTTTTAAAATGTCCTATGCGATCGAACTGACTTGCATATGCATTTTTTAATTCGCTGACGGAGTTAATCGGATCTTTCTTTTGTTGGATGGTGCAGTGGAGGCTTATCAGCTCTAAGTCTCTGAGAGAGAGTAATCCTATGATTGTAGGCCCTTCTGTTGTGACAACAAAGAATTTTAAAGTTTTCCACTTGTCTTTGTGTCCGCATTGTATGTAGATCGATCCATGCTGTATTATGTTTGAGCCGTTGTATGCCATCAGAATCGTGTGCTCTTTCTTTGTGGAGCCTGGAATGGGTTGTCCTAAGTCATCAACTCTGTTGGGAAACATGTTTCGAAAAGTTCGTAGAGAAAGCGTATTTCCTTCTGCACCTGTGTCCACCTTTGCTTTGAGTATATGAGTGCCTGGTCTATTGGGAAGCTTTATTTTAAGTTCCGTTATTATTTTAGTACGCTCGTCTTTTGGCTGATGAATCGCATTAAAGTTTAACTGCTCAAATTCTCTATACATCTCCTTGGGCTCAGATTTTACTGAGCAGATTTTACTGTTCCGCTTTCGGTATCTGTTTTCTTGCGGCTGCTTTTGGCTGTTCGACGTTTTTGTTTGGCTGTATTTTCTTGTGCCCTCCTTTTTGTTAGTGCAGACTTTCGCTCAGTGGTTCTTTTTGCCACACGCTGAGCATGTGGTGCCCCAGGCTGGACATTTTTCTTTTTCATGTTTATTTCCACAACGTCGACACTGGCTTGTTTTTATTGCACTAATTTCCTGACAATCGCCTCGAATTTCAGCCATTTGCTGCATGTGGTTAAGGGACACTTCGTGCGTTCTACCACTATTTAAGGCCTCTTGGAGTGTAAGCTCCATGCCTTTTGAAAGTAGAAGTTTTTGTAACTCTGAGTGTCTGGTGCCAGTAATCATTTGTTCAATGAGACATTCTTCAGTCTCTTGGTTATCCCTAAACCTTCATTTTTTTTGCCTGTAGTTTACATCTCGCCATGAAGTCGTCGATGCTTTCCGTATTCTTCTGTTTATATTCACGCAGATAGAAACGTGCAATACGAAAATTGGTTTGGGGCTCTAGACGCTCCTCAAATTTATGCCAAATTGCCTCCGGGTTCGTCCGGTCAGCATCATCGTCAAATGTCCAGGCGTTATATCGCCGTAAATCTTCCTCACCAGACAGCAGTAGAATGTGGTCGACCTGCTTCTCGACGGGAATGTTTTTTACTGAGAAATATAATGCACACCATTGCTTGAAGAATAGATTCAAATAGATTATCAGACCCCCAGTGCATAACGGGTTCACTTGCATTAGAACTCATTTTACTTTAATTTAATTATTGTTTTTTTTGTTTTTTTTTTAATATTATTATACTAATACCCCTTTTTTTTAAATAAAAAAAACAAAGAAAACAAAACAATGACATGACTGAATGAAATTGGCAAACTTACTTTGTGCATCGATTTTTTTTTTTTTTTAAGATGGCGCTTGTCGTCGTCACCACGTGCGTTTACGCACTACACAAAGACTGATGTTTTCTTTTGCGTTCATTCTATTTGTGGATGGATTTCTTTTCTTTTTTTTTTAAGAACATCCCTGTAGCTGCCACCATGTCCGATTATGCTTGTTTCATTATATGATACAGGATGAACCTTATTAAAAAAGACATCAAAAGACAAGATACATTTAAGCGTGATAAGCCATGGAGCAAGTCCATATATTTATTTTCACTAACCACAAGAGATGCAACTCTTGTATTCTTTTATATTAAAGAGTTGATCGAAGAGGACATAACGCATAATATGACACAACTTGGACGTCTTCAAGTCCAACATAAACAAATTCCTGATTAATTGCCCCCTTAAGTAAGACGCTTGGTACTTATGCATTTAACGAACCAGACGTAACTCAGCATTTGCTCGGCTTTGTCCAGCGCATGACACCAACAGCCGGATAAAACCGAGCATTGCCGATAAAATAAAAACAATGCTAAAACAAAATAACTGTACAATGAAATTGTAAAATGTAGAAACATAAAAATTAAATAAGTAAAAAGCAAAAACCTACCGTTCATTTATGTTTTTTTTTATTATTATTGTTTGAAATTGTTTTCTGTTTTCAAAATAAATACATATAAAACAAATTTTTTTTGTTAAATAATAGGAAACTTTTTCTTTTGTCTGAACTGTTTTTGTTTTTTTTTCAATTTTTAACATAAAAAAAAAACATATTGTCTATGTCTTAAACATGTAAAAGATAATATTTTTTTTTTTTTTTTTGCAACTCTTTATGTCAAATAAATGGAAAAAGCCTAAAAAAGGGCAATAAAAAGCATTGGGGGGGGGACAGGAACAAGGATTATTTGTACATTTTTTTTTTTTTTGCCAGAAACATGGATTTTTTTTTTTATTTATTAGTGGAAGGAGGGTTTCGGCGTTCCTATTTTGTATAGTGACCAAGAAACGCTCCTTTTTGGCGGGGTCGTATCCACCGACGACCCAGACCGATGTCAGAAGTCTGCCGACGTTGTGTTTTCTGCGGTTAAAAACGGATTCGTCGATTTCTACCATATGGCCTGGGCCTCCAATCTGCTAGGGATTCTTAAGAAAATAATCCCTGCATATATCACGCAGGAAAATTTTCCAATCCACAATTGTGTGGCGAGAACGTAACCCACATTCGCGATGGAGATTTTTGTAGATGCCATCTCGAACGCCCATAAGTATATTATTTTTATTATACATGCGATGGTTAGTCAGGATTTTGAGAAGAAGGTCCCAATCCTAATGGAGGTCCATCGAAGACATGTTACACTTCTACACCTCCAACCGTAACCGTCGTAAAGGCTTGTTCTCTTTGCAAGTACACAATCCTGGCCAAAATGTAAACACCTTTTCTCTTCTGCCAACAATTTCCGTTGCTGGCAAAAGTTTAGTGCAGCCTCTGGGGTCTGAAGCTGGTCCGCAAGGTTTGTAATATTCATTATTATTTCGTCAGTTATCTTTTTTAAACAAATTTTTTTTTTTAACTCTCTTCAAATAAGCGTTTCTTGAGTTGTGACATTCTTCCAATTGATAGCGAAATTCTCGTCTGCTTAATCGGCAACGCTCGGTTATATCCGGCTGTTGACGTCATGCGTCGGACAAAGCCAAACAAATGCTGAGTTACGTCTGGTTCGTTAAATGCACAAGTACCAAACGCTTTATCAAATCTCCAATACCAACTATTACTACGATATTATCCCATTGATTATCGTGCACAAAATAACCCTTATCCCCGAGTGGCTTACGGGCCTTGATAAGTGGTGACTGGTGATCCCCATGTAAAAAAAAAAAAAAAAAAAAAAAAAAGCGCCGACACTTCCTCCCCATCTTTAATACTAGCTTTTCTTCCTAAAAATTGAGCCTTTTCCTCGGTATCATAACAAATTGTTTTTTCACTATATAAAAAAAACTACTTGATGAAATTAAGTGAATTTTTTTTTCGGAGAACTTCATTCCATAACGGATATGTACAATTTAAACTTTTATTTTTCGATATTTTCATTTTTTAATGTCTTGATTAAACTGTACAAGTACCGGCTAATTATCTTTGAAAACTATTTTCATTGATAATTAATTTTCTACCTTATCGTTTTTCATAATTTTTTAATATGTTTATTACTGTGACATGACAATTAAGTAAGTAGATATCATTGGTTTGGTTTTATCTGAAATTGAATATTTTGATTTTCGCTATTATAACGAAGGACCTTAGTTTATTATTATTATTATTATTATTATTATTTGCGTTACATTAAATATAGTTTTAAAAAATTCTTTTTGTTTGAAACAAAAAACAATAGTCGCATCTTTTACAATTAGCGTCCGTACGAAAAAAAATATATATTCTTAGTAAAATTAGAGTTACGTCCCTTAGACGAATCAGTCTTTCTTCGGGATCGCATAACTCTCAAAAAGTAAAAACAAATAAACAATAACCAGTACCCGTAAAATGAAAAGATAAAACTAGAAAATAAGTTTTAAAAAAATTGAAACAAGATAAAAAGCAACAATTTATATATATATATAAAAAAAAAATAAAATGTAAATATATCAGTAAAGAATGTACTGTTCGTTTAACGAAGTAAAAAAAAAGTTCCATTTTGTGTGGTTGCTTCTGGACCGTTATCGTAAAGTGTTAGCGGATTTTACGGAGTTAATATTGCTGGACATGGGGCTGATGTATACAAGCACACGCATACTCACAAAAAAATCATAACAAAGTACAACAGAAAGCAGCAAAAAAATACTCACGTCAATGTTCGTAAAACCCATACGAACCAATTCCGTACCAGTTCCACCATCTAAAATGACCAGGGGACGACGATGGCTTCCAGCGGAGACCGGCTCTAAAAGATCATTTAGTTGACTTGTCATGTCTCCGTCTCCTCGGCGTCACAGAGATGAAAAGAACAGGCAATTCAAAACAGTCGATTATTGTAGTTCGTTGCTGTAATTTGAAGACGTGGCTAATTACGAAGATTAGATGACAATAAATAAACGTGTGAGAAGAAGAGTTTTTTTTTATTATTATTGTGTAATAATTATGTTTTTAAAGTTAGTTTGACATAAAATAAGAAAATCGAGTAATTATTTACATTTTGGTACAATTTGGAATTTTATGCTTTTCTTTTTTACTGTTATGTAATATCACGTGACAATGCAATTTACGAAATATTACCGGTTTAAAGGAAGGAAGCGCTAGAAGAAATGTTGGCAGGATGGAATTTCAGAAATCGTAATACTGAATTTCACATGAAGACAATGTTATCTACGTATTCCTCGTATTTTTAAGATGATCATATCCAAAAATTACGAAAATCGAAAAGGTATAAAATTATTTATTAAAGAATAAAATATAGAATTTGAAGAAAACGATCATAAGACACAGGAGAGTTCAAAAGGGAGGTAATTTTCCGTTTCGATTCAAACAAGATGGTTGCAATTTTTCACCTGCTAACACGATTAAAGTTGTTTTGTTTAATAATTCAGTAATATTCAGGTAATTTCGACTACATAATTTGGAAGCTACTATTGTTACGTATTAGAATTGACAAAAAAATCAGTAGAAACCATTGTTTTTTTTAATCTGAAAACTCCATTTATCGACCAATCGTGGAGAAGCGCCGAAATGTTTTCCCCTTCTTAGATTGTTACTCAACCCCTTGATGATATTACGTGGAGTAATTTTTATTCGGTTAATTCCTATTTCAGTATGTAAATTATTAAAAGTAAGTTCGGTGCTTTTTGTTAAGATAAAGTCGAGAGATCGATGTTTTTCTTTTTTTAATATGTGATTTTAAGCAAAAGCAACAGTACTTACTTCATTATCATGTCGAAAATAGTAATATATCCCAAAATTAGGAAAATTCATCCAGTAGAAAATTACTTATAGTTAAAAGTAATTTTTTTTTACACAGGCAACACCACATTATCAAGGCCAAGAGGCCACTCAAGGATAAGAGTTAAAGAATGTACAGTAGAAATTGGACAATATAGTAATCATTAGTAATGAAAATTCGGTAAATTTGTTAACTTATATGGAATGGCTCATCAAGAACTTATTTACATTAGACTTGAAGACAACCATATTGTAGTCAGCTGGAAAGCAGGAAAACGGAAGACAATTCCACAGGCATGCACTTCTAAGAAAGAAGCTTTGTTCATGGAATCTACGTTTAGATTTAGGCACAGATAAAGAGTGGGGGGAATTAGTGATAGTGTTTTCAGCTAGACGAGTGTTTCTTGTGAAAGTTTGGCGAGGGGGGGCATAGACTGAAGCTCAATCGAACACTTTCCATGAAAATAACGATAAAGCAGAGACAAACTCGGAACATCTCTTTTGTGAGATAGAGGTTGCAGAGAAGAGAAAAGGACATCTCCTACGAGGCTACAAAGTCTATTTTGAACTCTATCAAGGCAGGACAAGTCCTTTCTAGCAGCTCCTGCCCAGATGTGGCAACAGTATTCCATCCTTGGGCGTACCTGGCTCTTATATAGATAGAAAATTTCATCAGCAGTGAGATATCTACTGGATCGATAGAAAGATCCCATCATTTTTCGGCAACAGATTTGATGTACGTGTTCCATTTAAGATCAGGAGTAATGGTCAAGCCCAGAAGCTTGTCAAAAACTTGAGGCCTCCTGAAGACGAGAGCCATTCATTTCAATTGATGCCAGATGGGGATTAGAACGTTGATGATGTAAAGATAGAAGCTTGGTTTTAGATGCATTAAAAGTAACCAGCCATTCCTTTCCCCATTGTACCGCATGCTCAAGATCAGAGGAGAGAGAATCGGAGAGAACTTGATCGTTTACTGTCTTAGATGTGCTACCATAAATGGTAGTGTCATCAGCATAAATGTCTACAAATGATGAAAGGATGTGATTTGGAAGATCATTAATGTAGATCAGGAAAAGAGTTGGGCCCAGGATGGACCCCTGAGAGACACCAGCATTAATACTGTGAGCTTCTGATTTTTTCCCATCAACTACTACTCTTATGAACCTATCAGAAAGAGATGATTTAATAATTGAGAAGACATTTCCAGCTATACCATAGCTAGAGTTCTTGTAAAGTAAACTTTTATGCCATACCCTATCAAAGGCCTTAGATATGTCAAGAGCAATTGCCCTAGAAATGTTGCCTCCATCGAGAGAGTTGCTAATTCTATGAGATATAACTGTAAGCACATCTGCTGTAGATCTAGCAGAACGGAAACCATATTGAGTGTCACTAAGAAGGTTATTTTTGTTTAGATGGTTGATTACTTCTGGGGAACTTTCATTTTCCCCAGGTGTAAACACTTTGAAGATTGCGAATACAAGAGACATACTTATCTCCCTTTTCGCCGGTGTAATGGTGGACGTTTTGTTTCAGGCTTTTTTTTTTTTTTTACTCAAAACACAATATTAGTTGTTCGTCCACAGAAAACTCGTCCATTTTTTGCTAGGTAGAAAAACTGGTCCATTATTGAATAAATATCGATTGAAAACACATTTTATGATTGTTCTTGAAAGAGATATTGTTTTTTAAAACAGAATACACATCCCATAATATTTTAAAAAAATATTTTTACTTGTTTACTGTTGTTTTAGAAAATATGAAGTCGATTTTTCTAAGTATTCGTTATCTACCTAGCTGGATATGTCTTTAGTGGTTTGACTTATTTTAAAGTATGTATTCAGTTAAAAAAAGAGATTACCCCCTCCCCTTAATAATTTTGATTCTCCTGTAGGAGATTTATCCCTGATTTCTACTTTTGCTTTTCTCATTCACATGCCCCTATTCCGAATTCGTTACACCGGGCCGAAATTAATGGACTTTTTCTACCAAAACGTTCATTAACAATGTTTTTTTTTTTTTAATGTTTAACATATTTCAAACTGATAAATTATTGCACAATAAAAATAATTAAATGAAAACAAACATGTATTTTTCCTATTTCAAATTATTTAATCAAGTAAAATTGACATTTATTTTTACTTGATTACTAAATTCTAAAAGCTATTTTTTTCATAGTATTTTCAAGTTAAATTCAGTTTTTACAATATTTTTGTGTATTTGGTAGGTAATCTGCTAGAATAATTTTTTAAATGTAGTTATTAAGTAAAAAATAAAATTTTACTTGATTAAATAATTCAAAATAAGAAAAATTATTTTTGTTTTAATTTAATATTTTTATGGTGCAATAATTTATATCAGTTTGAAATATATTAAACATAAAAAAAACATTGCTAATGACCGTTTTGATAGAAAAAAAAGTCCACTGATGTGGGTCCACTACTACGAATTGGAAATAGGAGCATGTGAACGAGAAAAAGTTAAAGTAGAAATCAGGGAGACATCTCCTATAAGAGAACCATATTTAAAAAAATATTTATATCTATTTATTGTTATTTTAAAAGGGTAAAATCGATTTTTAACCCAATATACGTCACGGTCACATATATTGGATGGGTTTCTAACAGTATTTTGTTTAATTTTATGTTTAAGACATTACAGAACTTCAAATATTTAGGGTGTCAGTTTTCGCTGCCATTTTCTTGTTTATACCGACTGAGCGACTGTTTGTTTTCGAACTAATTAAACGTTTTAAAATGAGTAAAAGAGATTGGTAGAAGAGTAACTTATTTTGCCTTTGCTGACATTTATTTGTTATATATTTGAATTTTTTACCACTTTTTCATACCTTTGTGGATTGTAAAATACACCCGAAATTTATTCATCAATTTTATCAAAAATTCTATTCACGTTATTCAGAATCTTTTTAATTTCATTTTTTGCTGTTTATTGTTTTGTTTTGAGAGAGATATAGTTAAAAAATAAATAAATGAATAAAAAAAAACCCTCTCCCTTAATTATATTTAAAAAATATTAAAATGTATTTTCTTGGGGGGGGGCATTTAAAAAAAATTCTTTTAACTATATCGCACACAGTATTTTCTTTAATTTGTCGAAGGAAATTTTTCAAATTATTGACAACAAAAATTTCGAAAAGGAACTAATCTAAGTAAAATCATAAACCAAAATAATGTTAAATTATCTTTTTCAACAACCACTAACTTAGTGAAAACTGTAATAAGTTCTAACAGTGCAAAAATAGACAAAGCGACTAATGAAGAAGGTATCTTAACTAATCAAAACATTGAAGGGAATTCACTTTGCAACTGTAGAAATATTGATGAATGTCCGTTAGAAGGTAAATATCTCATTTCTAATATAGTATATAAATGTGAAGTAATAGATAATAATAGAACCAGAACATACATTGGGGCCACTGAGTGTAGATTTAAAGATAAATTTAACAACCATATAGCATCTTTAATTTAGCAGTTAATAATAAGAAGAAAACAACATAATTAGCAAATTGGATTAGAGAATTAAGAAACAATAAAATTGAATGCAAATTGAAACGGTTGATACTAGGAAGTGCTGGTAAATACTCTCCAAATAAATCTGGCCGATGCATCATTTTTAATCTAGAATCTTATCATATAATAATATCTAAAGGAAATCTTCTTAACAAATGACAGGAAGTAATTCAAAACTGTTTACATAGATCTTGTCGCATCTGAAACCTGATTAGAAGCATAGATTAAGTTAACATAAATTAAACTATCAAAGTATGGAAAATTTATCCTTTTTCTTTATAGAGATTAAGATATCAAATTAAATATAAAATTAGTAAATAAGGTTAAATAAACTGGAAATCGTAAATCACAATAAAAAAATAAATTTACTAAATGTAATAATATAATGATAACACGAATTATGACTGGTTATAATCAGATATATTAGAATGGATTAGAAAAGAAAATATGATATATTTTACATAATGTAGTATTTAATTTAAAACTGATAATAAAGAGTCAATAATTGTATTCTATAATTATATGTAATTAATTAAATATTAAATTAGCATATGGACTAGAAGTAACTCGTAATATTCTATTAATTGGTCTAATTGTAATATTTGGACATGTTAAATATTAGGTGCAAATAAAAAAAAATAAATATAAAAATAAAAAATATTTTAAAATAAAAGTAAATGGGAAAGGCAAAATGGGCATGCGCATTTGGGTATTTTTTTGTTTTTTTTCATCGGGCTTCTCGTGTCGGTTACATTCCAGAAGTTTCCTTATACTTTCTAGATCGTAATATCTCCGTCTTTATCTTTATTTTGATCGAGTTTTAATAAATTCCCTCGCTTTGAGTGTTTGTTTGTCTTTCTAATATAAATAAAGAGAAACTAATCGAAGCGGGACATTTTGAAGTCAATTAGGTTTGATCAATGTGGAGGAACCCTTCATATCAGAAAATTGCTATTTATTTGGACACTGCCAGAGTTCCCGCTTTTCGGGGGTGAGGATAGTTTTCCCCAACATCATGGGGAACAAATAAATAAAACAGCAGGAAGCTTAACTGGCCTTCAGCCAGACGTTCATTTCTGTGCGTGCGTGATTTTTAACTTAATTACCAACTCATTCATTCCGCTATCCACTATGGTGTAATGGTTAGCGAGAAAGTTTGAGTTCGATCCCATCTCTCTCTCTCTCTCTCTTTATTTATTTTTTTATTTCGTCTTTCATCACCTGGCCAAAAGTTAATTATCAACTTTTTTTTCACCTTCTTTTCTTCTTTCCTGTAAGGGTTCCAGCCTTTTTTTTAATACCTACAAACACCAGGGCAATGCTGGACAACTCAACTTGTGACTAGCAAACCTCTGCTTGACGTTTTAAGACAGTTTGACCTTCCACTCATCCCTGAGTTCAGTGGCGCAGCAACGGACGTTCCAATAGTAGAATGGCTAAAGGAAGTAGAGTTAACGTGTGAGCTGTGCGAGGTAACCAAGGTGGAGCGAGTACTGGCACTGCGGCTGAAGGGTGTGGCTCGTGAGATGTATCGGCAACTCTTAAAGGACCAATGAAATGATCTCAAGGAAATCAAGCGTGCTCTTGTAAAGGCTTACGGAACGGATTCATTTATGGTATTGGAACAGTTTACCACCCGCCACCTTCGACCAGGGAAGACTGTAGATGAGTTTTTGATGGATTTGCAGTGGCTCGCACGCCTGGTAAGTAAAATGCCACCAGAGTGTTGGATAAAGGGAGCCTCAACCCAAATGGAAAAGCTGTCATTGAAAGAGCTGCTTGAGAGGGCTCATGCCATGCTGATGAATAGCAGAGATGAGGAAGTCGTCACCGCAGTGCAACCTCGAGAGGCCACATGTGCACCTACACCACTACCTACAGCTAGCAAGAACACCAGAAGTGTTAACTGTTTCAGATATGGGGGCCCAAACCATTGGGCCTGTGATTGCCTTTCGTCGTAGTCAACGACCCAGAAGCCTAGCGAACCGCGGTGTCACAAATGCAAAAACCATGGACACCTGGCTCATGCCTGTCCAGGAAATGGGCTAGGGGAGGAAGTTACAGTGCCAGTCTTCTGGTTCTAACTGTAGGCGGGAGCTCGTTGTCCTCTTGCGGAGAAGGTGTCATCCACATAAGCATCGGTAGCGGGCCTGAAGTAGCCATACAAGCTCTGATTATGGACAGGGAGCTACTTGATTTATTCTTAGGAATGGACGCAATTGTGCAGCTGGGCGGAGTCGTAGTAGATGCAGCCAGGAACGTGAAGTTCTCCCAACACGAAGAGTGCGCTTGCGCGGCACTCACTCTAGATAAGCCTGATTTTCATATGGAGTTTGACCAATGCATGAAGTCCTCGACTGTGGCTTGGAAGTGATTGGATGAACAACTGCCAGAGAATTTGTTCAATAGAGTGTCAGAGTACAAGATTTCCCTCGGAGCTTGCGTAGAGTATGATAGGGAACTACAGACCTGGATCGACAATGGATGGCTGGTTCCTTATCCTGAAAAGGCATTGGGGCCTCCAAAGTGTTTATCCCACTAATGATGGTCGTCCAGCCAAACAAAAAAAAAGTGAGGCTGGTGCTCGATTATAGGGAGTTAAATAAACACATGGACCCCTTTATGGCCCGCACAGTGTGCGCTGATAAATTACGGGAATGGCGGCATGCAGGGTCTAATGTGTGCGTGCTTGATCTTCGGAAGGCGTACCTTCAAGTGCGTGTAGACTAGTTATTATGGCCTTATCAGACAGTTCTGGTTAAAGGGAAGAGATACTGCTTAATCCATATGGGGTTCGGACTCAACGTGGCACCATCAATTATGCAAACGATTGTTGACACCATTCTGGCTCAGGATGTGCGCATAAGGCAAGCAACATCTGCATATATTGATGACGTGTATGTGAATGAAGGGGTTGTATCCACGACACATGTAGAGGAGCATCTCCGCAAGTTTGGACTTCTCAGTAAGAAGCTGGAGAGACTACAGGATGGCGCACAGGTGCTCGATTTACAGGTCCAGGGAGAAGACGGCGTCCTGCATTGGAAACGGGGAAATGAAGTTCCAGACAAGCCCCGTGATGTCATGCGAAGAAATATATTTTTTGGTGCAAAAAATTGGTTGGACACCTCCCTGTGGGTGGTTGGCTTCGTGTTGCAGTGGTGTCTAAGAGGAGAGCATCTGAGGTCACCACTGGATGGGATGTTGTGGTACACGATGCCCCTCTCAACACAATGCTGGAGGAAGTTCTCACCAGAATGCGCAAGGAGAACCCTGCACGGGGCAGATGGTGCCGATGGCTGGGGAGTACATCTGCGGTTCCGATGTGCCTACATACCGAGTGGGAATGGGATTATTGATTATTTGACAGGACTGTCAAAACTATCACCACCAGAACAGGCTCACGTTAGGGTGAAGAGCATAGAAACAAACCCAGTACCTGAGACAAAAGTAACTGGAGGGAGGCTGAAAAAAGGGGATGTTGTCTGGATCAAGAACTCAGGTGGCAAATGTACAACTCAGTATGGACTTGGATGCATCACTGAAGTGATCAGCAAGCAAGCAGTGTGTGTCGATGGTGTGCTCCATCACATTAAGGACTTACGGCCGACAACACAATCGCGGCTACCCGTGAATAATGGGAGCGAGTCTGACTCTGAGTCAGGGACCAGTGAAACATCGCTCTGGTTCACAGCAGCTCCCTCAGAAAGTGACTTTGATATCAGTAGCCTCCCAGCGGAAGCGGTATTCTTCAACCCCCAGTCCGCGGACGAGAGCTCAAGCGAAGAAGAGGCATAAATCGTTCCCCTTCGGAGAAGCACCCGGCGACGACGATCACCACCCTATTGGCATTTCTGTGATCATGAGATCAGGAGGGAGTGTGATAGACATAGAGAGGACCTAGCTCAGAAACGGGTGAGAATTTGTCTCGGCAGCTGAAAGACAGAAAAAGAAAAAGAAGAGGCCAAGATGGCGGCTGTTGTCTTTTAAAGCCTCCAGTCATGCGTAGATCTCGAGCAGTCATGTGTGGTATATGCAAATTGAGTGTGCCCGAAACATTATAAAAGGCGAGTTATATTATAAAAGTGGGAGAAGCGTTTAAGACATGCAAGTAGAGAACGTCGACGTGTATCTCGTGTTGTGAACAACAAACTCTACTCGACTCAACTTGTGACTAAAGAAATTCTGCTTGACGTTTTAACCAAAAACTTTTGTTGCTTTGTGTTAGACAAAGACTTCTGATACACAAGGCCCAACTGCAACTCAAGGATATGAGTGTACAGTGATTACCTGGACACCAGCATAGTAATCAATAGTAGTGGAAAATGGGTATAATTTGATTATTTAAGGGGACAGATCAACAAGAATTTGTTTACATTGGATTTCAATACAACCATATTGTAGTCAGCCAGAAAGCAGGAATGGGTTTTGGTAAGGTTTCATTCTTTTCCAAGAACTTATTTATTAAATGGTAAATAAGGACCTTTAGCTGTACCTCAAGAAGTAAAATAAGATTCTACTCATATTATGTGATTGGAAAACTTAGATAAAAACAATAAAAAAAAAACAATTATTTTAAAATTTAGAGCAGGAGCCCTCTTTGGTAGTGCTTAGAGTGGCTGCTCCATCAACAGTTGTATAATATCAGGATTGTTTGTAGTGCCATGTCACGCATGGAAAGGAACCCTGCACTCATCCCTGGTGGGCTATCCTGAGGCCACAATCCTAGTAGATGGAGGGTCAGCTGATGGTCTGCTTGTGTTTCATGTCTGGTATTCTGCATAACCACTTGCTCAGCACCCCTTACCTAAACTGAAACTCTTAAAAATAAAAATGACAGTACATTCAAAAATTACGCTAAAACAAGGCCAAAACTCAAACAAAACCAACCTGCCTGCTACCTTGAGGCTTGCATTTACGAACATTCGTGTGCTTAGAAATAATTTAAATGATGTTGAAGCATTTCACCTAACAAACACCCCGGATATCTTAGCACTAAGTGAGACTAACCTACACTCCTCCATCCCCTCTAATTACTGTAACATGCCTGGATATCTCCCACTCTGCCGTAAGGACTCTGACAGACATATGCATGGGCTTGGAGTCTACATTCGTAACACCCTCCCCTTGACTAGAGAAACTAAACTAGAATCGGACGATCAAGCCTTTATGTGCTTTAGACTTAACATGCAACATAACATTAGCTACTTTTATTTTCTCTACCACTCTCCCTCGACCCAGAACTGTACCCTAATAAACAAAGTCTCTGACAGCATAGATACATCACTTTCCCTCGACACTAGCGCACAAGTGCATGTATTTGGTGACTTCAATGTACACTACAGCAACTGGCTTGGATTTTCTACTTACACAGATGCAGCTGGTACCACAACACATAACTTCTCTATATCTCATTCCCTATCACAGATGGTTACATTTCCGACCGTTTCCCAGACCAGCAAGAACAACATGCATCACTACTAGATCTGTTTTTGACCACAGTTCTCGAGGACTGTGTAACGAATGCCCACAGCCCTCTAGGGAACGCCGATCATGTGGTGATAATGGTTGAAATCGCCCTAAACTCTAGAGCCAAAACTGAAGAGCCACTGCTCAAAACAATGAGATATTATAAAAAGGCTGACTGGGAAGCCATCAGGGACACTCCATGGTAAAATATTTTTTCACTTCCTGATGAAAATTGCGCAAATGAGACCACTGAATGGTTCAAAACGGCAATTGACGCACATGTTCCCATGCGCAAATTCTATAGCAAGCCCCACTCTCCCCAATGGTTTACTTCTACTTGTGCAGCTGCCATAGCGCAAAGGCAGCATGCGTACCACAAATTTAACCGACATAAGTCCAGATCAAACAGACAGAAGTATATAGAAGCCAGAAATAACTGTAAGAAAGAAATAGTGACAGCTAAGAGAGAATTTACTGAAACCACCAAAAAACTCATCGAAGCACAGAAATTAGGAACCCGTGACTTCTGGAAAATCTACAACAGTGTAGTAAATAATGGGCAATCAACAATTTCCCCACTATCCAACAATCATGAGGTTATTTGCTCTGCAATTGAGAAGGCTAACATGCTTGCCAGACGGTTTGCCTCCAACTCCACACTGGACCTTGCTAACCACCCCCTCCCTGACTTTCCTTTGTGGACAGACGCCACACTAGATGATTTGAAAATCACCTCTTCTCAGGTGCATGCTATCATAAGAAATCTTGACACTGCAAAAGCATGTGGACCTGATCTTATCCCGGCTGTGCTATTAAAAAAGTGTGCCGCCGAAGTAGCTCCAGTTCTCTCCAAACTTTACAACAAATGTCTTAATGAATCTTGCTTTCCTGCCTGCTGGAAAACTGCTTCTGTGGTACCAGTTTTCAAGAATCCTGGCGAAAGAACTGACCAGTAAATTATCGCCCCATTAGCCTTCTCCCACTTTTCGCCAAAATATTTAAGACCATAATTAACCAAGCTCTAGTCCATCACCTTACAGATGCTAAACTTCTTACTGACCAACAACATGGATTTAGGCAAGCCCGTTCCACAGCAGACTTCCTAACTGTAATCTCAGAACGTATATACCATTCACTGGACAAAGCGGGGGAAGGTAGATCAGTAGCTCTAGATATATCTAAGGCTTTTGACAGGGTATGGCATGAGGGTCTTCTCAAGAAAATCAGATCATACGGTATCATTGGAAGAATACATAACATAATTAAATCCTTCTTAGATAAGAGAAAAATCCAGGTTGTCCTTGACAGTCGTACATCTAAACAATATGATATAAATGCGGGAGTGCCTCAAGGATCTATCCTTGGCCCTCTGTTATTTCTAATATTCATAAATAACCTCCTTGACAAAATTGTCTGTGAGATGGGTATATATACTGACAACACTACACTCTATAACAGACACGACAGGAAAACAAATGAACACATATCTAAAGAAATGGCAGAAACACTAGAGGATGACCTCTGATCTGTAGTGGAATGGGGCCAAAACTGGATGGTCACATTCAATACTGCCAAGACTAAGCTTGTTTCCTTCAATCATTACAAGAAACCTTCCCTACCACCAATAGCAATGGCCAATGACTCTTTATCTGAAAGTACATCTTTTAAACTCCTCGACCTAACGTTCACAGGAAACATGAGTTGGAACAATTACATTGAGAACATTGCCAGGACTGCTGCGAAGAAGGTGGGTTTTCTCTTCCGAGCTAGAAAGCTATTAACGCCCGAAAGTATCCTATACCTCTATAAAGCCACCATTCGCTTATGTATGGAGTATTGTTGTCATATTTGGGCTGGTGCATCTGCCACTAGTCTCTCGCTCCTAGACAAGGCTCAACAGAGAGTCGCCAATCTGATAGGTCCTTAACTGTCATCTAAACTTCAGCCTCTGTCCCATCGACGCAATGTAGCATCCCTCTGCCTGTTCTACAAGTACTTTAACGGTGAATGCTCTGACGAACTGCAAGCACTTGTGTCCCCCTCGATGTAAATACCTCTGACAAACCTGAAAAAATCCCACCCCTTCACGGTAGAGCTTTTACTCCAGTAGTTTCTTCCCCAGAAATGCTAGACTTTGGCATTCCCTTCCGGGTCCCTGCTTCTCCAACTGTACTGACATGCAGAAGTTCAAGTGTAATGTGAACCGACATCTTGCTGTTCAACTCCCTACACAGTACCCCTGATGCTTATGTACCTGATAGTAGTCCCCTACAACAAAGTGTCAATGTGCCTTGTTTGGGGTGAAAATGCAATAAAATAAAAAAAAAGGGGAGATCTGTTTTGCATATGTACATAAAATACTTATCCATTTCCGGGTCATTGTCTAATGGATTAGCATTTTAAGGAAATCTAAATTTCATATTTTTATTTTTATTTTTTTTGTCAAGGGAAATAAATTGTGTGTCTGATTTTTTTTTTTTTGGGGGGGGGGGTCATGCTGAAAAATTTATAATAAAAATAAAATAATTACTTTTATGATTTCAAAAATAGCTATTATTGACAAAGATAATTTTATCAAAAATAAGCTAGAAAATAAAATTTATACAAAGAAAGTTAATAAAAAAAATAGAAAAGAAATAAATAGCATAAAAAACTTTGCAGGAAAAAAATATCCATTAACCTTACCACTAGGTCTGTTTTTTTTTTGTTTTTTTGTTTTTTTTTGTTTTTTTTTGTTTTTTTCACAAGTTTTTCAAGATACTCATATGTAATCGTCTAAAAAAATAGGGAGGGAAAGGAATTAACTTAAGGAAGGTCCTTATCTACAATAATTCCAAATAGAGAACATTAAAAACAGTAAGCTTAAGCTATCGCAATTCTTTTTTTCTTCTTTTTTAATCATAAAATAACGTTTATCTCCAGTTTCTATTTCCTGTGAGTTATTTCAACTTAATAATCCCATCCATTTTACCAATACATATAAATTATTATATTTTATACCTACAGACATTAGTGTCTCATGCTTTTGCAATCATCAATGCAGGAAGTGACAATTGCCGCTATGAGGAAGATGTTTTAGTTTGTTTCAAGCATTGCGCATAGTTTGAAAGGATTTGGGTATGAAGGATTGTGGGGGAACACAATATTTAATTTTATTTTTAGTAAAGTATAATTTTAAGTAAAAATATGTTGCAGGAAAGAGAGAAAAATTTTGGCGTTTTATAGCATGCATGACATTTTAGCAGTGAATATCTTTTGTGCTGTTATTATTTGAAAGAAACTGCTGATTTAAGTGTTCCTCCAATCAGGAATCGATACATAAAACAACATTCGCTGCCATTACTGCTTCTAACAATATTTAATCTTATTTTTATCAAAGCATAATTTTAAGTAAAAATGTGTTGCTTAGGAGCAATGAAACCCTGCCCAAAAGTCATTTTACTCTAAATGATAACCTTAAATTTTACTGTAAATAATAACCTCAAACTGGGACAGATTTCAATATTCATTATTGGGTACCATGACTTGAATAATAAAAAATGTTTTTTAAACCTCAATTCTCCAAGAATTTAACGCCCCCACACACACACACACATGTGTGCGATGGTAGTTTTATCTTAATGGTAGATTTTAATATTCACTATCAGGTATCTGGTAATCATGACTTGAATAATAAAAATGATTTTTAAACATCAATTCCCCAAGAACTTAATGCACGCACGCACGCACGCACGTGCGTGTGCGCGCGCACACACACACACACACACACACACACACACACAATGGTAGTTTAGTGAAAGAATAATGACCAATATTGAAGGATTTTAATAAGTTTCAATAATATATGTAGTAGTTATCTCCCTTTTTTATTTATATATTGGTTATCATTCTTTTCTTGTTTGACGAGTTTTGCGTGTGTTTCGTGCGAACTATTAAACTTGCTATAACTTACTGTTTTTACAATTAAATATACCACACTTGAGATTATCAATTTTTGTACAGGGATAAGCAATATTAGTAGAAAAAATGACAAAGTCTATCCATACGAAAATAATTTATTTTATTGACTTATTCAGAAAACAAAAGATAGAGTTTGTAGAATATGAAAGTTCAAAGACGTCTTCTCTCACACCCTGGGCAATGCCAAGTACAGTTTTCTCCACTTGAAGACATACTGCTTAAGAAAATATTCTCAGTGATCAACCTTTCTTACCTCATTATTACTTTTTTCACTATGACCCTATTTTAACATGTAGCAACCTACACCCAATGGTGTAGGTCAATTGAATAAATACCTATATTGTTATTTATAGGAGAGTTTTGTTTTCCTTTCATTTGATGATCCTTTTGTAACAATTTTTTTTTTTTTTACATAGGCATAACCACTTATCAAGGCCCAGAGACCACTCAAGGATAAGGGTTAAAGAGTGTACAGTAGTCAATTGGACAATATAGTCATCGTTAGTAATGGAAATTTGGTAAATTTGTTAACTTGTTTAGTTTAGACTTGAAGACAACCATATTGTAGTCAGCTGGAAAGCAGGGAAACGGAAGACAATTCCACAGGTGTGCAGTTCTAAGAAAGAAGCTTTGATCATGGAATCCACATTTAGGTTTAGGCACAGATAAAGAGTGGGGAAAATTATTGATAGTGTGTACAGCTAGACGAGTGTTTATTGTGAAAGTTTGGCGAGGGGGGACCATAGATTGAAGCTCAATCGAGCACTTGCTATGAAAATAATGATAAAGCAGAGATAAACTTGCAACATCTCTTCTGTGAGATAGAGATTGCAGAGAAGAGAAAAGGACATCTCTTACAAGGCTACAAAATCTATTTTGAACTCTATCAAGGCAGGACCAGTCCTTTCTAGCAGCTCCTTCCCAGATGTGGCAACAGTACTCCATCCTTGGACGTACCTGGCTCTTATATAGATAGAAAATTTCATCAGCAGTGAGATATCTACTGGAGCGATAGAAGGATCCCACTATTTTTCCAGCGGCCTTGGCAACAGATTTGATGTACGCGTTCCATTTAAGATCAGGAGTAAAGGTCAAGCCCAGAAGCTTGTCAAAACATGAGGCCTCCCCAAGACGAGAGCCATTCATTTCAATTGATGCCAGATGGGGATCAGAATGTTGATTGGTTTTAGATGCATTAAAAGTAACCAGCCACTCCTTTCCCCATTGTACCACGTGCTCAAGATCAGAGGAGAGAGAATCGGAGAGAACTTGGTCATTTACGTTCTTAGATGTGCTACCATAGATGGTAGTGTCATCAGCATAAATGTCTACGAATGATGTAAGGATGTGATTTGGGAGATCATTAATGTAGAGCAGGAAAAGAATTGGGCCCAGGATGACCTTTGAGGGACTTCAGCATTAATACTGTGAGCTTCTGATTTCTGCTCATCAACTACTACTCTTATAAACCTATCAGAGAGAAATGATTTTATAATTGAGAAGACATTTCCAGCTATACCATAGCTGGAGATCTTGTGAAGTAAACTTTTATGCCATACCTTGTCGAAGACCTTAGATATGTCAAGAGCAATGCCCCTAGAAAGGTTGCCTCCATCGAGAGATTCTCTAATCCTATGAGATATAACTGTAAGCACAGTATTATATTGTAAATATTATAGGAGTTGGTTTTACAATTCATGCAAAGACCAAACCTCTATAAAATGGTGACTCCCGGTGTGATCTGAACAGAAAACCTTCCTTGCAGATATTAATAAAAATAAATAGATAAATAAAAATGGAGTTGTTTATTTTGTACAAAATTGTACCGTGAGGTAAAATACCACGTTGAGAAACTGGCGTGGTCTATCCTTATCTGGAAGGTAGATGGAACTCTTTTAATTTGTGGTAGGCACATATATGTCACGATAAAAAATACCCTTGATAGCCCTGGCGAAGCATCAAGTATTCAGCTACTGACAAGATGTGAATTACACTACAAACTCATATAGTGAGTTCAATCTCAGCTGCAGATGGATGGATGGAAAAAGGAGAATTCAGAGGGTTCCAAAAAAATTTTTGGGAAAGAAGAATTCTTTTACTTATAAGGAGAATTTCAGTACACACCTTCATTTTGGCTGTTGCCTCGTCCAATTAAGAAAGATTGAGCAGACATTTTCATTTAGGCTGGTGCATATATATTTTTAAATGGGATAGGCATGAAGATGCATGTTAGTGTGCCTGTTTTACTAGTGAGAAAGTGTGCTTATGAACCTGTGTGCTAGCAAAGTGTGTATATGTTGATGCTATATTTGGTAGTTTGTGTCTCTCATCATGTGTATGCTACTTACCAAAAGCTTTTCAGCTCAAAGGGTACAAGTGAAATTGTGCCATATTCATATGTGTTGTCTGGAAGAAAACAGGAAAAAGAGAAAAATCTTGTGTTTGGGTTTTTATAGTATGCATGAGATTTCAGCAGTGAATATCCTTTGTGCTGTGTTTGAAAGAAACTGCTGATTTAAGTGTTCCTCCAATTAAGAATCGATACATAAAACAACATTCACCACCGCTACTGCTTCTTACAATATTTAATCTTATTTTTTATTAAAGCATAATTTTAAGTAAAAATGTGTTGCTTGGGAGCAATGAAATCCTCCTCCAAAGCCATTTTATTCTAAATAATAAGTAAGCTCAAACTGGGACAGATTTCAATATTCATTATTAGGTACCATAACTTGAATAATAAAAAATGTGTGTGATGGTAGCTATCTTAATGGTAGACTTTAATATTCACTATCAGATACCTGGTAACCATGACTTGAATAATAAAAATGATTTTTAAAATCTCAATTTTCCAAGAATTTAATGCGCGCGCGCACACACACACACACACACACACACACACACACACACACACACTGGTAGAGAGAACTTGAATGCCTACTAGACACTATCCTCGAGTGTCTAAGGTCTCTCTGTACAGGGGTTTGTCAGAACAACCTGGCATGGGGATACTTTTCCATAGAAGTAAACCCTGACCAAATATTCAAAATCACATAGTATTCACAGCCAAATAAGATCTCCTTTCTATGGATAACCCACATTAGCTTTTACGAGGAATAGCACACTTTCTCCAAGTGATGTTACCTCAAGTAATATCATGAAGCTTGATATTCCACCAGACTAGATAAATTCTTGTCCTGGAATCCAGTAAGACCAAGAAACCAAAACATAAGATATACTACATAATATAAAAATGGTTAATTGGGCAGAGGAAAATAATGTTCTTAATTTCTTTACTGACTCAGTGTTTTAGAGATAAAGAACATTCTAATATCACCGTATCTCATATAAAGTTCAAGTGTTAGCCCCAGGTAGTGGGCCCCTTCATTTCTGAGAACTTTGACTGAAGTAAAATAAAACAAAAGTAATTTAGCATTTATTCACATTTACCATAATAAAATTATTGAGAAAGAAATATTTTATTTATTATTTTTATTGTTTTGAATCTTTTGAGATGAAGCTTCATACAAGGTGTCTTCAACAAGTTTCGAGATTTTTTTTGTATAGGCATTTAAAATTGTTGTGAACTCTTGAAAATTCAGTATGTTATTGCTATATATCTTATGAGATGATTGACTAATTTTTATAATTTTAATTTTATAATTTCTAAGTTTTTAGAAATTGGAATACACCCTACTAAAGCCTGATTTTCACAGTTGATGAATTTCAAAAATGCAATCTGGCATTTTTCCCAAGTTAAGAACAGAATTTACTTGCATATTGTTCTTCAAAATTGTCCTCACGTCCAGATTGCATTTTTATAAATTCACCAACTGTTACAATCAGGATTTAGTAGAGTGTATTTCGATTCTGCTATAGGTGCTCATTTGAACTTGAAATCATAAAATTTGGTCAGTCATCTCAGATGTATAGCAACAATATACTGAATTTTCAAGAGTCTATGGCAATTTTAAATGTCTGTACAAAAAAGGTCCGGAAACTTATTGAAAACATTTTGTATGTGGAACTTCACAGCAGTATGAAAGATATTGAGTGAATTATTTATGGTTTTAGAATTACATTTGATTTTGAATTTACAGTTACATTTGATTAAAAAATAAAAGTACAGAAAAAATCTTTATAATGTATGTACTCGTCATGAGATGAAGATGTCATATTCTAAAAATTGCGAAAATTGATCAAGTAGTGTTTTTTTAAATTAAGAAGCCATGAGGAGGCTGAGACTGGCCATATTGTTTAATATTCTGCTAAAATTCAAGGGCGATAACTCAATTCGACTACAGAAATTTTGTTTGTATTCAAGATAACTAAAACTTTTTAATCCCTAAAAGTTGTAAAATTTGACTTTTTTATTAAAAAAAATTACTTAATCAATTTATGTAATTTTTGAAATACGACAACTTCATTCCGTGACAAGTACGTACACCATAAAGATATTTTTTTATTTTTGTTTTTTTAATCATATGTAATTCTAAACAAGCACCATATTCTTTATTATTGAAACTGAATTATCTAGATATCATCAGTGTTAGAAAGTGAGTCAGAAAAGGTCTTACGCCAGCACATTTTTTTCGTCTCAAGGGCCCTGTAGACATTCCTAGGACCATGTCAAAAAGATTTGTATCTTGCTGAAAACATGAAACCAACATTTTGGTAATTTTTCAATTTTTATACGTTTACTACGCCTATTAATTGATACAAAATTCACAAGGGGTTTCCATTAGTTTGTTCAACCCTCATATATATATATATATATATATATATATATATATATATATATATATATATATATATATATATATATATACATTCACATACATATATATATATATATACATTCACACTGATAGAAGCTAAAGATATATATATATATATATATATACATCTTTAGCTTCTATCAGTGTGAATGTACGTGACAGTTTGTGTAAGTCCAGTAGGCACTGTAGACAGTCTGTATATAATAAAACAATATTTTACAATCTTGTAATTTATTTATGAAAGTATATATATTTTTTTTTTTACAAAAAATAAATATGAGAACAATATATATAATGTGAGATTTTATTCAAAATTCTATCTCAAGTCACTCGGGAATCACATTAATTGATCTTCCTAGAAAATCTTGTAGAATGGTAGTGTTCATTCAGCCATTCATTTGCCTGGGAGATGGTAAGGTTGATGTCATCCACATGAATGGCCAGCTAGAAACCCTGATCTAACACCATGTGACTTGTTTTCTTTTGGATTGGTTAAAGGAACAAGTTTACTCTAAGAAGTCAGCAACTTTAAAAGAACTTGAAGCACGACTTGAGAAGTGATTTCTGCCATTCCACAACAGCTTCTAGGAAAATCAGTTCCTGCAATTCATGAGTGGCTGGAGCAAATTAAGATGAATAAAATTGGGCAACCATTTTTTTTTTTTTTTTTACTTTTTGAATATTGTCTAGATTTCTACAACTGATTTAGGGTATTTTTGCACTGCTGAATCAGGAAATGGTATCCGTTTCTCTCTATCAGGTTAGGTTTTTGTGCTAAGTTGATTTGAAAAAAAAAAATCAGATCTTGTGACAAAATCGATTATATTTTTGTGGTATTATCGGCTTAATCAACACATATCATCCTAAATATGTTTTTAAGAGAAAAAATGTTTTGCCAACAACATGTATTGATTGGATGATAGAAATATCGATTATTATAAACTGAATGGTGAGCATTGATCAAAGTAAGTACATGTAAATTGCATGTTGCTTTATCATTGTTCAGACTTCAGGGCTTGAACTTCCATTTTTTCAAACTCCTTGAATGCTCAGTGGTAGAGAGGTCTCTCTTCAGATTCCAACAGTAGTCAGCCATCATGACTGCATCCCAGCGACTCTGATACCTGGTCTCCATCTCTTCCAGGTTCTGCTGGAATCTCTCCTCCTGCTCGTCTCACATTTAATCATATTTGAAAATAAGTAGTGCATCTTGACACTCATGTTGCAGCCCAGGTTTCTGAAAACAGTCAACATGTTGTTGACAAGTTCTGCATAATTTCTGGCCTTATTGTTCCTATTTACAATGTCTCCCTGCGGGATAGAGTTAGGGTCGTTTTTAGATGTGGAGAAAAGGAACAAAAATAAAAATTGTCTCAGTCGTGAAGGATTTCTCCTCCACTGACAGAAAACAAGAAATTGAAATGTAGCATCTGAAGAACAGATACTACACTTTGATCAAGTATTGTGTTGACTAATGTTGAGACGATTAATCTGAATAAGGAATTGGAAAAAATCGAAACTTTTCAGAGTATTGGAATTGGAAAAATTTGTGCCTAATTTCCGACTACAAAAATGATTCTTTTAATTATTATTTTTTGTCTGTTTGTTTAAAACTTAATTTTCCATTGCCGGTGCTAAGGATAAAATGATAAATATTTATTGATTTTTAAACTATCAATAAAACTAAAATTTATAGATCATCATAATGCTTGCAGGCAAAAACGGAATTGGAAAAAAATGGCCTGGGAAAAATGGCACAGGTAAAAATGGTACAAGTTGATAAATAGGGGAAAAATGGCACAAGTGGATAAATAGGGGAAAATGGCACGAGTGGATACATGGGAAAAATGGCACAAATGGATAAATAAGGAAAAATGGCACAAGTGGATGAATAGGAAAAAATGGCATGAGTGGATAATTAGTAAAAAAAAAAAAATAGTACATGTGAAAAATATAGATGAACATCACACAATGAGTTTTGGATACAGTAAGCAAAAAGGAAAACATTAATAAATTTATCAAATTAAAAATATTATATCTACAATTAAAAGTAGGTGAGAACTTCTGATACCCCCTCTCCAAAAACAATGAGAGCCCACATTTCAAGGTGAATTTTAGAATCGGAATCCCAAATAGTATTGGAATCAGGAATTTAGAACAGAATCGATACTCGTATCCGAAACGGGAAAAAATATTGAAATCGTCCCATCCGAAACAGGAAAAAATATTGAAATCTTTTCCAATCTGGAGCCGAGACTTAAAAGTAACATTTTTTTTTTTTTTAATCAAATTTGTTGTTTTGTGCATAACTTAGCGTTCACTTGATCACTCATAACTGAATCTAAATATTGGTCATGGACTAACTGATTTAATCTTGGGATATCTAGATGATAGAAAAAGATGAAAATCAAACTTTAGTTAGGTTCATTAGAGACTCGCCACTTGGCCCATATCTTATATGATTTTGATCTGGAAAAGTTCGGTTATGGTCGAAATTTTTACAGAATTTCAACTTGAATTTTAAAAAAATTTAGGCTATGGATATGATGTTATTTGATGACAGTAACCACCATACAAAATTTCCAGATATTTTTTTTTATCAAGATCAGATAAATAATTTTTGAGTTATCAATGTTTCTGTGGCATAAATATGAGAATATTTAATAAAATATGGAGGAATACGGTCCAGATAAGACTTTAACCTATCCTTACATTATTATGCAAACGTATGCAGTTTCATGACTGACTTACATATGTTCTTGTTTTTGCATATACAATTAATATTTAGTAGGGCGCCCAGCATTGTCCGGCCATAAAATACGTTTAAAAATGATATCTTGATTAATGCAGATTTTATATTTATTATTATAATATATTGGACTCAATGTATAGTAATGATTTAAAAAGTTAAAAACAAAAAAATGACTCGTGTGCCACCACCAAGAGTCAAAACCAAAACGTTTAGCTTACGATTTATTTTTGCCTCTGCCGTTAATGACTGAGTTATCAAAGCATGTTTGCTACAAGGTTAAAAATTAAGACATGAACCAATAGCTACTACGTTATGCATGCGTATTCGTAATGCCAGCTTTCGACCTACACCGAGCAAAATTCATTTTTTTTTTTAAATTTTTACACTTTTGTACTGATTTTCCCGGGCTAAAACCTAAATATAAAGTTTTGCATAGGTTAGAATACCCTATATGCAGTGGCGGCTCGTGCATGGAGTTGTGGGACTGCAGCACCCCCAAATTATTTCTACACAATATTAATGATAAAATTAAAAATAATACGTTTGTTTTTTTATTATTATTATTTTTTCTATGTGTACATCATAAAATCATTAAGTTTTATGTCGGTATCTCCAAATTTATATAAAAATAAAACTTGCTTCGACCTGTGAAATTCACAGTTGCACTTTCTTCATGAAATTCTCTTCTGCGCATGCGCGCTTATAGACAGCCGATAACGGCCGCTGGGGAACTGTCGCTTCTCGCAGTTCCGCGTCTCAGATGCTCGTGAAATTCGGTGTTTGCTTAGAGTGTGCGCCTGTACTTATAAATATGATAACATTTTGTTATTGAAAAAAAGAAGGAGGCTTATTTACATTTTTTTTTAAATTATTATTAAAATGTGCATATAACGTGTTCTTGTACATAAAATATTGTGCTTTTTTTTTTTTAATACGCATACTTTTAGCGTTGCGATTTAATTCGGTAGCAGATGGAAATATATGATATGCAGAACCTGTTTTTTTTTGTTTTTTTTTTAAGTATTCGGGGATTTAGCAGTGAAGCTAACATGCGACTTAAGGTAAAAATCAAATATACAATAAATAAATCTTACCATAAAAATAAAATTACTTTTCCACCTACTTGCCTTTTTGTTTGTTTGTTTGTTTGTTTTTTTGTTTGTTTATGACCATCTTGCGTTGTGATCGTTTAATTTTGAGTTTGTTGTGTATTTATATACATTTAATTACAGTTTATGACGGACAAGAATATACATAAAAACCTTTACAACCAAAGGACAAATAACACTTATTTGGAAGTTTCAATATCTAGCCAATTGGGAACATATCTGGTCCATCTTTGGTCTTGTTTGACAGAAAGCTGCAATGGAAATTCTTCCCATGAAAATGACAGAGCCTCACGTTTTATTTTTGGCAATTTTTTATTCCAAAGTGTTTTTTCCTCTTTTGGAAAGTTGCAACGTTATTCTGATTATCGCCATTTCTGACCCCTTCTACTTGAGGCCATCTTAATCTGAAGACCATCTCTGTCCCTCTCCCCACTCTGACTTTGTTTAAAGTACTTTTTAATGCTATTTATTTTGCAACAACTAAACTTTACAAAAAAAACAAACCTCTTTACATTTTTTCCTAGAAGCAAACAAGCAAACAAGCGAAGAAACATTTTATGTTGAAAATAAATTTTAGTTAGAAATCTTTTTAACTTGTATGTTTTAGATATAAAAAAAATTAGCATTTATTTGCCTCCAACGAAGACAATGTTAGAAGTTTTACACTTTGAAAAATGTTTTTTTTTTTTTTTTGCAGAAGGCTTTTTAAAATTAAAATGTGTTTGTAAGTAAAGAAACAGTTTTCATAATTATGCATTTTTAAACTTTACATTGAATTTGTTTGTAGATGGGGCAGATAATACGCATTAAAAAAAAGTAATTAGAAACCCTTCTGGACTGAGACAATTTTAATTTTTTGTTTTCTTTGAGGAGAAAGCTACATTAAATTCGATGTTTTATAATGCTTATATATGACATCCTATTTTCTTATAATAAATCTCCACTTTATGTCGATTTTTACCGGCATGGGAAGGTCAGTAAATAGCCAAGTTTGTTTGTTCTTTTTATATAAAAAGCAAGCTGTTAAAAGATTTGTAAATAAAATTTTGTTTCTTTAAATATTTTTGTTTGTTTGCTCATTGTATAAAGATGTAAACTTTTTTATTTTTCATTTTATTCACAAATACGTTTTGTTATAAATACATTTTTTAAAATAAATTTTGGAAATAAAACTGTTATTAAATAAAACGCTATTTTCAAATAGTACACTCCTAAATTTCAAAGTTTTCTTTTTTTTTTTTTATAAAAAAAATAAGTTATTAGAAAATTGTAAATAAAATGTATTCTTAAAAATGTTTTCCGTTTGTTTGCAAAAAAATACAAAAAAAGAAAACAAAAAAAGACGCAAACTTTTATTTAATCTGAAAAGTTTAAAAGGAATAAATGTATATATTATTTTTATTATTCTGTAAAGTGTACACAATTTAAAAAATATTTTTAATAAAAGTTTTGCATATTATCCATTTGTGATTGATTATTTGCCTGCGTTATATATTTGAATATTTATTTGAATGTTTGTTTATTATTTGATTAAATATTTACTTATATATTGGAATTTCTTTTACAAAATATTAAAACAATACATAAATTTTTGAAGCAGCAGCACCCCCAATAATCTCAGGCACGAGCTGCCACTGCCTATATGTTACGTTTCATGTCTATAGACCAAACACTCTCGGAGGATTTTGGTAGACAACATATTTTAAACAAGAATATATATGTATACATAAGTATATATGAAAAGAGTTTTGTGTTTAATATAAACTCTTTACACAAATATCACGCAAGTAGAAATCATTTACAGCCTTTGATGTGTTGCCATAGATGGTCATGTCATCAGCATAGATGTCAACGAATGATTTAAGTATGTGTTTTGGGAGATCATTGGGAGAAGAGAGTTGGGCCTAGGATGGACCCTTGAGGGACTCCAGCATTAATATTGAGGGCCTCTGATTTCTGCCCATCAACCACTACTCTTATGAGCCTATCGAAGAGAAATGATTTTATGATCTTGTGAAGTAGGCCCTTAACCATACCTTATCGAAGAGCAATTGCCCTAGAGAGGAAGCCTTTGTCACGAGATTCACTAATCCTATGAGATATAACAGTTAGCACATCTGCTGTAGATCTGGCAGAACGGAAACCATATTACATGTCACTAAGAAGGTTATTTCTGCTGAGGTGGTTGACTACTTCTCTATGTAATATGGATTCCAGCAGCTTACTCATGACACACAGGAGACTTACTGGTCTGTACTGAGAGGGAGAGGACTTATCACCTGAGTTCTTAAGTACAGGGCATACTGATGAGGTTTTCCAGGGTGTTGGGAAGCACTTCTCTTTAAGGCAACGCTTAAATAGTTTTGTAAGTATGCGGGCAAGTTCTAGTTGAAGCTTTTTCAGCACAATGATTGGAATGCCGTCAGAGCCAGTTGCTTTACTGGAATCAAGGTTCTTGATTAGCTTGGCGACATCACACACAGATATTTGTATGTTGCCGAGCGTATTGTCCGCTATAGGAGGAAATACAGGGAGTTGATGGCCTTCGTCGCATAGGGTAGAATTAGATGCAAAGTTCTTGGAAAATAGTTTGGCCTTGTTTGATGCTGACAAGATGACCTCAGGTCCATTGATGATGGTTGGGATAGAACGCACGCTTCTATTTTCTTTTAGTGGGGAAATGTACACACACAGATTCACACACACACACACACACACACACACACACACACACACACACACACAGAGACAATTTCACTTTTATAGATATATAATAATAAATTATCTGTACACCTGAAGTATTACTGCTGGCTTTTTCTTTTGCTCTCTCTCTCTCTCTCTCTCTCTCTCTCTCTCTCTCTCTCTCTTATTGGCTGACTTTGTTTATGTCTTATATTGACACCCCCTACATTCCTTGATCAGAATCTTACTGTTCGCTTATTTCGACAATCAATTTGAAATTTTGATTGTTTTATTGCTCTGCACTTTTAGCAATTCCAATCCAATTAAAATATATACTCTCATTGTTTCATAATCTGGATTATTTGATTGGAATGTAAGATTGATGTCATCACTCAGCAATCCGATTTACATCTGGTTTTGCCCGGATCCATAATTTTGATTATGTAATGCATCCAACATTTTCCTGGCGTTGTTCATCACCTATGCAACTCTCCATCTCTCACCTTCTAAATCTCAACTCGCCCACCCGGGCCCTACAGGGCCTGGGCAACAAAGTTCAAGCAAAAACCATATGTGGGGTTGCCCCCACATATAAGACCATTGCTCTTGTAGCAATCACTTATTGGTCAATGTAGGGGACACCCTTCATACCAATTGTCACTATCCAGTTCCCTCTCTGGGGAGCTGGTCCTCTTCCTCCTCTCTCCACATTAAAAAATGGCCTTGTGCCTAATTTGCTCCATGGGGAAGCAAATAAATATAAACTCACCTTCTAAATCTCAGTCAAGACTGACTCTTGTCTCTTGCTACGATCCTTTTGATCCATCTCAGTTGAGCTGTATCACCGTTCTTCTTCTGACAACCAGCGTCTCCTGGATAGGTCTACTTTCCACTGAAAATCATAGACATCTATTTTTTTTTCTCAGCTTACTTACACTAAAAATTGTCTCCTGTTTTCTTCATTCTCTATCTTGAATATATTATAAACAAGGAAGGCAGTATTAACTACGAGTTGCAGTGGAGGATAGGTAAGGCTTGCAAGATCCATAGAACAAAACATTCACTCTCAGATCTGAATCAAGATTTTTATAACAGCAACATCTTGTGCACACTTTTATATGGAAGGGTAAATTGGTATCTCAAAATTAGCTAAAACAAGAGGTTAGTTGCGTTTGATTCCAAGTGCCTTAGTAAAATTTAAAGGTCAAATGGAGTGATCAAATTACCAACCAAGTCAGAGACCACACTAACCAACAGGTAGCATTATCAGTAATCTGCAAATGGCACCTAGGCTGGCTCGGACATACCCTACGACTGGTCCCAGAGAGAATTGCCAAACAAGTGCTTGGATGAACCACTAATGAAGAAAGAAGACCAAAATGAAGTGGAAACAGACAATTGAGAGAGATTTGATTGCAACAGGAAGAATATGGAGGGATGCTGTGGATCCGGTTTCAGACCAAAAATGATAGTATTCTTCTTGTGCTTCACAGGATGGGGTATTCTTAAGCATAAGTATCTTGAGAAGCTTTTAATGGCGTCGCTTTGTCTGGAAAGTTCAAAGGATCAGTCAGTTTTATGTTGTCATTCATTATTTTAGCTAATCACTTCTGGTGGTCCTAGTTCTTTCTTTTTGAACCCCATGGTTTTTATATTCATTTAGTGTCATTTTTCATGGTTTTGTTGGTGTATGTGGCAACATCAGGCTTGTCTTGCCTATGATTGTCACAGATATAGCTCTTATTAATCCCATATATAGAAGTAGCAATGCACTATCACACATGCACACATACGTATGTATGCCAGCAGCATTCATCCTAGGTGGGTTGAACCAGCTTCCTCCAAAGTAGCAAGTGTCAAGGGAATATTAATTTACAAAGGGTCCCCAGTTTTATGTATATCCCAGTTAAGGAGGATGATGACGTTATTTTCTTAATTTTTTTTTTTTTTCAGTTATTACAGAGAAGTATCAATGTCCTCCTGCATACAACACTTGGTATTCCCAAATGATCACCAACAAATCAGGCTCAACGTTGTTTAACTTTGGTGATTTAACGAGAACCAGTGTGTCAACATGATTACTCCCCACACATGCACACACACACTGTACATGTTAGATGTTCACAATAAAGAATGTTGATCAAGATTAGTTCAAATGGTCAATAACTTGGAAGCCACATGTTTCTGGACTCATATTTATATAATAACTTCTCCATTATTCATACATACAGAACATAATGTTATGCCATCGATTTTTAAAAACTGTATAAATAGAAGTAAACTTGCCTGTTTGCAACAAAGTTCTGACAATACTGAACATATTTATTGGGACTATGATGTAAAGCATAATCACGTTGACACACCTGTTCTTGTTAGGTCACCAAAGTTAAGCAACATTGAACCTGGTCAGTACTAGAATGGGTGACCATTTGGAAATTCTAGGTGCTGTATGTACTCTCTTCTTGTCTCGGCATTGTTTCCAGTCGTCCAGGACTTCTCTTTGCCACTGGACTCAGGAAAGGTGTGGTTGGAGATTGCACAACACTTGCCTCATAATCACCTTTGGAGCTACCTTGACAGAGGGCGGGGTATCCATTATCTTTCAAGACTAGACGGAGGCTCCCAGTCCAGTTCTATGAAGTCAGAGATGATAACTTGGCAATATGCATAGTGTCTAGCATGTTGGCAATGACCTTCATCTCAATCAGAGCTGTTGAGAAAGATTATGCTCATTGCAACTTAAATAAAAAAAAGTAATTCTATATTCTAATTGAATGACAATTTTGTTTTGTTTGTCAGTTTCTGTTCGCCCTCCAATCTAAAAATGCCAGATGAATAACAAAAGGCTAAAAGTTAAGTAACTTTAAACTAAAAATGTATATGTACGCATGCTCAGAAGTTAGTTAAGTTACTCCTGCCAAGATCAACTGTTTTTTTTAATTTTGATCTCTTAGAAGCATCAAAAGTGTTCCCAAGGTCCAAATACTCTATATATCAAGTTTCAAATCTGTAGACCAAATATTAAGAGAAGAGTTTAGTAGACATTTCACACACATTGACAAAATCACTTTGTTTTATATATATACTAGCAGGGCTACCCGGCGTTGCTCGGGACCGTATAAACAATGAAAAAACAAAAGCAGATATTGAACATATGTTTTATTCTTAGGGGAGAGGAATCTTTCATCTCAAGTTTTAGCGTTACAAACAAACATTTGTCTTTTATATATAGAGATAATGACAGGTTTTTTGGGGGCCCCCCTCGAAGATAACTGATCAGTTGACCAACTTCTAGTGGTCCGTTTGACGTGAAATTTCGATATTTGTCATCCGGGTGATGGGACTTCGATATGATACCAAATTTGTCAAGTTTGGTTCCGTCTTTCAAAAGTTTTAGCGTTACAAACAAACATACATACATACACACAGACGTTTGGCTTTTATATATATAGATAACATAAGTGTACCAGAACATTTTCATCTTAAACTTCTCACGATATAGAAACTATGCACAAAAAGAATTAAGCATAATACTTAAAATAAAACCAATCATCCAATAAGAAATCATTAAAAAGTAATAATTAATGAGTGTTTGCTTCTCAAAGAAATATGCAAATTAGTTAACCTTCATTAAGTTGCTTGCATATCTATAACGGAGTATATTAAGAAGTTCATTGTAATAATTTTTAAATAGAAAATGTAAGCTTTTAATATTAATGTCAGTGCAAGAACCCCTCCCCCACAACAAAAAAACACAACTTTATAGGTAATTAGATTTATTTTACTTTTGCTTACTCCAAACAAGGAATATTGCCACTGAGACGTAAGAAGCTACTGTAATTAGGGGATAAATTTATAGAAGGTATTTTAAGTAGGGAGTTATGCAGCAAGATATTTGTTCACATTATATTTAAATTTTTGGAGGATAGTACAGTTGGGGAAACAAGGCACATGAAGAGAATCTCAAAGACAAGCAGTCCAAGGAAACAAGCTATCAAGCAGTCCAAGGAAACAAGCTATCAAGCAGTCCAAGGAAACAAGCTATCAAACAGTCCAAGGAAACAAGTTATTACAGTAAAAAGTTTTCTAGCATCCAGGAACCTCTACAGTAAACGGATGGGACCTTGTTGTTAGTCAGTATCGTCAAGGGTATTTAAGTTTAGGGGATACAAGTGCAATAAATTCATCAGAGCACACGTTGTGGAAGTACTTGTAAAACAAGCATAGGAATGCAACATTCTAGTGATAGGGCAGTGGCTGAAGGTTGGTTAACAGTGTGGGACCTATTTGGTTAGAAACTATATTTTGTACCTTGACCAAGAAGAGACTAATGGTTGGAGCACCAGCCCAGATATGGCAACAATACTCCATGCATGGGCAATGGTGGATTTATAGAGATATAGGATACTGACAGATGTGAATAGTTTTCTTGTCTAATAGATAGCCAACCTTCTTTGCAGCAAACTTGGCCATATCTTCTATGCATTTATTCCAATTAATGTTATCTGTGGGTGTTAGACTAAGGTGTTTAAATGTGGAGATCACAGGAAGATTATAATTACTTAAGGAATTATTATCCAACCTGTAAATCTGTTTAATAAATGTGAAGCTTCATACTTCGTCCATATCATCATTTTTTTGGTCTCTGATAACAATGGTTATTATGAGATATAAAAGTTTCAATTCACCTAAAACCTTTTTTTCTTTTTTTTTAATTCCAGAAAACAATACTTATGGCAAACAAATCATTTAACACCACATGTATTTTTTATATGTTTGCATAACTCTTTCCTAACCAGGTTAGTTATGCTGATTGAACTTTATAAATAAAACTGAGGTTCTTGTCCGGAATTCAAAATGTATTAGAAGAAAAAAAAAAAAAAAAAAAAAAAAAAGAAACCCTAAAAAATCTTTATGATGTACGTACCCATGATGAAATGAAAATATCATACACCAAAAATTAAGCAAATTGATCAAATAGTTTTATTTTTATAGAGAAAATCATTTTTAAGCGATTAATAGAACTTCATATACATTAAAAACATAAATCTCGCAAACTTGAATTATGTTGAGTTATCTCCCTTTGTTTTGTTTTCTTTTTAAGATTGGTTTTAAAATGGTGGATAAGACAGCTATTTTTCGGTTACTCATAAAATTTGATTTTCTTATTTAAAAATAAAACTACTTGAACAATTTACATGATTTTTGGAATAAGATATTTTTGTTTTGTCAGGGGTGTATACATCATATAGATTTTCCTTTATTTTGTTTTTTCTTTAATAAAGGGGAATTCTGGACAAGAACCAAAACTGATTTAAATTATAAAGGAGCTTATCTTAACTTATAATTGATGGTAACCCGCTTTCTTCATATGTAGCCAGGCGAGAAGGATGGATATTTACTCAACACCTCTTTTCTTCAAGAATGGGACATTTCAGCAAAACCAATTCGCCAGAGGGACAATTTGGCATTGACCATGCAAGTTACATTTGTGGGAGCCTTTCCCAGTCTCACACAAAAACACGCGTTCACATCTCAAGCCATTTTTCTTGTCATACACATACGCACACACATACACACACGTAGATATATTCACGTTCACGTACATACACCCACATTCACATGCATACACACACATGCTAACGTACACACATGTACGCACACACATACGCACACATGGGCAACGTCACTTCCCCTTTGAAGGAAATCCACACATGCGCAAAAGACCACCGGACACAACTATAAAAGCAAGAGCAATAAGCTGCTTCATCCTTTTTCGACTTAGCTCTCAAGCTGAGCAGTTGTCGGACCATTCGCCATCCATTCGGGGCGCCCGTGCACGTCACATCCCCTGCTACTGTATGTGTGGGGGCAAGAGTTAACACACAGTACGTACACCTTACACGTTTTCTATCTCCATGGCCTGGATTGACTTTTTCTCATTTTCTCTCTCTCTCTATACTACAATAGACTTTCCTTCTCACCAGCTAACAGCGAGAGACGCACACCAAACTGGATTGACTTTCTCTCTCTCTACGACAATAGACTTTCCTTCTCACCAGTAAACAGCGAGAGACGCATGCTAAACTAAACGCGTGCTGTACCCTTTTCTTTCATGTGTTTCTTCACAAAATAAATTCTAGTTCGTTTACTTCAAATAAACACATTGTTCGTTTCTTCCTCAATGCAATTTATTTTTCATATTTTGTACGACTGGGTAATATAAAATAATATATTCACCAATCCACTACACATTTTTATAAAGATTTCATGACTTTTTTTTTAAAGTAATTAAAAACAATATGAAAATATATCACTTCAACTGTTTTAAGGAAAAATTATGTTTTTGCCAAACTCTTCTGGGTTAACCATTCCATAAATTTTTTTAGGGTTTAAAGCATGAAAAAATAATTTTTAGTTCTTTTTTGTAAATTAAGAAAAACAATGTGAAAATATAATCTCGTTGACAACTGAATGTTGTCTGTTTTTGTGTTGTACTTTAAATAAAAACGGTTCAAAGTTTTTACTGTTTTTTTTTTACATACGCATCACCACTTATCAAGGCCTTGAGGCCACTCGAAGATAAGGTTAAACAGTACACAGTAGAAATTGGGCAATATAGTAATCGTTGGTAATGGAAATTTGGTAAATTTATTAACAACTGCAACGGCTCATCAAAAACTTGTTTACGTTAGACTTGACGACAACCATATTGTAATTAGCTGGAAAGCAGGAAAACAGAAGACAATTCCATAGGCGTGCAGTTCTAAGAAAGAAGCTTTGCTCATGGAATCTACGTTTAGGTTTAGGTACAGATAAAGAGTGGGGGAAATTATTGATAGTGATTTCTGCTAGACGGGTGTTTCTTGTGAAAGTTTGGCGAGGGGGGACCATAGATTGGAGCTCAGTCGAGCATTTGCCATGAAAATAACGATAAAGCAGAGACAAACTCGCAACATCTCTTCTGTGAGAAAGAGGTTGTAGAGAAGAGAAAAGGACATCCCTACGAGGCTACAAAGCCTATTTTGAACTCTATCAAGGCAGGACAAGTCCTTTCTAGCAGCTCCTGCCCAGATGTGGCAACAGTACTCCATCCTTGGACATACCTGGCTCTTATATAGATATGTTTATATTAATTAAACTGTTTTTTTTTTTTTTAAGGAAAACTCTTCTCGGTTAATTTTTTTATAATTAATTTTTTAGGATTAAAATCTTTAATTTTATTTTAATTAATTAAAACAATACGAAAATATAATCTTGTTTGTTCCTGTGTTGCGTTTTAAATAAACATTGTTATTTTAAAGTTCTTTTTTTAATCAAGTTAAACTTATTAAAAGAAAAAAAATTTATTTCAATTTTATTCAAAGAAAAGAATATCTTTATTTACTGAATTAATTTTGAAAATATAGACAAAAAAAAACTTAGACTATAACAACGAATTTGATGCTGAATCGTCCAAGCTGAAACGGCAATGCCGAGACGTACCACACCCTTTTTCTCCATACACAACCATCTACAAATTGGTGCTTGCAACATTTTCTCACATCTTTACAAATATGTTAGCTTTCATACTTCATCCATTGGTAATTTTTTTATCTGTTATACTGAAAACAGCAGATATTACAAATATCTATATAATTATAAAACTCAAATGACCTTGTAACGATGTATGTAACCCACTTTCCGGTTTACGACATCCGGTTGCGCAGGTGCGCGCATAAACATTAACCAATAACAACGTAACCAAATAAACACACATCACTTCTTTTGCAGATTTTGACCTGCGCACTGAAATTATTAACGTTATTATTTCGAAATTATTATTTAACATGGGAAGAGTGGGGTTTAAAATAACTTAAATGTAATACAGAAATGAACGATGTAAAAAAAAAAAAAAAAGCAAACAGTATTAACAATTGTTTATTTGGATAATTTAAACGCGAAAAAAACAAAAAACAAAAGAATTGGGACGCTGAAATATTAACGTTATTATTTCGAAATTATTATTTAACATGGGAAGAGTAGGGTTTAAAATAACTTAAACATAATACAGAAATGAACGATGTAAAAAAAAAAAAAAAAAGCAGATATATCAAAATTTGAATTTAACTAAGTACTATGGTATCTGTTCAGTGCACATTTACCTCTAAGTATGGCCAACCACTTATAATTCAGTAACTGTAAATTTCTTTTTTCAAAAATAATCAATTATAATAAACAGAACGACTCATAGAAATCTATCTATATTCTTTTTTCATTTTAATATACTTTCATAGAAATGTTTCTGTTATGTCAAAAAAATCTATTTTCCTTACGTCACAAGTGTCACACTCATACATGAATTCCATAGCTAATATAACATACTGACCCAACGGGTCACGGGTAGTCTAGTAAAATATATATTCTTACAAGTGACAATAAGACATGTATGTAAATGTGTTAGATATAAAAACAGAAACTGGAGAGTTATCTGCCCTTGAAATAAGGTAGGCCATAATAATTAGAGGTAAATAAAAAAATTCCTTGCAAAAATACTAACATCATTTCACATTCAACAGCTTTTAAATTAGCATTTTAGTTTAACTTCATGCTTCATCCATTTTTTTGCTTGCTATTGCTACTAAACTGATAACAGCAGTTATTATTAGACATAAAAGTTTCGCATCACCTGAAATTTTTTTTTTTATTGGTTATATAATGTCAAGAACCAATATTTATTGCAAACAATTCATTTAACACAAGTTGTTATTTCATTTTCAGGTGGAGATTGAAGAATTGTAGTCATACCTTTGTGGCACACAAAAAAAAAAAAATAGGCAGAGGTGTCCCTCTCTTTTATGCAATCTTGAACCAGTCATGTTTGAAGAGATAAACCAGAAATCTTTTTTGCCGTGTGAAATTGTCATCAATTAAAACGCCAATAATTTTAATATATGACAAAGATAAAGATGCAGTCAATCACTGCCCCCTCTCTGTACTATACTGAAGTGGCTCAGAGGCGAGAGAATATAGCTTGCTAAAAGGTTCAGCCATGATGATGTGAAGAGTTGTCACTTTTTTTTAGCTAAACATTTTGTAATTAGATTAACTGGATAAAAATCAGTTGTCATCTGTTTCTTGTTTACATATACAAAAAAAAAAGCTGTATGAATACTACTACTTCGAGTTTCAGTTACATCCATTTGATTTAGGGCATGAATATTAGCAACATTACAGTCATGTGAACTATGGGAGATAAGTATATTAATTATATGGATTTTTATCTTTGTTTATCTCATATTTTAATGAATATTCCCAGATAGGCCAGCAATAATAAAATCTTTGTATAAAGTTAGCTATGTCTATGTGTACAGGATCCACACCTAAACTAATTAGCCGATTATTATGAATTTTGTGTCATAATGTGAGCTTTATTTTGTTTTGTAAAAAAAAAAAAAAAAAAAGTGGAAACCCTTTGTGAAACTCAGATACGTCTTCTTTTTAAAAAAAAAAATTGAATAAATATTAGACACTACCAAATAAACATTCTCCAAACTTCAGCTGGTTTGAAGTATTTTAAGCGGACATAATATGAACACAACCTCCTTGTCAGAATAAATGTCATGTAAGAACTCATCAATGAATGCCACTCATCCCTAACATAATAGAAATGATTCTCCTCACAAATAAACTAAAAAAATTTTGAAATCAATTAAAGTCTCATTTAGTCCAAAAAGAACTGGTCTTGGTGTTATATAATAGGGCCTCTACATCAGTAACAATTAAGTCAGCTAGTGTGAATTTTGACAAGGATCACCTTTAGTGCATGTTAGAATAATTTTAATCGGCAAACAGAATTGTACTCAGAAACGGGTGATGTGAAATTAAAGTGCCTGGGGGAGGAAGCAGAGGTCAAACACAGTAAACAAAACAGTTGAATGGTATAAGGATATGACGAATGAGTCACGTTTTTGAGCAAGAGAAAAACTTAGGTTTTCAGTTAGTCTCTCTTTACTTTTAAGAAACACGGCAAATGTCTCCGTGTCTCTTTCCTGCATGAGAAATTGTATTCCTTAGTTAAACAGAAGATTGCTGACTACTAGACAAAAACGGACACTCATGACATGGTAACAATAAAAGGGCCTGCATGTATGTACAGGGACTTTTGTTTGATTTATTGATTGCTTCTTGATAAAAATGTTACATTGGGTAAGCCCTTAAAATTGTGAAGTCTCAATTTGGGAGAATTGAGGAGTGTGAAGTTTTGCGATTGCTCCTAAGTTCATTCTAACCCAGAGAGATACTGGTTATAGTCAACTAATGTACTTCTTTACTTCCAGTGTAGCGCTACAAGAAGCGGTAACAAGGTAAATTAGTTCCTTCACTTTTGTTGTCTTTCAGTATTTCTGTTCTGAAGCGATTTATTCAAATAAAATAGAAGAGAAGGACATTATTGAAAAGTATACAATAAAAACTGACAAAATTATACAGATAAAAATAACACTATTTACACTTTGTAACTAGTTCATTACTTAAGAAGATTTTAAAAAGTGTTTTTAATATTTCTTTAAAAAGAAAAAAAAGTGCGCAGAAAATATTTTCAATAATTCTTTAAAAAAATTACAACTAATTTCAATAATTCTTAATTAAAATAAGACTGAAAAACTTTTCAATGATTATTAAACAAAAAAAAAAAGATCAGAAAAATGTAATAAAAGAAAAAGAATAGATGCACAGAGGAGATATAGGCATGAGAGAAAAAAAAAGCAAAGGAACTGATTTGCCTTGTCACCGCTTCTGATAACACTACGCCAGAAGTTAGGAAGTATGTTAGCTGACTATAACCGAGGTAGTATCTGTCAGGGTCCCATCTATGACTTGAATAAAATTTGTCTCAAAGCCAACACTAGACTCTGGTGGCCAGGATGTTCACCTCTACTTCACCCTAATATTCATCTTTCTCAACCCATTTTATCTTTTCTGCCTACCCGATTCCCTCCCCCTCTCTCTAACCAGCCTAGGTAAGACAAAACTTTGAAGAGCGTCACCTGTAGTTAACACTATTCCCAGGTTCACTCAGATCCAAAGTTAATTACCTTTCTGAGAGTTAAATCTATCCTTTATAAAATTAAAATGAATGATAGTTTTGCAGGTCAATCTGTTCTGCTTCAAACCATACCAGAAACACGGTTAATTATTAAACTGAAGAGTCACAATTTTCTGTTTATGCAATCGATGTTGATATTGTCAAAAGGAACTAGCCTCGGTGCCCGGCATTGTCTGGGTGTTTGTATGTGTGTGTTGAGCAAAAAAAAAATAAATAAAAATAAGTTGTAGTAGGCAGGTAGGCTCGAACTTGTGACGCAAAGGTGGAAAAGAAAGTGGAGGTATGTGTAAGGGTGTTGGTTGAACAAAAAAAAAAAAGAAAAGGAAAAGAAAAAGAAAGTTGTAGTAAGCAGGCCTGAGCCCTTAACGCGCTTGAGGACAAGAAGGTGAAAACAAAAAAAAACGGTCTTATCGATGTGCCCACTGTGATTGAGACGTCACAGGCACTCAAAATAACGTCTTTTATGCAAAGTTTGAATGACTCGACCCCTCCTTGTAGAAAAGTGCCCAGTTGAGGGTGAAGGAATTAATGTCTTTAGCCAATTTTTCGATATTTGTCGTCCAAAAGGTCGACCTTCAAAACGATACTGATCTCGTGAAAATCCGTCGCCTCTGTCGAAAGTTTTAGGCAGATATACAAATATGCATACATACATTTAAACAGACAGGTGAGATTTATATAATAGACTATGGTTCTTTGTTGTTGTAGCGAAATCCAACAGCCAAAACATTGAGTTTTCATTAAAAATAATAATAACTACTAAAAACTTTTATCAATTTCAACGATAAGCAATGCTACCTATCTAATTGTTATGTCACAATTAAAAGAAAATGTTATGTCACAATTAGTTAAATATTTCTGGAATATTACATGTATTTTCATGATTCAACGAAAAATTGATTTCGACCATGTTTGTTTTGCCACATGTGGCATAAACACAAGGGAAACAAAGAACTTATGTAAACTAAAATTGTTAATTTCTTTAAAAACTGTTTCCTTTAATAATTTTCTAACTGATTGTTTTTCATAATTTTTGCATATTTCGTTCATTGTGAAATGACAGTTCTGTAGATAGCATTGGTTTCACTTGAAATTCAATATTTCAATTTTCGAATTTCGCTTCAATAACAAAGACCCAGGGCTGCTTTGGGCTAGTCTCCCTGATGTAAATAAAGCGATCGCCTCATCTGTGTGTAAGAAAAAACATCTCATTTTATTGAAATTTATCCTGCAGCCTGGAATATCAAGTTCACATAAAACATAGTATGTTTTGATTTGATTTCAGTAAAAATGTTATATCTTTGTTAAAACACAAGATTAAGTAATGAAATTTGCCATATATGTGTATTTTTTGTGCAGGAAATCAGAATATGCTATTAAAAATCTTTAGAAATTAATGATTTCCAAATAATCTGTAGTAAATGCACATAAATATGCTGCAATTCCTTAATAATGCCATGTATCCATTTAAAGAAAAGTTAGAGAACTCAAAGCTGAATTGTAATGCATTTTATATACAACTGAAATCTGAAACTGTTTAAAAATGAATATATTGCAATATTTCTTTGGTATTATTATAGATTAACACCTTCCACCCCCTCTTCTTTGACCACCTCTCAAAAATAGGTTATCCTACCTTTTCAGACAATGTGAAACCCTGAAAAACTAATGAAAGATAAACAAAAATTATTTTAGAATTTAATGTAAAATTATTCACCATTTTATGCCATTCTAGCGTTTTAGGGAAATTAAACATTTTTTTCTATAGGATATAAATTTAGTGAGTTTTTTTTGTTGTTTTTTTTTTAAAGATGATTATGCATGGTTTTAGGAGTGTCTTTGTGTAATTATGGGAGGATGGAGAGGCTTGCCATTCTGACTTTAGGTTAATGTTAGGGCTTAGGGAAATTGTGTGAACATCCTGAAGACTTGACAGAAACAAGACAAAAACTATTTTAGAATTTAGAGTGGGGGTTGGTTTCACATGGATTTAGTATAATTAACTGTTGAGATTATTCTAGCATTTTAAGACAGTTCATCAATTTATTTTTTATGGGAAATAAATCATACGTCGAAGATGTCGTCACCCTCAGGCTCCTGTAGTTGCTACTCCTCTTCCTGATCACTGTCACATTGGCTTGCTTCACGAAGGTTTCTTGGTCACAAAAAAGCTAAAGGAAGTACTCCTTGTGGGGGGCAGGAATGTACAATAACAGATTTCGTACATCCTCAGTTTTTTCATGTTTTAGTAACAAGGGCTGCAGGTATTTTGGGATCAGCTGCACATTACTCGAGTAAACTTAGAAGGCGTACAGGCAGCCCGCCCAGGCATTATCCTGACACTACCAAGATAGTCACTGTAGTTCATTGTACACAGGTATTCCTCTTGGAAATTAAGGTGGAAAACAAACTTTCTCCAATTCTTAAACTTAAATGGTTCACTAGGTTTATGGTGAGTGATGTACCGATGAAGTTCAACAAAATCAAGAAAATCCGATCTTTTCATTTCAACATCATTGCCTTCATACATGGCATTTCTAATAATAGCACAATAGTCACTGAAACTGTAAACATCAGCATGGCCACTTTTTCAAAAGAACGATCATAGGCCATGTAGCTATGGCCGTGCATAAGATAAAAGTGTTCTATTTCTGTGAAACGATCACTATGAATTTCACAGAGCTAAGTTAAAATTATGTTAATGTTTTTTTATTCTGCCCCAGCCCCCACCCCCACATCACTAAACACTACTAGTTTCTCAAACTCAGACTTCACATATTCGTCAACCATCCACTTTCTCAGAAACTTGCAATGCCAGCTGACCCCCTGCCCCTTACCACTTTGTCCCAAACATAGAATCTGGATTTATTTGCTTTTAGATCATGAACACACAGGTTGTACATCCAAAGTTTTCGCTTATTTTTCAACGATAAGCAATGCTACCTATATACCTATCTATAATACGCAACACCCATTGAAAGTTTCGGTATAGGAAGTGTTCGCTGCAGATCTATGCAGATAACACACACTGTCATCCTCATTCTTGCTGTATTCTTTCATTATTCTGTCCTTCTGCAGCTTTTTCCTTATAGCTTTGAAATTCTTTTTCTTGCTTCATCCTGTCATGGTTGGCCTCCTTAGCTGCCCTTATAGTGATGTTTAGCCTATCGCAGGTTGAACAAGTCTGTTCTTTTTTGGGGGGAAGGGGAGGCTGAAAACTGATGTTGTAGGACCTGTTGAACACATTGCGGTAATAGCTCTCCTTCACCTTCTGTTCACCTGGATGTTCGAAATTCATCCACTCCAGGTACATGTTTTAAAGTTTGGTGACACTAAGGGAGGAGTTGAGGTAAGACCTGTGTAGAGGATTCTGCCTTTATATAATGGCTGGAAACAGTGAAAAAACTGATCTGCGGCTGTACCTCTGATCATGACTGGTGGTGGACACTTACCGCGCTTGTCTGGTACTGGTTTTCTACAAGCAGACACTTTCTTTAATGTTATGTCTACTCTGTCAAGCATGAGGCCGAGAATAGACACAAACTCTTTCTTACATACCTGATAGCTGGTATTCTCAGTTGACTGTTCGGACTGGGCTGGATCCCATGGTTTACGTCTCCGTTATATTGCCAACGGATGCACTAATATACATATTTTGCAGTTGTAAGTGTCAATAGCCCAGAATTCCTTAAAGATTTTTTTTCTATAACTGGCTGAGTCACCTTATCAAAATACTTGTCTTGGCATGGTTTTCCTATAGTATGAGCAGAAACTTTTGCCAGTACAATGGCTCACATACTCCTTGCTGAGATTCCTCAATATTTTCGCAATCATATGGGCCCATTTCTCTGGTTCTCTTGCTTTTTTTCCTGCTATGTGAAGGTCTTGGTTGGTCTATGTCATTGTCTGTATCACTTGTTTTCACTTAAAGGTGGAAAAAACTTTTAAAATACTCCAAAAAAATGCACAGAGTACACTAATGGCGTCATAGTATATATAACAACGGGAAAATCCATGATTTGGCTGAAAATCTTGTCCCGTGTGCTCTCATTGGCTGACGCTTACCAGTATGCCTCAAGGCGAGCAATTGGCTGGTGTCTCCCTCAACACGTGAATACGGAGTGGCGTTTACAGAGTTAAGACATCGATTCTGTGAGCCAGGTGACCGCCAATAAAACTACAGGCGACATCGAATGTACATAAAGACCCATTAACAACATTGTTGCTGGTTGCTTTCCAAATTTTAAACATTGGGAGAGGAAAATGCTAGAACTTAAGAGATGTTTCATTATAAAATGGATATAAACCCCTTCTACGATGAGCAGGTGGACATACTGTGCATTAGTCGATTTCTACCCATGTTTCAGTCTGAATTCGACCATGACTGCTCTTGTATGTGTTAGAGGAGGCTATGGAGAATAAAATGATATACTAACCAACGAGTTAGGACATTCAGCGCCTCATATGTTGTATGGCTACTGAACTCCAACTAATGTAAAGAAATCATATCGAGATTTCATTTAAGAAAGATCAAAAGAACAGCCATCAAAGAGATGGGCCAACAAGATAAGGGTTGAGATTGGCATGCCGCTCTGGATAGACGAAAGACTAACTCAAGACTGTGATAAGTAGGGGAATTTTGTTTTCAAGCATGTGGTGAAACTCCAAGAAATATGCACATAAGTCCTATTTACTTTTCTCCCCATGAGGATAAAGGTTTTAATGCATATGTGGAGTATCCAGCTCCACAAAAAGGAGCACTGTGAATGAGAAAAAAAATTGCCCAAGTTGAGAGGGATTACTTCTGATTGTGGAGTAAACAGAAACTATACTTTGATCTTAGCTAAAAAAACTGGATTCAATTTATAGGAAGGTAGAGGTTCTTGATTGGTTGAATTTGATTTGGAATAAGTTTAACAGTTGCAAATGAGAATTTAGAAGAGAATAGCCACCATGTGAAGTTTGAATAGACAGAAGCATCTAGAATCCTCATGTCCTGACGATAGCCAAAAGCAACACACAGATAAGGAAATGGATCCATAAATCTAATACATAAAATATATATTTTAAGATAGAATTATCTTTTCCTCCTTCAGGACTTTCAGTTACCTACCTAAGACGATGTACCTAGACAACAGGGCCATCTTGACTAACAAAAAAAGTAAGAAGGGAACATTTATGCTCCTCCAGGCAACAGACAAGGTTAACATTGCAGTGCAAGATATATGTATTAAGTCAAAATGGCATTATTTATCTCTCACATATATATCTTAAAGGAAAATTTCAGTAATCTAAATGAAATGCAATTTTTTTTCATTTATCACACCTATATTATTAATATGAAAACAGTTTGCAGTTATTTAAATCAATGATACAAAAGTTTGTAAAACATCCAAACATAACTATTTCTATACCTAATTTGCATGACCATTTTTAAACAATTTATAGTAAATTAATATGCGTGTGTATGTATGTATGTAGTTTTGTTAATATTCATAATTAATTAATGTGATTTAATAAGTATAAGTTACCAAAACCATTAAAATATTTATCAATTATCAAGGGAGGTAATTTATATGAAAACATTTTTTGAAATTACAATAGATTTATATAAAATATATATAATGCAAAGTTATAGATTTTATAAGAATAGTAAGCGCTAAATTAATAGCCATCTGATGGTGGGTATTTTTTTTTTGTTTATATAGAATATATAGTATATGTAATATATTTGTAATTAATAATGAAAATGATGATAGGAATAGTGGAATGGGGTGAGAAGTTGCAAGAGGAGAGGGGAATAGGTTGATGTATTAAACAATTGTCATAATCAGAAGACTAGGAGTCAATCATTATACAAATTAGTATATTTTGCTTATCTTTCTTTAATCAAAATAAAAAATAAATTGTTACTAAATAGTACCCGAGAAAGAACTGGTGATATAAATAGTTCATTGTTGGAATGAAAATAAATCTTATGATATAAAAATGTTAACCATTTCTTCAATGCATAACTGATTTGTTTGAAAAAAGTAACATTTCTACGCATCATTTTTGACAAAATGCATGCTCTAGAAATATATACCATTTCTCTGCATCATTTTTGACAGAATGTGTGCTCTAGAAATGTACACCATTTCTCTGCATCATTATTGACAGAATATGTGCTCTAGAAATGTACACCATTTCTCTGCATCATTATTGACGAAATATGTACTTGTTAGTTAAATAATGAAGCGTAAGAAAAGGGCCAATCAAAAATAACTTTCTTTAAAGAAACAAAGCAATAACCTTTAAAGAAACAAAATAAAGCTTTGTTAAAATGTCAGTGAAAGAGTTAATATTTGGATGAAGAGTTATTCAGATTGTTTTGTTTTTTCCCTTTGAACTATTGTCCTCAACATTAATATTTATAAATTTCCAGCTGAAATGCAGTATATATATATATCTCAATGTTTAGGAAGACAATCCTCTGAAGAAAAAAAAAAAAAAAACTTCCTTAATGTCTTAAATAATTCGTTTGTCTTTAAAAATGTGTCAAACTTCTCCCCACCCAATTTTTTTAAAGAGCTTTAGAATTTTGTTTTGATAAAAACTGAAATTGAAGTTGAATCAAAGTTGGAAGCGATAGTTTTACGTTATGAGATAATTTAATAGGAAACAGAGTTAATATAAAAAGATATCGTTTGGGTTGTCTTTTATGGAATATATCAAGATTGTTTGTGGGTTAATGAAGGTCGAAACAATATTTATTGTAAATAACTGAAGATGAACAGCTATTTTACTCATATCTAACGAGTGGGAGAGGGAATAAGTTTTCATACCTTTCTTCCCAACAGTATTAGTAAAATTGGTCCAAAAGGATTTGAACTATTTTTACTGATTCTATAACTCATGTCGGTAACCATTAAACCACCGAGAAACCACATTAAACCAACTTCATTCAAGTTGAGCCAAAGTGATAAGCAAATGCTCTTTTTTTTTTCTTTTTTTAATAATAGAATAATTTAACAAACATTAATGCAAACAAAAAATAAATAAAATAGACAACACGATATGCATCTTAATATTTTTTGTAATTTTTTCTTTTCTTTTTTTTTTTTTACTGATATATATATATTTTTAATTTTTTAAATATAATTTCCTAAAAAAAAAAAAAAGAAAAAAAAATTTCTTCATCTCTGCCATTATTCTTCACATGATTCAGCAGAGTTATTGAGCAGATGAATCTATTTCATTTTATACAACTAATTTGAGATGATCTAGACTGACAGAATTATGTAGTAACTGTTTTCTCATCGGATCACTAAATTCATTCGAACAAAGCCATAAAACACTAAGACTTGTACATCCAGTGAGCAGTTTCTTAAGCAGGGGTCCGCTAGCATCTGATATGATGTTACCGCTTAAATCCAAATGTTCGAGATGTCCAGTTTCTAGAATTCCCTCGAGGATTGGTTCTACCTGTTCATCCCCGATACGATTTTGACACAGAATTAACTCCGTAAGAGTTGGCAGCGTCAGAATCATCTGCTTAATTTTATTGCATGCTGGTGTGTCCATCGCAGCCTTGAATGTAGGGGAGCGAATATCGATGCAACTGAAGTTGCGCAATGGAGAGAGCAAACTGAGGTTGAGCTTGTGGAGAGTCTGGCAGGAGAGAATCTGTGCTAGAATTTGGTTCACTGAGGTGCTGCTAATAACGCAATTATTTACAGAGAAACTGTTGAAGTTCTTGGATTGCAAGACTTTGGCGATTAACTTTTCTGTCGCACTCTCCAAGTCACACCTGGCCAATTCCAGCTTCTCGAATATATTGGGGAACACGTTAAGTATGTAGGCCAAACGATGACGGTTATGGATGTTATCAATAGAAAGAGTGTGCAAGGCAATATCCGAGGTAAATACGGAGCGCATTTTCTTGTACATGATCGGCGTAAAGTTAGCAGCACGATTCATCTCGCCACATAACGATAAAGTTCGAATATATTTATTTTTTTTGAAAATTTCACAAACTACATCAACAATATATTGGCTGTTAAAGACACTTTCACAGTGGATAATTAATGTGCTTAAGTTTTCTAGCCGATTTATTGCATGAGCTAATGAGATACATAAAAAGTAATGGTCTTCCATGCCATCTAAATGAAGAGTGATGCCCTTGATACGAAGCCGGCATAGACGGGCCAAGCGACAAAAATTCTCCAGAACTTGGGATGGACATCTTTGAATATGGAATTCCAATATATCCGGGAACTGTTCCACAAGAGAGTTCATAAGGGAAGGTGGGTAACATATCTGACTAAGGCACTCCAGGCATAAATCATAGTCATGAACATTCCCTCGGATGATTTTATCAAAGATACCTATCCCGACACATTTTTTACGACTCGTGTTTGCCATGTAATCAAGGAGGCAACGGACTGTATCCTCATCATAGCAAGACATGAGGGATCCAGTCAACACAACCCAGAGGAAGCCACCTTCTTTTGCAAACACCCATTCCAAGATATCGTCCCTCTCGTAACGATCGGTATGTTCAGCAATATAGACAGCGACAAAATACTCGAGAAAGTTTGTGCTGGGGAACATATGGTAGGTAGTAGAACTTTGAAAAGGGAGTAACTTGGACTCTACAAAAAAACCAAGATGCGTGTTAGGGAGCTGCCAAAAACTGGAATCAATTTCCGAGGACTCGCAGAATGATCGCTCAGTCCTCCACAGCTTCACAGCCAACACTGACATTTGTTTCAAGACTAACGTAATCAAATGCTTTTCGGGTAATATCTGGAATTTTGTATAGTAGCGAGTGAGGGCACAACGTGTGAGTTCTCGATAAAAGTGATAAATACTGTTCGTTTTTGGTTTCGCATGATTCTCAATGATTAACCCAGCTAACAACACCAGCGTGTAGACATTGCGCAACACTCGCGTGAGCACAGAGTCTTTCCGGATTTTTTGTATCAGCAGTGACACTTCCAGTGCAGAGAAATCTGTAAGGAGGAGCTCTTGGAGAAAGACAAATCCACAATGAAGTTGGAGACCGACATTCAGGAACATCTGGTCGCAAAGTTGTCGATTAGCAAATCGTGGACGGCATGAGATCAGCAGTTTAGCATCTGGCAGACAAAAACTATCAAGAATTCCATGCAAATTCTCTTTAGTAGAATCGTTTAAATAGTCAAAATTATCGAGGATAACAAGTGTATCACTCTGGATTGAGATCAGCCAATCACAAAGCTCCTTAGGAGAAATCTTGGGGTTCTTTTCAAATAAAGGTTTCAGGAATAGTTTAACAAGTGCAGAGAGACGTTCAGCTGGTTGTAGAGTTTCCGTACCAGATAAAGTGTTCATCATTTGCAGGCAATCTAAATAGATGACAACAGAGAATTTGTGTATATAGAATGGGCAAGATGCCATGGCTTCCGTTGACCAATCATACAGCAACTTCCAACAGAACAGACGCTGTTCGTAGATGTCGCTTTCAACCAGCGTGACTCGAGTGGTATGATGTTGAATTGGTGAGAAAAGATCGTAGATGGAAATTTCATGGCATCTAGAGGGAGAGAAAAAAAATTGAATAGTTTATGCAAAAATATAAAATGCTTAAAATTTGTTACAGCGAATAAAAAACATTAAGAACATACCTCTGCCTGAAAACGCAAGTATAGATCAAAGTTTTATCTGTCCTTACTTCTCCATATTGTATGAAGTATTTCCAAAGTTATGCCATAGAAAAATTGATAACGCAAAAATTATTTATCTGATTAGGTTGAAATTTTGCATGTTAATTACTGTTATCAAAGAGCATCCGATCCTTGAAAATCTCAGAAGCTGAAATTGTCAAAATTTCCATCATGACCAAATTTTTCAAATTCAAAGGTCAATGTCATATAAGGTGCAATAACTACAATATGGTTAAAACTGCCTGTGAAGTAAGTAACCCAAATATTTGACTTTAAATTTTAAAGAGCACTTTTAAAGCAATGAATTTGCTCAGACACCACAGCTATGGTCTAGAAACAGGATACGAAATACAGTAAAAAACATTCCCAGCTTAAACCACAGACACCCACCCACACACACAAAAATTGTGAAGTAGCTGTGCCTGATTGTCCTGTAACTATAATTAAGGAATTTGTGTCGTAAAATTAAAGAAAAATAAAAAACAAAAAAAAAACTAATTACTGATATTACTACTACAATTTTTTTTCCATTAATCTAAGTGACTTATTTCAGAATGGTTAAAATTAAATTATTCTGTATTTAATAAAATTATTAATAATGGTGGAAATCCATGGTAGTTTTTATTTATTGAAAGCAATATTTTAAAGATGTTAAGGATTTTTAGATAAGTTTTAGTTCATAGTAAAATTACAAGTAAAATTCATTTTTAGTTTGGAATAAAGTTATTTGCTTTCAATTTGCTGTTTTTACACATTTTTTCCCTGGAAATGTTGATTACTTTCTTAGCTAAACATTTTGTAATTAGATAAACTAGTAAAAAAATCAGTTGTCATCTGTTTGTTTACATGTATAAAGAAAGCAGTATGAATACTAGTGATGGGATGATTCCAATATTAACAACACCTGTAACAAATTTCCCATGTAGAGAGAGAGAGTCTGGTTGCTACAATACACAATTTACTTAAAATAAATTCATTTGTGGAGGTTGTCAGATAATTTTGGAAAGCCATCCTCAGTGCTTCAAAGGTATTAGTCACAATTGAAAATCAAATTTCAAGTAAAAACACTTTGATGTACTTGCACGCTATGCTGAAATCATGATTCATATAACAAATTAGAAAAAATGATCTAGAAGATTAATTACAAGTAAAAATCAATTTTATTGTAAATTGCAGTTTTATTCAATCACATTGTTCATTTTTACTTGCTTAAATGAAGAATGAATGACTTATCTCCCCTGCTTTAAGAAAACTACTTATACTTCCACTTATCAATGGCGGATCAAAAAGTGATAAGACCAATGTCGATTTTTCATTAATAGTACTAGACAATCTACTCAATCAGTTTTTTTTTTTTTTTCTAATTTTTGATGTGGATACTCATTTCAGCATGACATGTAAGGGCATCAAAATGTTTTTACTTGAAATGCTATTTTCAATTTTTTTTTTATTGTGACTAATACTACAGAAGCACCTCAACCATATAACTGAGAACTAATTTGTGTTTTTATATTTATTTTTTTTAAGTATTGTATATTCAATAAACATGCATTTTAAGTTGCAGACTTGTAGTTTCCGATGTGATATAAACATTATTGCATAAAAAAGTAGTAAACATAAGCTTTATTCTTAGAACTTTGTGTATAAAGATATAACACATTTGGGCCATAAGGCAATGCCCAAAATGTAATCCATTATTTCATGATATAATCATCATCATCATATCTTATGCCAATACTGGATCCATCATTGTTGGATATCAAGATTACAGTCGATAAAATCTTGGTCAATAAACTTGAAATCAAGGATGCAGTTTCACTGTAAAATGTGACAACTATTATAAACACAAGATCTATTTCTGATCCCTTTCAGTCCCTTATTTTTAGAGTTGATTCGGGGGGAGGGGGGTCCACTACAAATGCTAACCTCCAGCCTGTGTTGCATCCTTATGCTTGCTCTACAAGTAGTTTCATGGAATGTGTTTCAATCCACTTACTGTACTTCTCCCCACAAACATCCCCTTCATTGCAGAGGTTCCTAGATGTCGAAAAATCTTCTGAGAGCTTTTTTTCTCCAAACCACTTGCCTTAGATCTATATAGGTGCATTGTGAGTATTCTCCTGTTTGATGCAGATTTTCTGTGAGCTTCTCACTGAGCCAAATCTATATTTTAACATCCACAAAAAAAATATAGCTAACGAGTTCATCTTTAATGCTTTAGCAGTGTCCAACAAATCTGGTTCTTTTCTCTCTGATCAAGATAGTGATATGAAGAAGAAATCCATAGAGCTGCTCTCTCATGCAATGCTGTCCCCAAGAGGTGTTAGTATTCTGGTATACACTGCATCAATTTTCTTCTACAATCTTTTGGTGAAAGTTTAGATGCTACTTCCATATACAAGAACTTATGTAATAATGGTTTCAAAGAAGTCACATTTAATTTTGGTAGGAAGATTTGACTTCCATATTGTTTTTATCTTGACCTTTAAATATACTAACTCTTAATCGATGACAGTTAATAGTTTAAATATCCAATATATGATATAGAATTGCAGAGTATAAATATAATATTACAGTAAAAAGTCTTGTCTAAATTTCCTCATAAGACTGGACAACCTCTAAGGAGCTATGGCGTAACAGATAAAGTACTAAATAAAATTCAATTATAAGTGACACTCTTCTAAAGGTTGAAGGTTCAATCCTCAGTGCACGCGATACTAAGAATATACTTGTGAATTACTTAAAACTTCTATCCAATCATGGCTAACTAAACAAACGTATGCTACCTCCGTGGATTAAGTAATGAATTTCATGTAGATTCACAAGTTTGACAGATTCCAGAGTTTGACAAGCAACACCTAAAGGTTTGAGATTACATTAGCCAAAATGTGATAATAATGCTTAAGCTGAGAAAAGTAGTCCGAATAATCCAAATAAACCGAATAATCCAAATAAACCTCCTCCTAGCAGGTAAAAATTACCAGTGTGGTTCTACACCATCATCTGTGAAATAGCAAAATAAAAAATAATACCCATAATGGCTTGAAGTTAAGAAAAGGGTGAATATATCTTTTATCCAGATCAACCAACTTCTCAACCATCTATATTCACTGTCACACCAACTCGGTCTTCTTGATCAGGGCCTGTTTTTCAACTTCTTCTCAAATCCTGTTGTCCTCAGTATATTCTACTACTGATGCTAAAAAAGTTTCAAACATTCAATTGAAAAATTTGTTCAAGTTTTTCATACCTACATGGTGATGATCCCCCGCAACTGCCACAAAGAGCAGCTTACATTTAACGAAGTGAAACTTGAGTTTTTACTTTCTATCCAATATTGATTAAGGATGAATTATTTATTAATGCATGTGAAAGGATATTCATTTCCAAATAAAACAGTGCTATCTTGAAAACTAAGTTCTTTAGTTTTTAAAATATAACTATTTTAGTAAAACTCGCTTGAAATCTGTACTTATCCAAAGTGTTTCATGGTCAGTGGACATTGCTAGCTTTAGTATCACACAAGATGGTTTTTTTCTTGTTTCAAGTGAATGAACGAAATTAGCATTCTCACCTGTAGGGAGGCTGGTTGTCATCATGATACATAGAAGTGACATCAGGGATATCTGCTCGATTGCGAAAATCAAGCACCCGATATAGACAGAGGTTCATGTCTTGGGTTCGAAGTTCTGGGCATTCCCCCCACGGGGACTTGAAAGCAACATTAGCATTCTCTTCATAAAATTTTTTCAAGTAATCTATGACAACTTGCTTGATTTCTGAAAAATAAAAAAAATAAAAAATAGACATAAAAATAAAAACAGTTACAAGACATTGTTGAAAAATGTTAAAATCTTTCAAAGAGGATTTGAAAATAATTTCTTTTATAGGTGTTCTGCTTCACCTATACACATCTCACTAATACGCACACAGACTTTACTTCCTCTGATGAGAAACATGTAAATTTTCCAAACTCTGCGAAATAAGGAATAACCTCTATTGTTTCCCACCAACATTTGATAATGCAATAAATAAGATAAATTTTTAGTATTCATCAGTTAATTTTCTTCATGTGTGTGTGTATGTATATATTATTAGTTAGGTTACTCAGCATTGGTTAGTTAGAGTGTGGAATAGTAACAGTGATCCCATCCTCTCTCACAGCAAGAAAATACTGTCACTCTTATGCTCACACATTTTCTTCCATGTTCTAGGCTAATACCTCCAGTGATGTAGCATCACAGACTTTTGGCTGTCTTCACAGAACCCGAGTTGATGAAGTTCTACTTCCCCGACAAAGACTGATACAGTTGAAGCATCACCATTGACAAGGCTGTACCTCCTGCATTTTGTGTTTGTTGTGTTGATCAAGAGACATGGATTAGTGGGGTCATTTTCGATAATGTTTCATCAACCAAGGTATGAAAATGTACATGTGAAAAAAGAAACAAACGAAATAGGTGATTCAAGAGATTGAAACAACAATTTTTTTTAATTTCATATAAATATAATAGACATATATTTTAATTTAATATAAATTAATCTATTATAGAAATTTCATCTGTCTATTTAAATATATGTATGTATGTTTGTATCTGTCTAAAAATTTCGACAGAAGCAACAGATTTTCACGAGATCGATATCGTTTTGAAGCTCGACCCTTCAGACGACAAATATCGAAAAATTGGCTAAAAGCAAATTCCTTCACCCTCAACTGGGCACTTTTCTACAAGGAGGGGGCCGCTTTTTTCGACGATATTTTCGAAAATCATACCCTCTTTTCGATTGACTAGCCTTAATTTAAACCTTCGCCGCTTCTGGTTTGGCAATGGACGCAACAGCAAAAACATCACCCTTTGTTTTTTATGTTCTTTTCCTCCTTTGCGGTACAGGTTCAAGCTTACCTGCCTACTATTACTTTTTTTTTCTTGCTCAACACATACCTCCAAACACCCGGACAACACCAGGCACCCAGGATAGTTTCATATAAATATACATATTTCTCCAAAACTTGCATTTTCAAAAATTTGACATCTTTCAGAGATCTGGGAGTTAATGCCTATGGTCTGGGATGAAGCTCTGAGAGCTGAACTTGTTAAACTTACAGGAAACTTTCCGAGAACTCTAAACTGAAAACTTTGCACTTCATCACATCTTATATATCCAGGCAAGGTCACTCAGCAGTAACCACCTGAATTCCACTGGTCTTAGCCAGTAAGTAATCTAATTAGCAGATTTATTATATCTCGCTTGTTACTTGATGTTGCCGGATGCAACTTAAGCCCTTCTCCATCAGAATATATTTTCTAGTGCCCACATCATCCTCATAGTCTAAATTATCCTTGTATTCAACTTATCTGGTAGTGATATTCGTAAACTTAGAGCTCCACTGGTCGAGTTGATCCATAACCTTCTGTTGTTTTTCATAGTTGCAAACTAATTCAAACAATATTTTCTTAGAGTGTAAACAATCTATTAAGAGAAATTCAATCTAATAGATTCACACGAAAAGAAATTTAATTTTTCTTTTGATATGGGTTCCTAAATATATACTAGTAATTTAATCATCCCAAATTCTTCGCAGGACCCCAGCACGCTGTTATAATAGTACAGTAAACAGGGTTTACTTCAATGGCAATCTTGATGTTATCAGCTTGGTATCTTATCCATTGCAATATTCAGATACATGTTAATACTTTTAAACCAATGCTTATAAATACATTAATTTCAATACGCAAAAGATCATTAGCTACCTTAAAGGGGACACTAACACAATTACTTCCATCATGTTCATAAGCAAATTATATGTGAATATACTTATATTTAAGGTACACTCTCTAGGTTGTGTTTCTATAAATAGGAAAACACACACACAGGCATTCTTTTATTATATAGAAATCTAGATATAATTAGAAAAAGAGAGCATGAAAAAAGCAGACCAGCTTTATGTACGAAACTAGCAGGAAGACCCGACGTTGCCTGGGATTGAATAAAAATCAACAAATGTTTCACCCTCCCATATTTTTTTTATTGTCATTGAAATCTGTGAAATCGTTCATTTTTTTCAATCAAATCAATTGATTGCCTGCTCTAGTTGGGGACCTACTGTGGTATACCAGGAGGAAGCTTCACATACCTACCCACAATGACAGTCCATTGATAAAGTTTATAATGCAAAAGTCAAGTATCATAATTCAATTGTGCTCTAAGCAGAAATATTCATTTTGAATGCACCCTTGTCATATCAAAGGACCTACTATTGATTTATATGTTAGCCAACTCTGCTTGTGTGGTAATAAAACTTCTCAAATGCACTTGTGATGTTAGGCTGTGTAAGATGTTAACTTTGGCCAAAATCGCCTATTTATTTCATAGAATTTTTTTTCGATTATCAATACTTGTTAAAAGACATTCTAATACAAAACCTATCAAAAAAAATATCAGACACAAAGTACATTTGTGTGAAATTTAAAAAAAAAACAAAAAAAAAAAACAAAAAAAAAAAAACAAAAAACAAAAGAAACGGCCCAGCCGCTTCTGAGCCATAGGGAATGAACTCATACACACGTACGCACAAATAAAGTGCCTTTTATATAATAGTGGAAATATACTAAAAATTCTTCATTTACATTTTACTATATTTAAAAAAAGGACAAATATATATATATATATATTTTTTATTTCTTTTAGTTTTTTAAATACAATCAGAGAGCAAAATCGAAATTACACTCAATATTATAAGTGATTATTTCTTAACTGAAAAGTCATTTCTTAAAATAATACACCTAAATCAATTTCTATTCCATGCCCAAAATGCTGGAAAAGGGCCCATTTAAACACCTAGAGAATCAAGACTACTTCTATTATGTTCCCAGGAAAGTTCTACATGTAAATAACCTTTTATATTTCAGGTACACTCTCTAATCTGTCTTTCTTTCTATAAAAAAGACACAAACACCCAAAGATGTTTTCTCTTTATATACTGAGCACTGCTGTTAGTGATACTGCATGCTAGTACATTATGCAAAGCTCTTTGTAAATAAACAAATATTATTGTGGGTCTGTATAAAAGCATTGTACTAAAATTGCCTGTCCCTGTGGTAGTTAGAGCTACTGAATGGTTGTTGGTTTGATCCCAGGCTTAGAAGTGCTAGTCTAACCACATTGACGAGCTGTGATACAGCGAAACAGTCTGGAATGCTTATATATGTGAGCATGTAGAATAAGCCCACAATAAAATAGACACATTTAAAATTCTGTTTTGTGGTCAAGTCTGCCCAGTGCTTGCTTGGCCATTCAGAAGTAAGTCTAAGTATACTGAATTTAATTGATCCTGTTACCTTTAATCAAGAGAGAAAAAAACCTGAAGAGAAAATGGCTGACATTGTTGTTCATTTCATTCTTGATGGAAATACCCAAACCAAGCGCAGACTCATCTACAGAACAGAAAGTCACATATTTCTGTATTTTATTATTTTTTTCATTTTCTCAGTCAGATTCTACACAAAAATACATGCAGCATACGTGGACGTCTCAGAAGAAAATATCTATAAAAGTGAACGTGTCTGTGCATTTCCCTACGCAATAACTGTCAATTTAAAGTCTACAGACTCGAAATTTGATATACGGGGTACTGAGATTTGGGAAAATCTTTATCTGTTTTCGGTCAGAAATTTGGCTGTTAAGGGGTCAAAGTTCAACGATTTGACCTTCGAGAACTCTACCAAACTCGTTTGCCAATTCTGGGTCTAAACACTTGAAATTTTAGATATAGGTTCCTTGGACATGGATCTAACTTAATAATTTGATTTGAGTCCAAAACAATAAATGTTAACGGGTCATAATAGGGGTCAAAGTTAAAAAAATTTGACCGCTTCGGTCTCTACCAAATTACTCAGACAATTTCTGATCTAAACATTTGAAATTTTACATAAAGGGTATTCAAAAATAGGGCAAGCTTTTTAATCAGATTGGGTCGAAAATTTGAGTTACCAATATATAAATGTATGTATGTATGTATGCATGTCTGCTTAAAACTTTCGACAGAGGCGGTGGAATTTTACAAGATCGGTATCGTTTTGAAGTTCGACCTTTTAGATGACAAATATCGAAAAATTGGCTGAAAACATTAATATCTTCACCTTCAACTGGGCACTTTTCTACAGGGAGGGGGGAGCGCTTTTTTCGCCGATATTTTCGAAAGTCATCCTCTCCTTTCGATTGTCTAGCCTTGATTAAAACCTACGTCACTTCCGGTTTGGCGGTGGTCGTAACAGCAAAGCCGTCACGTTTTTTCCCCATTCTTTTCCTCCTTCGCGGTACGGGTTCGAGCCTGCCTTCCTACTACCACTTTTTTTTTTTTTTTGCTCAACACACACCTCCAAACACCCGGGCAATGCCGGGCTCCCATGCTAGTATATATAAGGAAAAGAAATCAAGACTGTAAATTAAAATTTACAAGTAAATTTATTGTTCGAAAGAATACTCCAAAAACAATTTTGTAAAAATCCTTATTCCATGGAGTTTGAAAGAATGCTATTCTTCTCTCCAGAGAAAAGATATTAGCATTTTTTTTTTCTCATAGTCAGGTCTTACCATAAAATGCATATGTAAGCTATTATTTTATTAAAGCAGAGTTAATCAACGTTTATTTCACTAAGGCTTTTCCCCGTCTATATTTTAATCATAAAATACAGGTTAAAATATCCCTTGATTAAAGAATTAAATTATGTAAAATCCATTTTAATTCTTACATTTTACTCATCATGTCATCTATCTCTTAGTAAGTTTCAGTCTATTACTCTCATTATATGTTGAGTTATCCCCCTTCACTCTCATTTTATAGTGTTTACCCCCACTCTACTGTCCATTTCTCTCTGCCTTTTTTATTCATTCAAGTGGTGACCTGCCTGGTACAGGCATTGACGACCATGACCATCCATCTCTCTTCCTCAGGGTGTTCATGAATTCATTGTTGCTCATCATTCACAACCCCATTCATGCTGTTTTCTTGAAAATGTTTGATGTACTACCATATTTTTCTTTGCAATTGTACAGACAGTAGGTTGCAGTTTCTTTCCGTCCGAACAGTGCTCGTACTGGGCGATTGTCCTGATCATTGTACCCTAAGAGATTGTTTGCTCAGCAAAACGAGATATGAAACCATAAACAGAATTATTCCTGATTGCTTCCGTATTACATCAGTCAACTGCTTTACATGACCTCATATTACCTTGATCAAAGGGTGGAAGTGGGTTCTCGACCTTGCCCAAGGGTTTCCCACAGACTAGTGCTGAAACGATTAATTGGAATCAGAATTAAAAAAAAAAAAAAAAATCAGGCCTTTTTGGGGGTATCGAAATTGGTACTGCAAAAATTTATGCATATTTTCAGATGCCGATAAGGATTCCTTTCATTGCTTTTATTTCTTTGTTTCTGTTTAAAACTTAATTTTCCATGACTCCTATTAATGATTAAACGATAAATATTTATTGATGTTTAAACTACCAGTAAAGCTAAAATCTATAGGCCACACCCATAAGCATTTTTTTTTTTACATTTGCAAAAATATGTGCACATATTATATGGGTTTTTGCAGTAATCCCACCCTCACAAAAACCACTTGATATTTTGAAATGTAAAAAAAAACAAAAAAAAGAATCAGAAGCGGTAATTGTATTGGAATCAGGAATTTAGAACAGAATAAGTAATTAATTTTATTTTTATTTCGGACTATTAGTCTCATCTTTATTAGTTGTTGTTTGTTTGTTTTTATTGGTTCACAACGTTTCGGCCAACTTCCTCTGGCCTTCGTCAGGTGGTAACCGCGACGGATAGGAACTTCGAATCTCCTAACTGCATTCTCAGCCATCACTGCCATCCGTAAAAAAAAATTCCAATTAAGGAATAATATATATATATACCAATCGGTACGGACCCGACTATGGAAGATCAGATAATGAATAAATGTGGATTTATAAGATCAAAGAATCCAACCTTGATCGCCCTTCGGGGCCCGTGGTGCAGTTGATAGAGACGTTGAATCTCTACGGTTCCAGATGAACATTGTTTGAAGATAGCGGTTTCAATCCCACCCAAAGCGTGCCAGAGGTAATTGGTCAAAAATGTGGTGAGAAGACGACAACTACGGATGGCAGTGATGGCTGAGAATGCAGTTAGGAGATTCGAAGTTCCTATCTGTCGCGGTTACCACCTGACGAAGGCCAGAGGAAGTTGGCCGAAATGTTGTGAACCAATAAAAACAAACAAACAACAACTAATAAAGATGAGACTAATAGTCCGAAATAAAAATGAAATTAACATAAAAATGCTCATCTCAAAATAAAAAAAAAAAATTCCAATTAAGGAATAATATATATATATAGAATCAGTAATTGTATCAGAATCAGGAAAAATATTGGAATTGTCCCATCACTACCACTAGCAGAGGGAAGGTGGCGTCTTACATTTTTCTTTAACAGGAGTGCTGTCTCACCACACTTTTTTTTATTAGTCAAATATATTAAAAGAAGATTGGAATAGTCCACTATAAATATTTAACCAAGAAAGAAAGACAAAGATTTTGTCTATTTTTAATTTAACTTCTAACTCAATGAGTGACCACACAGGTAATATTTTCTATTAATTTCTTTTTTTTTTTTTGTACACTAACCCTTTCTCATGTGCTTTAATAAAGAATTTTAGTTTGAATAGAAACCAAGTCGATATTTATTGCATACTAAGTTTTGCTCTATGATACCTATTACTTTGGAGAAATATGGATTGACAGGACAACATCCAGGCAGATAAGTCTATGGAGAATTACATCAATACATAGATTTGATATTTTAACCTTTTATGGGTTATTTAATACTAGACTACCCATGACTCGTTGGGTCAGTATGTCATATTAGCAATGGAATTAATGTATGACACTTGTGATGTAAAGAAAATAGTTTTTTGTGACATAACAGAAACATTTCTATGAAAGTATATTAAAATGAAAAAAGAGATTTTTTCATTCATTCACTAACGGAAGAGTGTCGGTAAAAAAAAAAAAAAAAAAAAAAAAAAAAAAAAAAACTTGCCAAAAGATAAGCCCCTCCCCCCCTTTTAGTCACCAGTTGGAAAAACCACTGATTTTTAACATGATTTACTCGCAACGAGAGCACTGTAAAATCTTTTTTTTCTAAGGGTTAAGTATTCATCAACTTTTTCATGGACTTGATGTAGTTAGGTTGTTTTATACATAAATAAACTTCTCTCACAAATGAAAACAATGTTACCTTGCGGCTCCTTAAGTTTCACAACAGTGCTAATAGATAACTAATCATGGGCCTTGAAGTTTTGAAACCGACAGACAACGCCTATGTATGTGACGGAATAAGAAAACTCATTAAGATAAAGGTTACCTTTAAAGTAATTAATAAAATTCTTGTATATCATATTAAATATGTTATGACGAGTTCTATGACGTTTTTATCATAAATTTTTGACAGCATTCACTCACTTTATCTCACTTCAAAAAATCAGTCAAACTTACAAATATAAGAGAATTGTAATGAAAGAATCGTAAATCTAAGGTATTTTTTTACGATGTGATTCCGATTCCCCCCAAAATACATAATTCTTATGATTAACAATTCCGATTAATCGTCCCACCACTAGTTACCTTGCTGGGAAATCATTGAGTCAGGTGTGGTTGACACATGTCAAAAATCCCAGATTATCTTGGAAAAATGATAAACTATTCTTGTTTGGAGATAACAGTAAAGTAACTGAATATTAAATGAAAATGACAATTATGGACGAACTTGGCGAGCTGTCAGTCACCTGTTATATTGAGAAAAAAATCTAAAGTTTTGTTTTCATTTTCGCTAAATGCATATCAAAATAGAAGACCTCACATGTAGTTTGATAATCGAGTTCTTTAGAAAGAGTTAGAAAGGGAAAGAGAAGAGAGAGAAATAAAGAACGATTTCAGAAGAAAGTAAAAAAAAGAAAAAGAAAAGGATGTGAAAGGATGTAAGAGAGGAAGAAATGCTAATCTCAGAAAGATGGCAAAAAAAAAAAATCAGGTGCTGGCAAATCAGAGTGTCTTTGTCTCTTCCTATGAAATTTCCTCCTTTGAAGCAAACCGATTCAATCTTCCTATGGTAAAAGGCATGTTAGGTTCAGTAATCATTCTCAGATCGTATTTCATAGAAATAAATAAATAAAACTGGTGTATTTTAAATGTCATCCTCAAATTGTAAGCAGAAAAATGATTGCAGTTCAGCAATATATATTGTATTAAAAAAAAAAAAAATACAATAACTAAAATAAAAAATAATTTCTGTTTTTATATTAAGAAAATAAATTTAAAAAATACACCATATTTAAAAAAAAAATATAGTAGTAAAATGCAAAACTGTACTCTAATTATATTTCTTCTTGATCGTCGGTGACATGCCAGCAAGTTAAACACATGTTAAACCAAATTCCTTCCACATTCTCTATGATATTAGAAACTTGAGTAAAAATTGCTGATTGGATTCAATATAAAATTTGATGACTTCAAATTTAAATAAAATTTGTTTTTCAAACATGAAACAATAATTGGCCTAAATTACTGATGAAACATACTTTTTTAAAATCTATTTGTTGTTATTAAAGCTATTTTGGTCAAATGCAGATTTATATATATATATATATATATATATATATATATATATATATAAAAAGAGTCAATGCCAGGTTGTCTTGCCAGTTACATACAAAACACTTTGAAGTAAAATAGCATGTACTATTAATATAATATTGAAAATCATTTAAAACAAAGTCTATTATTTGTGGAGAACAAAATGAAGTAGGTTGGTCAAACTAATCTGAAGATATCAGCTTAGTGCAAAAGCTTTCATCGGTTTTTAGAAAAGGGCATTTTAAACCGTTGCAATTAATTTTATGCATATTGTTATTACTTAAACATATCACCATGATTAATTTATAACTTTTTCTTTCAGATTATTTCTATTTTTTCTGCAATATTCTCATCCACGTTGACCTGAAAATTATTTTTAGTCAGCAGAAAGGACACCATCTTTCATCATGAAAATGCTTGTCCTCACATAGCACTACTGACCAAATATCTCCAAATGGAAGGTTGTGCCCATATTATGCCTTCTAAAACTATTTTTAAATGCTCCAAAGAAACCGAAACTTTGGAAATATTTATTAATTGATGCTTAATACTGATTGTTAAACTTTCACAAGAATCGGACGTAACTGAATTTTCATGAAAGGCTTCCACACCTCTAAAATTCTTTACATAAAACTAAAAGTAAATATAGCCCACATTTCGACCCCCTTATGCCTAGCAGTTGTGTTCCAAAATGTATAATGATTAATTCGTTTAGAAATGAATCCTGTATATACAAGAAAAAAATATAAATTATATATATATATATATATATATATATATATATGCACACACACATAACTTTATAAAGATTATATATATCATAAAGGAACGCATGTTGATGCAATATCAAACAATTTAATGAAAGATTTTTTCCTTGAAAAAGATTCTCCCAATGTAATATCATACAAGGTGATAAGAGCTGGTAGACTAGCAATTTGGTTAGCTTTAGGAAAGAACTTTTGTTATATGTCTGTTGACAGTCTGGTTCTCTAGTTGTCACAACATCCCAAATCAAACGGCCCTTTCTCCCTCTTGCAGAAGACCTCTCTTGTTGGCCTTATGTCTGACACCGTACATCGATTCTCCATGGCTTCCAACCTCACATGGCTATGCATTCTTTAGGTTTGTTTTTGAATTCCTTCAAACAACTAATACAGCAAAAACAAAAAAGAGAAAATAAAAATCATTTGAAACCAGTCAACATATCCAACATTCGATATTTTACAATGGCGACATGACCGTACAGAAAAACCAAAACAACAAAAACATTTTCAAAATTTTTGTGAAACTAAGATTTCACTGACCAGACTAAGGTGCCTTTTTGGCTCTGCTGGACACTATTATTGCACCACTTTCATTGAATTCTTGTTTGTCTCGATGTAAGTCTCACCGTTTTCTTTATTTTATCTAAACAGCTTAGAAAAGAGACGTTTACAGTTGAACTTTATTATTTCTTGTATTCATACCCAATAGAAATCAAGATGTCAAAGCAAAGAACAATTATTTAAGGTGTTACTGACCTGCCTTTTTTAATAATGTATAAAAATGTACTGAAATACCAGATTCTTGAAAGAACATTGTTGTATTTTCTACACAATTTTATGTTGGATTAGCTAGCTACACACACATACTAGTAGAATACATGTCTTAGGAAGGGTATATGCAAAAAATATAGTATATTTTTAAATTTTAATGTTTTTTTTTTCTTCATTTGAGAGGAATGGTACAGTTTTGGCGGCACTTTCTGGACTGGTAAACTTTACATAAGCAAAAATAATGTACTAACATTACTCAACCTGTTATCTAAAATACATTATTGATGCTCACATGCATGCAACAATCTAGTTAAAATTGTATTAATATAACTAATCATGGAGCTATTCTTTTATCTAGTAAATTTTTTCTATAAAACTCTTAAGGTATTTGGTGAAGGGGTAAGTTTGAATAGGCGTATCACTTAAATACTAAGGTTTATTTCACAGAAAAAAAAAAAAGTAAATAAATGAATAAAATAATAATGTGCCCATGTTACTCACCGTGTTGCCGCGAACAACATTTATGTCAAGGACGAGAGTTCATATAGAAACGTTGTTTTAATTTGAATAAAATAAAATGCAGATCAAGTGTGCTTGAAAGCCAAATCACAACGTAATATTAGGAAAATAAAATATTTTTACTTGTTTGAAATTTATCAAATATATTTCAGAGGTATACTCCATCTTCAGTGTGTTGTTTTGTTTCGTTTTTTTTTTTTTCCTTTTCTTCTTTCTTGCCATGTTGTAAAGTTGGAGAAAGAAAACCGCGCGTTGTATCTGGCGGTTGTATTTTGAAACGTTTGAACTGTGCGTAGGCAATGTGAGAATAACGTCACGGATGAGTAATATTAGGAAAATAAATATTTTACTTGTTTGAAATTTATCACAAATACATTCAAGCGCACTTGATGCGCATTTTATTTTATCACATCACGTCAGAGCAAGGATCGAAAAAATACAAGAAAACGGCAAATGCAGACTGAACAAATAGACAAAACGATAAACCATATAGTAAGTGAATGCAGCAAACTGGCTCAAAAGGAATACAAGAACAGGCACAACCAAGTGGGAAGAGCAGTACACTGGAAATTATGCAAACAACTGCATCTCGGATACACAGACAAATGGTACAAGCATAAACCGGCAACAGTACTTGAAAATGAGAATCACAAAATCCTATGGGACATGGGCATACAAATAGGCAAACCTATCCAAGCAAGAAGGCCAGATGTCATAATAAATAACAAGAAAAAAAGTCCTGTTAAATCATAGACTTTGCTGTTCCAGCTGACCACAGGGTGAATATCAAAGAAAAGGAGAAACGGAGTAAATACACAGAGCTAGCCAGAGAGCTGACCGTAATATGGAAGATAAAGAAAATCAAGATAATACCTATAATAGTAGGAACACTAGAAACAATTCTGAAAAACTTTGAAAAAAAAAATAAAAAAAAAAATGGGAGAAATTGGAACCAGGCTGCAAAGATACACCAAATAACAATAATGAAAACAGCTCAAATATTAAGGAAAACTCTTGAATGCGGAAATCAATACATATGAGCTATATGCGCAAGCCAGACAAACCGCTGCAGGGGCAAAAGATGAAGTGTTACATGGAAACAAGAATATTGAAGCTGCATATCTGTAAGTCTGCTATCCCATACCTCCATTGCCTCATCATCGACTCCCTTCCTCCCAAAAAAGTGGTGCCAAATAGTCGAGAAGGGTCAAGGAGAATGGAAAAAGCAAGGAGAGCATTGACCAGACTTCCACTGGACAAGTGCAAAGAGAACTGGGAACTTGGGGAGGCTTATTGCCACTCAAATTCCAGTGGAGACCAATGGTTGCTGCCAGTGAGAAATCAATGGTAAGTGGCTGTTGCGATAATGCAAATTTATTTGCAAATGTTATCGAAAGAGGTGGAGAGTACTGGAAACCTGAGAAGACATGTCACTCAGCTTCCAGGGAACACCACAGGTTGTTTTCAAAGAGATCTTTGATGACCTGTGTGGAAGCTCCTTGTGAGCCAATAATAAAATGCAGACTCTACGGACAAAGAGACAAAACAATAGACCACATAAGGGAATGCAGCACACTAGCCCAAAAGAAATATAAAAATAGACAAGATCAAGTGGGAAAGGCAGTACATTGGCAATTATGCAAACTATTGCATCTTGAACACAGACAAATGGTACAAACACAAACCAGCAGCAATGCTGCAAAATGAAAGTCACAAGAAGATATACAAACGGATAAACCCATCCAAGCAAGAAGATCGGATGTCATAATAGTTAACAAAGAAAAATCCTGCCAGATTGAAGATTTTGCCGTTCCAACGCACCACAGAGTGAAGATCAAGGAAACTGAAAAGCAGAGCAAATACACAGAAGTGGCCAGAGAGCTCAAAACTCTTTGAAACTCCACAGAATAAGGATTTTTTGAAAATTGTTTTTGGAGTATTCTGTTGAACAATAAATTTACTTGTAAATTCTAATTTACAGTCTTGATTTCTTTTCCTTATGAAAGGCTCTACTCTCTATATGTTGGTATTGAGCTTTTTTTATTTGGTTGGGATTAATATATTAATATATAAATATTGATATTTAGATTAGGTTGAAGTTTACACTTGTTTTTATTGGGTAAACATTTCATTCTCATTGCCTTGATTATATATATATATATATATATATATATATATATATATATATATATATGATAAATAGAGAATTTTAAAAATGCAGATTCCAGTAATGCTATCTTTATTTTTTAGTAAGACATTTTTAACAACCGGTTCTTCATTTATCCAGAGAATCATGGTTTCCAAGTATATCTTGAATCTTCTAGGAGAATGATTCATTAGAAAAAAAGTATATAAAAATTTATTTTAGCAAACATTTCTTTAGATCAATTTTTATGCCATAGTAATATTTGTATTTATTCACAAAGCCGATGCCATATTTGATGTCTGAGGAAATACACACACATTATATTTATATAATTATTAGAATGATAATTTTAATACCTACAGACACTAGTGTTTCATCCTTTTGGGAATCATCAGTGCAGAGCAACATGGTTACTACCAATCGGGAGATTTGAACAAAGCCATCTCTGACTCCATTAGCAAGGAACTAACCTTAAGGCCAATCTCAACCACAAGAAATATTGTTGAAATTTTAACATTTATTTTTTAAATGTCGTAACATCCAGCCATAGTGATCTAATGGTTATAACATGATTTGTACTGCGAGCTTAGCGACCGACTTTCTTAAAGAGGCTGACATAATTATTGCAATAATTTTAATACCTACAGACACTAGTGTTTCATCCTTTCGGGAATTATCAGTGCAGGGTGACACGATTACTACACACACACATACACACATTTGTTCCATACAGAACAACCTGATGATAAATACTGGAGCTGCTCTTTTCTGCTCAATCTCTCTCTCTCTCTTACATGAAACATATGGAATTAATAAATGTGCATGATTTCTTTTAGAACTTTTGTTAGGCAGACTTTTTTTTTTTTTTTTTTTTTTTTCCAAAAGATTATATTCCTCCCACTTTTTTCAGTCTGTGCTTATTGTATTGCACATTTTTAAAATAATTTGGCATAGAACTTTATTTTCTTTCTCTCAATTCTTTCTAGTTTTATGACATTGGAAGCGATGCAACATTTGTTATATATATATATATATATATATATATATATATACATACACACTAGCAATAATATACTCCCCCCACCATTGGTTATATAGTGTTATTAATATACGTAAAGTGTTGCACTTGTTGGCGAATAGCAAGTTGCTAATGTACACTATTCCCCTAAAGAAGGGGGGGGGTAATGCCTGGGAGAATGGCATCATGAAGCAAGAACAGATACTAGACTCTCCCACTGAATTGAGCATTAAAATAGAGTACAAAAGTATACCGATTGTAGTAATAGTATAGTTCCAGCTTCACTAGATCTTTATTAGTAATACGTATGGATGTGCTGAAAAGAAATTAAAGTGCTTAATCGCAAATGTGACAGTTAAAATACAAAGTATTTAAAAACTATGTTATAAATTTCAAAAACACATTCTTTCTTTGACATGGATTCACCTTTTTCCATTTAAAAAGCAGTTAAAAATTAATTCAAATTATTACGAAATTAAAACAAATCGGAGAATGGAGTTCAAAATAAATCCACTGGTAAATCCTACCGGTGAATTAATTTAAACATTTTTGAAGAAAGTACTGTGTCAGTGGGGGTTATCTGTTAACATAGGTTTTAATCATAACAAAGGGGGTTATCTGTTAACATAGGTTTTAATCATAACAAAGCAGGGCTCTACATTGCGAGTGGAACAGTCGCATTTGCGAGTGATTTTTTTAAAATGTCGACTAGAAATAATGAAACGCTTATCTTTTGGCGATTGTATATCTTTCACTGACAATCTTCTAAAGCTCACTTCTGAGTGAAAAGTATCTTTTCAACTTTTTTTTTTTAATAAAACGAACTAAGTTCAATTATTTAGACAATAAAAGTTTAATCGAAGAATATACTCTTTTTTTTAACGAAGGTTGTTAAAAAAAAAAAAAAAAAAAACATATGAAGAAATTAGAATGATTATACCTTCAAGTATCAACATAAAATTTGTTGTATATTTTAAAAAAATACAGAAAAATCTTTATGATGTACATACTCGTCATGAAACGAAGATGTCATATTCCCCAAATTATATTGGTTTGACTAGTACCTTTTCTATTTGGCTAGTAAATAGAAATATTTAGTTGTCAAAGGTCAACTAAAAATAAATTTCTCCATAAAGCCCTGCAAAGTATCGTTTACATTGACATAATTGTTGATGATGGATTGAGTATGATTCTGTTTCAAGGATGTATTCATATTTAACCATGATCAACATGTACATCAGATGTAAAAGAGATATTAAAGGAAAAATAGACAAAACTTAGTTGCCATCTTGTATGATTCCAACAATGTATGCCTTATATTTAAACCTGTATAAATATTCATTTTGTGCACTACTAACATTTTATCACAGCAAAATTCATCTATTAAAATTTGAAATATTTTTAGGATGTCTTCGCGTGTATTTAAGTCAAGAACTAATAATCATTTTACTTTTCTTTCTATCACTAATCTGATTAATATATAGTCCTTGTTAAGACGGTAGGCATGGTTCAATTTTCAGGAGACAAGATCATCAGAAAAACATGGAACAGATAATGAAAAGCAAATTAATTTTATCTAAACTGATATATTGTGTTTCTGTATCCAATACCATTAGATCTCTAAAAGTGGAATTTGGTAAAAATGATCCAATACCTAAGGTTTTCCAAAAGCCATATACTGGTTATAAAAGAGGCTCTTCCTGTATTGTTGTATATACCTTCAGTAGTTAGCAATCTTCACTTTGTCTCCAACATAAACAGCCGTTGATCAAGTTGTATAAAAAAAAAAAAACTCAAATAATAGATTAATTATATAGTTCTGACCCCCCCCCCTAAAAAAAATTCAGAGAAAACATCACATGGACTTTGAATTGAAATGTCACTAGAATCAGATGGGAGGTTTGTGACTTGCTAACAGCTGTCACTTACATCTGCTCTGCCTTAAGTGAAGCTGGAAGAAAGAGGAGGGGGGGAAGACGATCTCATTGCTCATCCATGACCTGACGTGATGTCAAACACAGGAGATCAATACTTAGCACACCACAACATATAATACTGATAGAGCGTTACAAACAGAGAACAGTTTGTTTACTTACACGTTTAAGGAGATTTAAACTGAAAGCATAACACAAAATTAAATAAATTTCTAACATTTTCAGTCAGTCAGTTCAGATTGTATATGCAACAACCAATTTGCATGCCATTTCATGGCTTTTATTAAGGTACAGAAGACCCCTGACACTCTTTGACCAGATGTTTTCAGCGACACCATCATGCACAATAGAGACGTCATGATGAAGATCCCTGATTTGAGTTCTAATACTCTGCAGCCATCATTAACCAACAATTTGGCTTATCTTACAACTGCAGATGCTATTTTGATGACGATTTTTAAAAATTAAATATCTTCCCACATACATTGCCTGGTATTGTCAAATAGTTACCCATTTGGTGCTGACAAGACCTCAGTATTAGATTTCTGAATTTTTGAGATGGGGAGTGATAATTCGTTTTATTTGGAATTTTCCCAATACTGTTCTCTCTTGAGCATTATTTTTTTTACAATGTTTCAGTCAATGTAACCTCTGACCTTCTTAAAGTATTTAGTCAACCATGAAAAACTGCACAAAATTTTTAACAGAATCCTTTATTTGATCCAAGGGGATGGCATGCTTTCATTTCATCAGCCATGACTAGGTAGAAGTCCCAAGTAATTCGCAATTATATACTGAATGTGGTTTGCACTAAGGATTGAATCTTTAATCTCTAGAAGAGCATAACTTACAAGTGAATTTTACCAAGTAATTTGTCCACTACGCCATGAGCCAATGTTGTAATACTCAAGATAAGAACAGTAGTCGGAAAAATCCAAATAATATGAAGGATCAACATTTTCTGAACTTTGATGATCTAATAAGAATCAGTATGTTGTGATTGCATTATTATATTCTCAGATTTTAGTATTCTCTAACGCATTTGAAGCCCAAGTTGTTTCATTATTCTGAACCTATCTATCATTCAGCTCATTAAAATATACATTCATAGATAAGTGGCCAGGACCAGAGTTGAGTCCCTTGGTGAGAATTTGTCTCCGTGCAGAGTTATCTCCCTTACAGAAAGGGGCTAGAACAAATCTTGTTGTGAATGTAAGATTTTGTTTGATAGGCTTGTGCTAGCAGTGTCAGAAATTTCATGAAAACTTTTGAATAATTCCACCCGCTATCTTTCGAAGCTTGTAACTCCTCGAAAAATGTAATTCAAACCCTAAATTTTTTTTTCAATTAAAAGGAGCAAGGACCAAGGTTTCATTAAAAAAAAGACAAAAAAAAAAGGTTTTAAACTTTAGACTTTACAGGTAAATTTCTAAAAAAAAAAACACTATTTTTTTATTGTTTTAAATTTGAATATATTATTTATTGATCTTTTATCTTCAATTTGTGATATATAAAACTTTGGTACATAAATTAATTATTTACTTTTTAATAGACATTTGAAAATGGGGGGGGGGCGTGAATAAAAAAAAAACGTATTAAAAATATCATATTCGATTTATTGGAAAGAGCATAAAATTTCACATTGACCCTGAAAATATCGTAAAAATAGAATCAATAGAAAAACTTTGATAGATTTTTAAAGTTTTAAAATTGAAAAATACTGAACTCGTAACATTCAATTAATTTCATTACTATTTTTTAAAAAATATTTCTATTACTTTTTATACAACTTTAATAGTTTATTTTGGAAGTATAATCCATAAAGAAAATAAACAACCCACCTTTAAAAGAGAAATTACGAGTTTTTTATATTTTATTTGCAGTTTTGTGTTAGGGATGTCAAAAATTCCTACAAAAATTCTGATACACCTAGGCTTGTGCCATCATGTGGTCAAGAATGAAGACAAAAAAAAAAATTCATTCTCATTTTCTTATGAAGATGAAGATGAATATAGCTTTTTATGTCGACTATCAAAAAAAAGGTTCCAGTCAGACAAATGTAAGTTTTTCACTTTTTGAAATGAGAAATATATGCATTTTATTTTTGTAACAAGAACAAGTATATTCTGTTATACATGTCTCTTTATTGTCTTAATGTCTGTCTTAGACAAATTGTTAATAAATGGAATGTCTGTCATCCCAGATGGTTTCTTAATTGTTTTTTTTTTTTGCTGCATGTCGTATTTGTTGTTAAAATAACAAATGTCTGTATTGTCAATAATAATAATATACAATGAATGTGTGAATAGAGTTTAGTTTCTTCACACATGATCCAGTAAAGCATCATATATACTAGTGATGAGACGATTTCTGTATTCCCCCCCCCCCGATTCCGATCCTTTACAAATCTTTAAATATTTAACTATAAAATGGTTAATTTGTCCCAATTACCATAAAAAAAAAACACATCTTAAATGTGCATATATTTTCTCCAATGTAAAAACACACGTATGAGGGGGTGATCTATAGATTTTAGTTTTACCGGAAGTTTAAAATCAATATTTACCGGAAGTTTAAAATCAATATTTATTACTACAAGCAGTGGAAGATTTTTTTTAAAACAAAATCAAATAAAAAAGATAATTAAAGGAATCATTTTGGCATCGGAAAATAGACAATTTTTTTTTTATTCCGATACCCCCCACACCACCCCAAAAATATTCCGATTTTTCTGATACCTGATTCTGATGGGGACACTGAATTTTTCGACATCTGCACTGGGGTTCTACAAGGAGATACTCTTGCCCCTTTTCTTTTCATGGTCTGTCTTGACTTTGTATTTCGCACCTCTGTTGATATGCACAACATGCTAGGCTTCACCCTAAATGAATCCAGAAACAGACGTCATCAATCACACATAACTGATGCAGATTATGCAGACGATATTGCTTTGTTCGTGAACAACACTGCTGATGCACAAACACTGTTACGTAAGCTAGAAAAGTGGGCAAACGATATTGGTCTCCACATAAATACGGATAAGACAAAGTTTATGACTTTCAATGTGAAAGGAGAGATCAGGGCTTTGGTTAGATCAACACTGAGTTTACGTATCTGTGCAGCTACATAGTTTTCACAGAGGGAGATATCGGAATTTGCATCTCAAAAGCATGGACCGCATTGGATGGGCTACATTCAGTATGGACTTCGGGACTGGCTGACAACCTGAAAAGGCAGTTCTTCAGGGAAGTGGTAGAGTCTGTCCTTGTTTACGGTGCTATAACCGGGACACTCACCAAAAGATTGGAAAGAAAACTAGATGGCATATACACCCATATGCTAAGAACAATAGTAAATATATCTTGGCAAAATTATTCCACGAAGCAGCAACTTTATGGCTTTGCCAGTCATTGTCTGAGGAGCAAGCATGAGTTGGTGAGTGATTTATTGTTATGGACTCCACGACACGGACGCGCAAGCAGAGAACGACCTAGATCCACATACATCCAACAAATAGCACACGACGCCAACTGCGAACCTGAAGATCTGAGGCAACTGATGGAAGATAGGAAACTCTGGAGAGGAAGAGTCACATTGGTCCGGGCAAGGAGCCCGTCATAATGATGATGATGATCTTGATTAATCGTTCCAACACTAATATATACTAATTCTTCAGAATATTCCAAAAATAAGTAAACATGAAATGAGAAGTAATAAGTTAAATTTATGAAAATCGAAGCAACAAGAAAATTGGAAATACTTTACATATAGGTAAATGGAAGCCTCCGTTCAGTCTTGAAAGACAATGGATACCCTCTGTAAGTGTAAATGCTAGTGATGGGACGATTCCAATATTTTTCCGAATTCCGATACAATTACCAATTCCGATTCTTTATAAATCTCTAAATATTTTACTATGAAAATGTTATTTTGTCCCGATTAGTGTCAAAACACATCTTAAATGTGCCTATATTTTCTCAAACGTAAAAACATACTTGTGATGGGATGATCTAGAGATTTTAGTCTTACTGGAAGTTTAAATCAATGAATATTTAATATTTTATTATTACTACTCCAAGCAGTGGAAGATGCTTCTTTAACCAAAATCAAATAAAAAAGATAATTAATGTAATCAGTTTTGGCATTGGAAAATAGGTTAAAAATTTTCTGATTCCGATACCCCCCCCGCAAAACTCTGATTTTTCTGATTCCCGATTCCAATTAAATCGCCCCAACACTAGTAGATGCACATGGAATTGTGAAGCATGGATTGCGCAATCCCCAACTAATCAACACTGCTTGAGTCCAGTGGCAAGGAGAAGTCCAGGACGACTGAAAATAATGCCGAGATAAGCGGAGTGCACATACAGCACCTGGAATTTCCAAATGGTTACCCATTTTAGTACTGACCAGGCTCAACATTGCTTAACTTTAGTTATCTAACGGAAAGGGTTATGTCAGTGTGATTATGCTTTATTTGTAATGTTTCATTTAAAATTTAGTACATGTTTTCATATATTTTATGGATATGTGTACTGTACTCAATATCTGTTCATAAATCAAGAATCAGCAGTTTTGTTTATGTTCAAATCAACTCGATTAGACAAAATTGAGAATATGTAGTGTCTACCAACCAACCAAAATATATAAATACCACGACCCAAACACACCGTTTTTTTCTCTTTCCTGTTTTTTTTATTTCAAAAACAACACGTGTGTGTACAAAGCATTCTGTCTTGGTCCATTGGGTCTGAAAAGCCCTTTGCATGTAACCAAACTCTCTTGCACACAAGTTCATACATACACTCTCACTCACAAAAACAGGCACACATGCTATGCCATTTACGTACATATAAATGTACATGGCACCAGCTGAAATGAACATGTCTAATCCATTCTTTCTTACACGCTAAACAATTCTTTGGCTCTGAACATTCCTTGGACACTCTGAACTCTCATTTATTGCTAACTCTTTATCTTTCATTGCCTTAACAAGTTTTCTATACTAAATTAATGTATTTTCATCTATTTCAAATCCAGTATACAACATACTGGAGAAATATTTTAAGACATCACAAAAAAAAAAAAAAAAAAAAAAAAAAAATCTTCCTTCACAAAATTTAGTAACCCATACAAATAACCTTTTTGAAGACAAAATTTTTTTAAAACTGACGTCCGAGGAGGCATAAAAAATGATCTACTAAAGAACACAGGCCTCTAATAATGCTTCTCCACACAACTACATACTTCTAGGAAGGACCACGTGTGTAGCCTGATTATCGCCTTCATAGTCACACTATAATAAAAACAGCACAAGTAATTGATATTACTCAGTTGAGGTGTGTGTGTGAGAGAGAGAGAGAGAGAGAGAAATACAGTCATATGGCATAGAAGAAGGAACCCCAAACGTTGTATGTTGATAACTGTCTGATCATGTTGGTGCCTAGGAATTATCTTCTCACTCGACTGACTCCAATCTCTCTCGAGGAACTCCGAGCTGCCAACTGTTGTCAACTCCCACAAATTGAAAACTGTCTCCAACTAACTCTAAATATATTGACTTATGGATCAGAAATCCTATGTTCGGATTTTTTGTCTTACTCAGCCACTCCCAGCTTCTAAGTATCCAACCGCGTTGGTTAATCATTTCTCACCATTGCCTTTTTTGGGGGGGTTTAAACTTTCGACAGTTTTTTCCTTTCTTACGAATCACTTCCCAACAGTCCCTTGGGCTCTGGTTTTGTCTCTGGGGTGGAGGGGACATTCATAGTATCACACATGAAGCTTTCCAACATCCATAGTGAAAGTTATGCAATGGAACCGACAGAATTCAAACTTTGCACGTTCGGATTTATCTAATAAAAAAAATAAAAATAGATCTATTCAATCTGTCTTCAGCAATAATAATGCAATTTCAAACTAAAGTACTACCATCAGACAGACAAAGCTTCTAAAAACCGATAAAGTATAAATTTTTAACTTTAGCATCCGAGTATATTTGGTGAAGTGTCTCTAGAATCAATTGCGAAATAGGTTACGAAAACAAATTTAGTAATAATCCTCTTTGTGTTCATCTTATCTGTTGGATTAGTTAAAAGCTGATAACCATAACAAAATAAACTTAACTTAGTTAAGCCTCTAATCATGACAGAAATAATTAGATTGGCTGTCTATTCAGTTCACGGGTTTGTATTACAATGGACACAATGCCTCTTTACATTGCTGAAGTCTCGATAATCACTTAAAAAAAAAGAAATAAAACAAAATAGTGGTAGAAACCCACCACATAAATGTCACAGTAACATTTATTGGGTGGGTTTCTATGGACATTTTGTTTGTTTTTTTATCTTGAAGTCTTTGTTGAGACTTCAAAAACATTGCGGCCATTTTTTCTTGTTCTCCGGTAACGTTCAATATTACTTGGTTTTCAAACCGAATAAACATTTTACATTAAATAAAAATGCTAAAAACTTATCCAGTTAGACAGAAAAGTAACTTATTTTGCCTTTGATAAGAGTTATTTGTTACATATTTGTTTTTTGACAACTTTTTCGTAAACCCAGTTCACTTATAATTGCAATGCAATGGCAGAACAGATTGCATCATGGTTATTTGTGTGGGAAATGAAATCAGTGTACAGAGTTTGAATTGAAAGGACATCTTTTTGTATTGAGGTAGGCTCATAAGAAAAATTTACTACTCTTAACTGAAGGATCCATTACCCGTGAAATATTCGCCATCCAAATTTCAAACAAAACTTTTTTTTTTTTTTTTTTTTTACATACGAATCCGGTTTTAAAAACTTGATTTTAAAATTTCACCTTAATTAGTATGTTTAATGACAATAAAATCATTGTTAAAAATTGTTCTGTTTCATTAAACTATCGTTTACCCTCATTGCAGGTTTACTCATTGTTGTAATCTATCTATTTACTAGTTATGGAATTTTTTAAGTTTATACACAAATAGAAACACATGATTGGTTGATAAAAAAGGCAAAGTACACATTACTAGGACAGTAGTGTTTACGATGTTGATTCCAGAGTTTAAATCTAATATATATATATATATATATATATATATTTTTTTTTTACTGGATAGCTTTATAAATTTTAAGAAATTAACATAACTTAACAGAAAAAAAAAAATTACAGAAATATTTTTTTAAACTGACATTTGTTTTTTCGAGAATCTAAAAAAAACAGTAATAATAATAAAGGATATTTCACGTTAGTTCAAAGCAAATTATTTTTGCTAAAAAAAACAAACAAAAAAAACAAACTCAATGTTTTTTTTTTTGTCAATAAAAACTACATGTAAATAAATTCACTGTAGTTTCATACAAATATAAAATAGCATATTTTTCTTTAAAACAAAATATTAAAATATTTTTATTTATATTAACTATAATGCGATAAAATTTATGTTAAGATGGAAATTGACATAAGTATTGTACTAACACTGCTCAAGGAGCAGATATAAACTAGTACTCTTATGTATAAATGTACATCATAACAAACAGGCCACCCGGCATTGCCCGGTTGTAAAATATGCTGAAATATGATATTTTAATTCATGCAGATTTCATATTTATTATAGAGCCAATACTGATCAATAGTCATTTCAAAAGTAAAAAAAAGAAAAGACTTGGGTGCCATCAGCTAGAATTAAAACCAAAACATTTAATGCTCCAGCCTTAGTTGTTACAGTTTGCTATTGTCAGATGGATAAAACATTAAAATTTTAACTGACTTTAATGTATAAATGTATATTTGCACATGCACAGAAGAGAACTTTAAGTCTACTTACACCTGTCAAGTTCCAATTTTTGACCCCATAGCAGCTATTTTTATCAGCTAAAAAAAGCAAATCAAATTTGTTCCGGAGGGCCCAAGTCCCCTATATATCAAGTTTCAAGCCTGTAGACTAAAAATTGACAGAGGAGTTGGATAGAGACCGACCCACAGACAATGTCATATATATATATATATATATATATATATATATATATATATATATATATAGATAGATAGATGATAAGAATAATGGAAAAAGTATTCTGATGAAAGAGAAATAAAAAGGAACAAACCGAGTTACGCGTTCATCAAAAATATGGAACGCTTCACGAATTTACGTGTCATCCTTGCACAGGGGCCATGCTAATCGTCCCTGTATCGTGGCAATTTTAGTATGTATACTACTGTGGCGAGTATGGTGAGTAAATATACTAAAATTTAAATGATACAGGGAAGATTAGCATGGCCCCTGTGCAAGGATGACACGCAAATTCGTGAAACGTTCCATATTTTGGATGAACGCATAACTCAGTTTGTTCCTTTTTATTTCTCTCTATCAATACACAGACACACACACACAAGTGCAAGAACTTTTTCATGTTAAATGCTACACAATTATGCACAATATAGAAAATATGCATAAACAGAACTGAGCATAATAGTTAAAGGAACCAAATAATACAATAAGAAACAATAAAAAATGAATAATCAATGAAAGTTCGTTTTTCAAAGGAATATGCATGTTAACTTTCATGAGGTTGGTTGCATATCCATGACTGACTATTAAGTGCATTTTAATAATTTGTAAATAGAAAAAGTATGATTTTAATGCTACGAAAGACTCAAATTTATGTGTCTAGATAACTAGCTAAAATACCTATCCTCAGGTACGTTCATAATGTGGAAACAACTTTGGACTCAACATATTTGCAACCAACTTTGCCATGACAAGATCAATGAAATGATACATTGTCTAATGGACTGGCACGTATTACAATTTTAAGAAAAATGAAAGCCATTTAATTATGTATGAATCTAGAACAGAAAAGGGGAAAAGAATTGGAAGCATCTTGAATTATGTGAAAGTAGTATTTGGTGAAAAAATTATGACACAGCAGGGCTCTATGGACAAATTTATCTTTAGTTGACCTTTGACAACTAAATATTTTTGTTTACTAGCCAAATAGAAAAGTTACTAGCCAAATCCATGTGATTTTTGGAATATGACATCTTCATTCTGTGACGATTATGTGCATGATAAATTTTTTTTGTATTTTTTTAATAAGTGTAATTCTACATACACAACAAATTTTATGTTGATACTTGAAGGTATAAACATTCTAATTTCTTCAGATGTTTTTTTTTAAACAGCCTTCGTTAAAAAAAAAATTTTTTTTAAGTATATTGTTCTATTAAACTTTTATTGTTTAAATAATTTGACTTTGTTCGTTTTATCAAAAAAAAAATTTGAAAAGATATTTTTCACTCAGTAGTGAGCTTTGGAAGATTGTCAGTGAAAGAAATGCAATCGCCAAAAGATAAGGGTTTCATTATTTCTAGTCGCCATTTTGAAAAATCACTCGCAAATGAGACTGTTTCACTCACAATGTAGAGCCTTGCACAGCATGAATCCATTATTTTAAATTTTTAATTGAAAAAAAAAAAAAAAAAAAAAAAGGTGATGAAGTAAAGACAAATTTTATTCCCAGGAGAAAAATGTGGAGGTTGAAAGTAAAGCAGGTATCTTGGAAAGAAAAAGCAGCTTTATTTTTTCTCTTGTGGAAATCTTTTGACGGAGTGCCAAGAGATGTTGTCTGGTGGGGTTCGTAAAATTAGTGATTGATCAAGGTTGTCCAAGCATTCTACAGAAACGTTCAGAATCGAATTAAAATTAGTAGTAAATTTTGTGACAGCCCTATTGTTAAAGTGGAAGTACATCAGGATTTTGTATGGAGTGTTATTTTTCATTTGTGTCTTAGAAACATTGTGCAGCAAGTACTGTGTTCAAGTTGTTCCAGAAAAGATGCTCTATGCTAATGATCTGATACTTGCTTGTGAAACAATGCAAAGGTTACTTGTTGAACTAAAGACTTTGAGGAATGCTATGGAGGGTGAATGTTACTAATAAGACAAAAGAGCCAATCGGTGCGCTTGTAGTGGTTGGAAAGTCCTCAGAAAGAGAGAAGTTCCTTTTCTCACTTTGTGGAGAGGTAACTGAGAGCAAATATGAAAAAATAAAAACAACAACCAAGATGAGATGCACCTGAAAGAAGGCAGAGATTACATTGGCAAAACCATTATGAAAATAACACTCAATATGAGACTTGTAGCCCAAAGTAATCCAAATTATCAATCCTCATCTAAAAAAATTCAGATGCATAATTGAATTAAGGTTTAATTCAAATGTTGTAAATGAAATGTTCGTCTCTTTACACTATATGATAGCATTTCTCGTGAACTGTTTTTTGGTTTTGTTAACATTAACAAAGCAAAGTCATCAGGATTATTAACCTCATTTTTAAGATGCTTTATCTGGCCAAACAGAAAATCAAATAAGAAATTCACCAATAACAAATAGTAATCAGTTTACAATATCCGAACAGTACTGTCATTGTTGAACAACGGCCTGATATGTTTGCAGTAGTAATGTTAATACTAACCACTCATAACCATAATAGTAATAATAATAAAAAAAACTAATAATAGAATGATTGATATCACTATTACAACTGCCAGTCTCTTATTACAGCTCTCACTTGGCTTAAATGTATTCTCAGCCACTGTTGCTATTATCTGAAGCCAGTGACATCAGCAATCGATATTGCCAAGTAACAGAAGCAATAGCAGCAGTAGCATGGAGAAACGAAGCGTAGGAACTAAGTAAGCTTGTTGACAATGAAACAGCATTCTGTAGAAGATGCATAACAATTGAAGACAACTAATATCAAGAGATGGCGCATGCGCGTGTGCATGCGCGGGCGTCTGTTGAGAATAAAGCAGGCAAACAAACAAAACACAAAAAAAAAAGAAAAACAATTATTTCGGTAACTAAGGTCAGGTCTACTAATAAAAAAAATAAGTAAAGTAAAAAGCTGATGTCTTTGGGAGTATTACGGTACACCACCCCTTTTTAGGATATCTTACAAGTACTTTAATGGATTATGCTCTGATGAATTCATAGCAGTTGTGACTCCTGGACATAAATACTCCCGACCAACCAAAGCAGAAAAATCCCATAGATTCACTAGTTTCTTCCCTTAGACTGCTAAACTTTGAAATTCCCTCCCAGTTTCCTGCATCCCTGACTGTATGACGTGAAGAAATTTAAAATGTTAATGGACATCTCTCTACTCAGTTCTCCATAATCCAGGATTCCAAATAGTAAGCCTTTATGTCTAAATAATAACAAAAAAGATATATAATGACTAGGGCTATGACGAGAGAACATTCTTTTCATTATTTTGACTCGAGTATATATCAGTTAATATCTTATATGTTTTTAGATAGAATGAAGTGTTTCTCGATTGATTAACTGTGTCTAATTTGTGTCGGATATATACTCGAGAGTCAAAACAATAAGAATATTCTCGTCATAGCCCTAATAATGACGAAACGTTACCCATTATCAATTAAACAGATTTTGTGCAACCAAGGTAAGGCCTACTAACAGACTAATAAAAAATAAGTGAAAATCTTGTATTATATATATTCTGACTACTGGTTTCATCTTTAGTGTTATTCTCATGTTTTGACCAATCTAACCTCTGACCTTCTTCAGGCGTATCTTGTTGAACCTGGTTATCTGTACAGAATTTCTAATGGAGCTCTTTATTTAATCCACCGTAATGATATGCTTTCATTCCATCAGCAATGACCGGGTGGAAGTCTTAAACAATTCACAATTGCATTTTTAATATCACTTGCACTAAAGATTGAACCATCAACCCCCAGAAGAGTGCCACTGAGAACTGAATTCAGAAATATAAAGTAAAAAGTTTCTGTGTTTATTAGTTTTATGGCATATAAATGCTTTTTGGATCATTTAATGTCAAAACAATACATATTGTCAAGGATATATTATGTGGGTGTTGGGGAGGAGAAAGTAAACACAAACAAGTTGAACATGCAGGGTCCCCTTCAACAAGTGAACAATTTGGGGGCAGCTTGGTGGGGGAGGGGGAGCAGAGTTATCTTCTAAAATCCATTCTGGTAAAAATTTACTTTCACCACGACTAATGTTTGTGCAAAATTAAAAAAAAAAAAATCCAAGGCATGGTTATTGAGAGAAGTGTGAACAGACGAACGGTAGTGAATTACTAGGTACAATCCCCCCTTTGTTGGTGGAATCAACAAATTAATCTCCATAATTCAGGTTAGATTGGCCAATAAAAAAATAACTCAAAACTAGGTTGGCTTCTTGGTTTTACATATCAACAACCCATTTTTGGTCACTTAATGTAAAAAATAGAATACCTATTGTCAGTCTTTATTATTTGAACTCCTCATCTTGGGTGTTATTCCTCACAACTTTTCAGTTGATGCAAACTCCAACCTTCTTGAGGCACATTTTGCCAAACTCTGGAATCGGTAGCGATTCTAGAGTTTGACAAGATGTGCCTCTCTACCTAGAGAATTTTGAGCAGAACCTTTTAATTAATCAAGAGGATATACTGCTCTTGTTCAGTCAATCATGACTGTGTAGAATATTCTTAGTATCGCTTGTACTGAGAATTGAACCCTCAACCACCAGAAGACTGTCATTCACAACTGATTATAACTTAGCTCTTTATCCGTCGTGCAATGGGTCTGTAAAGATCCCAGAGTTGATAAAATGCACCTAATAAAAGTTGGAGATTACATCGGTTGAAACATAGTGAGAATAACATTCTAGATGAGAACAGTAGTCAGAAAAATCCAAATAAGCAATCCTCATCTAAAAAATTCACAAATATACTATTGTCAATTATTGTCCTCAAGGAGAAATAGATTTATCTTCCCAACATTATTTAAGATATAATTAGTACAGTTTCTATTTACCTCCTCCCTAGGAGGTTGGACACAAGGTTAAGTTTGGGTTTGATGAAAGTGTTTCTGTGGAACAACCTGAATTTGAATCTGGCAAACACAGGATTTTAGTCTTTGTTGCTAACCACATAGCCATCGTTAACCCCCAATAAATTTTTTCCTTGGTATGAATTGCCATGATATGCTGAATAACGAATTTGAGAATAAGTTATTGAGAAAAGTGTGAACAAACGGACAAACGATTTGGGGGCAACTTTATCCCTATAATGGCCTCAACATGGGGGCAACCAGAGTTATCCAGGAAAATCCATTCTGAAAAAAATTTACTTTCACCATGACTGATGTTTGTGCAAAATTTTTTAAAATCCAATGCGTAGTTATTGAGAAAAGTGCAAATAAACGAATGGATGAATGGGAGTGAATAACTAGGTCCAATCCCTCGTTTGTCAGGGAATCAAAAGATTTTTACTTGGTATACCTTGTTCTATATGATCCACTTAGATAATCATGCAGTCCCATAGGAAAAAGTAAAGCAGCAATGCAATATGAATTTAAAACCATCATCCTAGCATAATTGTTTGCCATTTCATTCTTTTTTTTTTTTCATGGCATTTTTAAATAGTGTTCTTATTTACTTATGTCCCCATAAAGAGTAGGAAAGACAATATCTACTTTTAATGTGTGGAAAATCCAGCTTGCAAAAAGAGGCACTCTGGTTTGGGACAATAAAAAAAAGATCTAAAAAAATTGCCTTAGGCTAGAAGGATTTCTTCTTCATAGACCAAGGAAAGGAAGGCAGTGCAGTAGCAAAACATATACTACACCTTGTTCCTAACCAAAAGGCCAAGGGGCAATACCTATTATATATGATAAACGGAATACACAATTCTATTTTACAGTTTTGGGGAAAAATGTAATTTCATGCCTTTTCTGATGATATTAGTGTGTAACTGACCACAACAGATCCAAAAAGATTTGAACTTGGAAATAACAGATTCCATAGTCTTTAACCATAACCATATCCATTCTTTCACGGTTATAACTTTAGCATTACTTTAAAATCAATGTCGAAAAAAATCCAGGAATAGCAAAATACAGATTTAGATGATGTTCTTTCCAAAATTATGTACAGTCATATTAAACTTCGACACAAGAATATGTGATTTGTGTAAGAAATACGATCACCGACATTGGAATCAGCTATACAGTGCCCAAATCATATCCTACCTATCATGTTCAGTTAGGTACAAATACAATTGAGAAAGGCATACATCCATATTCCACTTCTCAGCTATGGAGAAAATAGAAACTTGTGTTCAATCAACTGCAAACAATGAATTGTTTGCGCAATTATTTCGCTTTGGCATTAAATAACTAAAAACGCGTTGTGTCATAAAACAGACAAGCCAAACTAGTTTTTTTGTGTGGCTGACACAGTTTGATAGGGAATTAATATTGTCATTTTATCTACTTACCTTTGCCTATCAAACTGGGTTTACAACCCAAATTGCATTGGTATTGCATTTAAATCATTCAATTTCTTACAACACTATGCACATAGCTCCTAGCAAACTCCAGCACCCATTTAAAGTCAAACTAATTTCTACAATTAAAAGTTCATCCAAAATTTCCCACTAGCATTCTACAAATACTTGGTGTTTATTGATATCTGTAGTTTACACAAATGCAACAGGTACTTCTCAATATTTTTTTCTTTCTGGCAATCATGTATGAATATACAATAATGACAACATTTTTCAATCTCATTCAAATAGAAAGATTGTTTTTCTTTTATCTATGGTAAATTCTCTCTGCTTCATACAAGAGATAATTTTTGTTATTGCATGGTTATACCTATATAGAATCACATATCTATTTTTTGTTTATATACAAACTCTATAACTCAAGACAAAAGGCTTCTTTTTTCTTTCTTTCTCAGTTAATGATAACAGACCTTATCAACCTGATAGCAAGAATGCAGTTTTCAACACGGAATATGTTTTCTGCAGGATTGAGCTTAAAATGTTTATTAAAAACAATTATCGAGGTCACCGAAAGTTCTTTAGTACTAAAGAAATGTTATTGTTAAATGTTATATACAAATAGCCACTTTTTGAGTTTTGCTTATAAAGTCACAATTGAAGCACACATTTTTACCATTCACAATACTATGTAAGGTATGGTGTACCCCCTCCCCCATCTTTGTAATCTATCGAGAGTATACTTTGTAACAGAGCCTAACAGAGCAGGTTAACTGAATCTAAGGAAAAAAAAAAAAAAAAAAAAAAAAATGAAAAACTAAACATAACTTTTGGACCGAATTTTAAAAACTTAAAAAATTACATATTGTTCGGATTTCTATGGATTTCTCATTTTGAGTTTTATTCACACTATGTTTCGGTCTATGTAAACCCTCGGACTTATTTCAGGTGCATATTGTCACACTCTGAAATCTTTCTGTTGAACATGGAAATCCACACAAAATTTCGAATGGAACTCTTTATTTTATCTACATTGGTAGCATGTCCTCGTTCTGTCAGTCATAACTGGGTAGAAGTTTTAAATAGTTCTGTAATTTTTTGAGTGTCACTCACACTGAGGACTAAACCCTCCCAAGTTTGAGAAAGATTCCATGTTGGAAGTTACATAGACTGAAATGTTGTGAAAATAACACTCAAGATGAGAACAGTCCAAAGAATCCAAATAATATGAATAATTAATCTTCATCTAAAAATTTTTTTTTTTTTTTTTTTTTACACAGTGATCACCACTTATCAAGGCCCGGAAGCCACTCAGGGATAAGGGTTATTGCAAGTACATTACGTTAGTGTGGAGATTTGATGAAGTGTTTACTTAAGGGGGCGGTTCATTAGGAATTTGTTAACATTGGACTTGAAGACATCCAAGTTGTAGTCCGGTGGGAAGCAGGCAGACGGAACAGAGTTCCACAGGCGTGCAGTTCTAAGAAAGAAGCTTTGTTCATGGAATCCACGTTTTGATTTAGGCACAGATTTCTGAAACATTACAATTCCTAATCTTGGTTGCTACCATTGTCATGTTTTAGCTGCTGCACTCTACAGTCCTCTTTGCCAGACTAAAAAAAAAAAAAAATTATCACACCTGCCAATATCCTACATAAAAAAAACAAAGCCACCATTCACCTGTGCATGGAGAGTACTGTTACGACATCTGGGCTGGTGCACCAACTAATAGCCTCTCCTTGGACAGAGTGCAAAAATTAATTTCTAACCTAATAGGTTCTGCACATGTTGCATCACCAGAGTTGCATCCTTGTGCTTTTTTTTTTTTTTTTTTTTTTTTTTAAGTACTTCCATGGAATATGCTCAGATGAACTTACTGCATTTGTATGACCCTCCCCTACCTCGCTCTCACTGAAAATATCCCTGACCAAAATAACTAGCTGCTTCACTTCACTGTAGAGGTTCCAAGATGCTGAAATATTTTCTATTTGATAGCTTCCCCCCAGCTTTGGACTGCTTACCTGTTTCCCTGACAGTACCAATATGCAGAAATTTTTTTTTTTTTTTTTTTTTTTTACACAGTGATCACCACTTATCAAGGCCCGGAAGCCACTCAGGGATAAGGGTTTTTGCAAGTACATTTAAATGTAATGTGAAGCCACTCAAGGATAAGGATTATTGCAAGTACATTTAAATGTAATGTGAACAAACATCTTACTGATAAAATCCCCACCCAGATTGCTCTCCCTATAAAATTGGCCCCTACCACAGTAATCCCTCATGATCTGCATTGTACCAAATCAAGTGCCGATGAAATTAATGGCCATGTTAAAAATCATGCGAATTGGCTAAGTAAAAGTGACAATAACATATGCATGGATAATAAATTTTATATCAGCAACACACGTGAAAATTCCATTGATAAATAGAAAAGCAAATTTTCTTGCATCCGGTATTATTTATTTGTTATCTATTTTTTCCTACCCCTTTCTTTATATTATTTGGATTTTTTGGACTACTATTCTCATCTTGAGTGTTATTTTCACAATGTTTTGATGAATATAACCGCGGACTTTCTTCGAATGTGTCTTGTCAAACCCGAGAATCTTTCTATCGAAACTAGTATTTTACCTGTTAGTGAAAGGACAAACAAACAACATCCCAACAAATCAGAGAAAACAAGAAAAAAAAAACCCAGAAAAAAAGACAAAACGTTTATCTAATCTGCTTTTTTCAAAAAATATATCTTTATATTAATAAAATTGTGTGACTACATCTCGTCTAGGTCTTTTTCTTACTCTTATACGACTTAAATTGTTTTGTAATTTTATTTACTACTAGCAGGACATGTGTCTCGGTGTTGCCTTGACAATTTAAGAAACCAAAAAGCTAATGTTCTCACACCCGAACTCCATATTATGTTACATTTTTGTTAAGGATAAACTATTCAAAATCAGGTTGAGTTGCAGTGTGAACACACGTATGTGTGTGTGTTAATATAATAATGAAAAAAATAAATTTCCCCTCAAAACCTAAGAATTGCTTTCGGACAACTGAAGAGAAATACTCATGTTCAAGTAGAATAAAATTAAAAAAAAGGTCCTATATGAAATCAGCAACAAAAAGGAAGATTTGCGTTCTTTAGATTTGCACTACTGTTCTCATCTTTAGTGTTATTTGCACAACGTTTTGGTCAAAGTAATCTTCCGGTGTAACTTTTAGAACTCTGGAATCTTTCTGTTGAACTCAAGAATCAGCATGGAATTTTGATCGGAGCCTTTTATTTAATCCTTGAGGGTAGCACGCTCTTGTTCCATCAGACATGACTGGGTATATGTCCTAAGTAATTTTCAATTGTATCTTAATTGACACCTTCATTAAGGATTAAACCTTCAATCGCCAGAAGAGTAACTTACAAGTGAATTTTACTAATACTTTTATCCACTATGCCATTATTCAGAGGTTCTATCAACCAAAACGCTGTGAAAATAACGCTCAAATTGAGAACAGTTGTCTGAAAAATTCAAATAATACAAATAATCAATCCTTTTTTTTTTTTCATAACTATATTGCACAATCGCTGTATATTTCATTCCGATCAAAGAGAACGCAATAATATTGTTCATGCTGGACATTCATAAAAAGGAAAAAATAACAGAAATGGTAACGAGGGATTCAGAATTTGGGGCAAAAGTACAGCAATCCTCATTGATTTCTGTCAAACGTAGAGTTAACTTGAAGGGGTAAAAACTATAAATTTGCCAAAAAATATTAAAAGAAAATTTCATTGTATTTATACCTGTTCTCATCCAATCAATACTTAGGATGTAGAACAGGAGACTTTGTTAGTTTGATTACATTGACAGAATAGATAAGAATTCTTATAGATGTAAAACAGTTAAGGTAGCAGGGTCAGTTGTCAGATCAAGGAAAACTTGGGAAAACAATAAGGATAGATTTCAGAAAAAGACGAATAAATAAAGATCTTGATAAAGACTAATGGCTTAGTGGATAAAGTACTTGGTAAAATTCAGTTGTAAGTTACACTCTTCAGGAGGTTGAAAGCTTAATCTTTAATGTAGGCGACACAAACTATGATTGTGAATTAACAAGGATATCTACCCATTCACGACTGATGAGAATGAGAGAATGCTGCCTCCGTGGATTAAATAAAGGTTCTGTTTAAAATTCTGTGCAGATTTCCGAGTTTGTCCAAAAAATTCCCAAGTTTGACAAGATAATGCTGAAGAAGGTTGAAGGTTACATCGACCGAAACGTAAAAATGACACTCAAGGTGAGAACAGCAGTCCAAAACATCTATATAAAATGTATAAGCAATACTCACCTAAAAATTCAGAAACATAAAAATAGGTTAGTTTGAATTTTTTTTAAAACAGACACATGCCAGCATGTAAAACTGATGTCAAATTGAATACATATGTATAATGATTTTGTTATCCATTAATCCTGGGCAACGTCAGGTATCCTTGTTAGTAATAAATATTTAAATGACAACTGTGAAGGTTGTTGGGCGTTAAATCATACAGAATATATGTATGATCATAAAACAGACATTTTTTTAAAACTCAATTTGCTTATATGTAACAGTTTCTTAGCTTTGAAGCCTGTTGCTAAATAATCAATCAGAAATTGATTTTTTATTTTAAAAGATATGAAAGGACAAACAAACAAAAATATACCAACAAATCAGAGAAAATAAGAAAAAAAACAAACAAGGCAAAACATTTATGTAATCTGCTTTCTTTGAAAAATATATCTTTATATTAATAAAATTGTGTGACTACTTCTTGTCTATGTCTTTTTCTCACTCTTCTACGACTTAAACTGTTTTGTAATTGTATTTTCTACTAGCTGGACATGTGTCTCGGTGTAGCCTGGGAAAATTGAGGAACCAAAATCTAGAACCAAAGCTAGTAATTTAGCTATTGCAGACTATTATCTTCATCTTTTTTTTAATTATTGTTTCACGACGTTTCGGCCAACTATTCCTCTGGCCTTTGTCAGGTGGTAACCACGACAGGATGGGAACTTTGAATCCCCTAACTGCATTCTCAGCAATTACTGAAGATCAGATAATGAATAAACGTTGATTTATAAGACCAAGAAATCTAACCTTGATTACCCTTCGAGGCTTGTGGCACAGTGGATAGAGACGTTGAATCTCTACAGTTCCAGGTGAGAATTGTCTGAAAATAGCAGTTTCAATCCTACCCAAAGCCGGCCAGAGGCTTACTTGGCCAAAAACGTGGTGACACGACAACAACTAATTGCTAAGAACGCAGTTAAGGGATTCGGAGTTCCTATCCCGTTGCGGTTATCACCTGACAAAGGCCAGAGTTAGCCGAAACGTCGTGAAACAACAACTAAGAAAGAGAAGGATAATAGTCCGCAATAAATAAATTAATACTCATCTCAATAATGAATTCCAATTAAATAATATACAAAAAGCTAGCGTTCTCACACTTGTACTCCATATTATGTTACATTTTTGTTAAAGGTAAACCATTCAAAACCGTCTAATGCTATAGAGTACATGTCCTTTTTAAACATGGAATGCAGAGGTATATCAGATATAAACGTTTGGCAGTCAGACTTATTACATTTTGTTTTTATCTTAATTGAGACAACCGAGTGATCACAGTGGAGACAGAATGGAGGATGAGCACAGTTTAGGGCAAATTATAAGAAAAAAGTCGAGGAGACTTACAAACTGTTTGTCAGTGTCAGGCAATTGGGTTCATTAACAGTCTGTGTTAGATCATAGATAAGGGAAAAATCATGACAGAATCTTCCTTCATCATCTGTCTTGTTTGAATGGACTAGCTGTTCAACATTGTGAACACTGAAGTTTCCATGTGTAGAATATTGATCGAGGGATTTGTACTAGAATTGTCCGCAAGGACCTGTGGTGCAGTGGTACTTGGAAAAATCAATTGTAAAAAGTGATGATATTCTCCTCAGTGTGGACGACCGAAAAACACCATTGTGAATTACTTAGGACCTCTATCCAGTCATGGCTGACGGAACAAGAGCACGCTACCCTGTAAAGTAAAAAAAGGGTTTCACTCGAAATTCCGTCCTAATTCCAGAGTCTGACAGAAACATTTCCGAGTTCGACAAGGAAGAAGGTCAGAGGTTACATTGACTGTAACGTGAAAATCACTCAAGATGAGAACAGTAGTCCAATGAATTCAAATAATAACCAATCCTCATCTCAAAAATTCAGAAACGTCAGATTTCACTAAATTTAAAAGTTTAAGAATCAGAACCAACACAAATAAGAATTGAAAACTTAAAACTTAAAATTAAAAACAGTACAAATTGGCATAGCACGTATAAAAAAATTTATTTACATAAAAATCAGTCATGCGTAACTGAACATATAGTAAATTTAAAACATTGCTATAGTAAAAATTGTTTTAAACCTGAAAATAAATTTTAACAAGTGAAGCATGCATGGTCCTTCGTGAGTGCACAGTGAACGAGGCTTAAAAAAAAATGACTATGTTCAGCAACCCCTCCCCCATTTAGCCCCAAATGTCCCCAGGGGACATCAAATCCTGGTGAAAATGAACAAACGGTGCAGTTTTAGGCCTTAACATATGTAAATTTGAGTTCTGCACCACGCAAAACGAGAAATGACCAAGTCCATGATTTGCATCCCTATTATTTAACCCCAAAAGTCCCCAAGGCCTTAACATATTTAAATTTGAGTTCAGCACCATGCAAAACTGCTAAATAGACGTACACAGAAATTTTTGGACATATATGGTAAAATAGTCCCAAAAATGGAGTGTCTTTTATTAACCCTAAAAGAGCCCCTGGGACACATCCTAGAGTTTTTTTTGTTTTTTTTTTTTACATAGGGATCACCACTTATCAACGCCCAGAGGCCATTCGAGGATAAGGGCTAATGGGCATGCATTAGTCATTGTGATTTTAGCATAGTAAATATTAGTGGAAATTTTGTAACTTGGATTACTTAGAGGGACGGTTCAATAAGAACTTGTTGAACTTGAAGACAATCAGATTGTAGTCAACTGGAAAGCAGGCAAACAGAATAGAGTTCCACAGGCGTACAGTTCTAAGAAAGAAGCCCTGTTCATGGAATCTACATTTAGGTGTAGGCACAGATAAAGAGTGTGGGAAATTGTTGATAGTGGTTTTGGCTAGACGAGTGTTTTTCGTGAAAGTCTGGCAAGGGGGACCATAGATTGAAGTTCAGATGAGCACTTGCCATGAAAATAACGATAAAGCAGGGACAGGCTCGTTACGTCTCTTCTGTGGGAAAGAGGTTGCAGAGATGAGAAACGGGCATCCCCCACTAAGCTACAAAGTCTATTTTGAACTCTGTCAAGACAGGATAAGCTGCTTCTAGCAGCTCCTGCCCAGATGTGGCAACAGTACTCCCTCGTTAGCCAAACCTGGCTTTTATATAGGTAGAGAATTGCATCAGGAGTGAGATATCTACTGGAGTGGTAGAAGGATCCCACCATTTTTCCAGTGACTTTGGCAATGGATTTGATATATGTGTTCCATTTCAGATTGGGAGTAAAGGTCAAGCCCAGAAGCTTGTCAAAACATGAAGCCTCCTCAAAACGAGAGCCATTCATTTCGATTGATGGCAGCTGGATAACAGAGCGTTGATGATGTAAAGATAGAAGCTTGGTTTTAGATGCATTGAAAGTAACCAGCCACTTTTTCCCCTATTGCGAAGTATAGACAAATAAGATTATATAGAAATCAGTTAGTTACAACTTTTCAGAAAGTTTTATAGAAATCCAAGGCATCAATATTTTTTAATAAGCACAAAAGTGTCAATTTTAGCCATTTTAACCGGTAAGGCAGGCCTAGAGGGGCAACCGGAGTTTTCCTGGAAAATCTGTTCTGTTACTTTTTTACTTATATCACGTTTAATGTTTGTACAAAATTTCAAGGCATAGTTATTGAAAAAAGTGCGAACAGACAAGGGTGAATTTACAGGTCCACCCTCCTTTTGTCGGGGGACACAAAAGTTTTTTTTAATTGAAGTTGAATATAATACTGCACACAATGTGATAACAAATGCTAAATATAAAATTTTCAGAGTAAATTTTAGAAAAAAAAAACAAGTCCAATATTAAAAGCATATGCATGACAATCACATTGACACACCGGTTGTCATTGGAACACTAAAGTTAAGTAATGTTGAGCCTGGTCAGGATTAAATGGGTGACTATTTGAAAATACCAAGTGTGGTATGTGCTCTCCACTTATCTAGGCATTGTTTCCAATTGTCCTGAATTGTCTTTACCTCTGGAATCAGGCAGTGATGAGGTGTGGTTAGAGATTGTGCAACCCAAGCTTCACAATTACACATGCATTCACCATTACAGGAGTATCTATTGTTTCTAGTGATTGAACGATGGCCGAAATAGAAACGGAGAAAAAAGTCAGCTGTCAAAAGTGTCCACTTTGGTAATCTCTTATCCTAATATTCATCTTAGTAGTCTCTCAGACTATTAATTGCAGAGTTGCCTTTTCTTTTTCTTACCATATGTGCAAAATAAAATAATCCTATTTACACAGTACCTAAAATAACAAAAAGTTAGACAAAACTTTTTATCGATTAAATTGGAAAAAGAAAAAAAAAATCAAGCAAACAAACAAACAGCCAGATCTAGTAAAAAATTTGCTAATGTGGCAATCTACAGGGCAGAACAATAAAGTTGTCGCCCTAAAAAATAAAAAAAAATAAAAAATATGTTACAGCTTTATTTTAAAACTTATTGAAAAAAATCAATTCAGGTAACTTGATTATGTAGTAGAGCTGACATCTATTAAATATAGCCGCCTTCAGTCTCAGTCACTGCCTCGATACAGGTCCAGAACTGGGAGCATGCCTTTTCCACAAGTGCCGGTGGTAGCGTGGCGAATACTCAGATGGTGGGGATCAGGCTGGCTTTGGTGTTGTGGGAGGTCATGTTGGTGATGTTCTTGACATATGACTAAACGAAGTAGTACAGTGGGTTCAGGTTAGTTGGGAGGGAGGAGATGCAATGAGAGAAGGATACAAAGTTGTAGCACTGCTTCTGAAGCCAATCCTGTATCTCCTTGGACTTGTGGGCCAGTGCAGAGTCCTGCTGCTACACCCAGGGTCTGTCAACGGCCACCTGATTGTGTCAAGGGGACCACCACACTCTTCGGCACATCCAGGTACACTTTGGTGTTGATTTTCAAACCAACTTTGAAGATGTGAGATGGCATAATGTGGCCCTCATTTGAAACCACACCAAAGACCATAACCGTGGTTAGAAATTTTGTTTTCATCATCTTGGGCATATCCCTGTTATTCATGGCAATCCAGTGATTATTTTGAGGGTGTTGGCAATGGTCCTGTTGTCATAACTTGGATTGGTAGAGAACATGAGTTGTACAGCGGCACATCTCTGATCTTGCTTGTTGAACATTGTGTCACTTTCAGACATGATAGGAGGTTCCTATCGCTATTAGGATTTGTATACAATTGGCCAAGTAGTAGATGGTCTGTAACAAAAAAAGAAAACCGGTTTTCATCAAATGGAAATGGAATCATGCCATCTTTTCTAGCACAATAATTTTATCATTCCACCCTGTACTGTTTCTTTTGTCATCACAGACTGTGGTTTAGATATCATAGATGTAGGCTCACACACACACATACAAAGAAAATGATGTCCTAACAAATTGCAACTTTAAAGTTAAGGAATAAAATGGCAATATTTCCAAAGAGAAAAATCAGTAAGATTATATTGTGAAATTTAATGGAGTGTAAATACAGAAAACAATTTAATGTTACCTCAATTAAATTGATTGTATAGTTATTTTTAGTTTTCTTTCATGTATGTTCATGAAATGAGATATAGTTTTTTGTCTTGTTTTGTTTTTTTAAACATTCCTTCGGTGTCGGGTAAAATTTAATAATAGTTACATGATCTTCATGCTGGCAAATGTAGTCAACAGTGAAATCAATTTTTTTTTTTTTTTTTTGTACAATCATTGCTGAATGTTAGCAGTATATATATATTTTTTCTTGATATAAGATTTGTAGCTCATTTTAAAGTTGAGGAAGATATGTAGACATCCAGCGTATACCATTTTTCTCCCTCTTTTCATGATCTATCCCAAATGTCTGGTTTTTATAAGAATTTTCATTGTAGAATTTTTACTCTCAGTGTAAAACAATATGAATTAAATGGAATGGAAATTTTAAAGACCTTGTCCAGAATCCCCCCCCTATATTAAAGAACAAGATAAGAAAAATCTTTATGATATGCATACTCATGACGATATGAAAATATTTTTTAAAAAAATCACGTAAATCGATAAAATAGTTTTATTTTTAAATAAGAAAATCAAATTTTATGAGTATTTGAGAAGTGACTAACTTGTCATTTTGCAAAAATCTCAAAAGAAAAAAAAAAAAAGAAAAATGCATATTTATGAGATTTCTGTTGTAATGTCTACAAATTCCCATTAATCGCTTAAAAATAATTTTCTTTAAAAAATTAAACTACTTGAGCAGTTTAGATGATTTTTGGAATATGATAATTGTATGTACCTTATGCAGATTTTTCTTTATTTTTCTTTTTTTTTTCACGTAGGGGGAATTCTAGACAAGAATCAAATTTTATATACTGATACACTTGATAATCTATAATCGCTTTGTTCTTGCTAAGATATTTTTAACTATCATTTGAATTTTTAAAATCTGATTTCTAAATTCAGTTTTTCTTAAGCAACAAAAATTTTAACGATTATGTCATTGCAGATCTAGGATTGCAGATTTTTGTATTAATTCTCAAAAAAAAAAAAGTGGTTAATAATATCTAAGTATTTAAAACTAATTTATGTCATTAAAAATTCTTCGAGCTGTGTGACAATCCACAGTTATTTCAGTTGATTGAATACAAGATTCATAATATGCACAAAGTGAAAATTAACTAAAAAAACAAAATCAAATAGTCACCAAGCAGTAACTGAAATAAGAAGCTTAGTGAAAACCGAGGCTGATCATTTATTTACAGCATTTTTGACAGCTGATCCAGAATTACATTCAAACGAATGACAAAGCTATTTCCAACTTCTAATCAATTTAATTATTACATTGTCAAGTTCTTTTTTCGCAACTTATCGAATGTGAAAGGCTCAAATTAAAGAATCTTTGTACAATTCCCCTCAACGGCTTGATCTGTGCCCACCAACATATTATAAAAAAACTCTCTCCCATTTTTCCTTCTCCACTCTTCCTCTCTGTTAATCATTTAAACCATTTCATAAGTTAAAGAATTTCAGGAAGTCAGAATGCATTGTGATGTCATAATAGGTCCTTTTTTATTTACATCATCCGATTCCTCTCACTACTACTCTTATTATTCACCCTTTAAGTTATTTGCTCTTCCTTCCATTATCTAAAACATTCATGTACAGGTAGAGTTTGTATGGTGACAAGTAACTTAACCAAAGATTTTGATAATATATCAATATTCTATTCTTTATAATATACTATCTATCCCTGCTTGCCGTTGCTATGGAGTCTTTTGGTCGATCAAAGCATTTCTAATACCATTGTAATACCTCACCTATTTTGCTTCAATTAAGTCATGTATTCAATCAATTAGTGCAAAATAGTATTGCATATTAGGTCTAATATACCGAAAATGGCACCTGGCAGGAATAAATAAAACCTACTTTAACACAGACACGCACCTGGCTGGAAGAAACAAAATGCTGTTGATTGACAGAGACAACTCTTTGGAAAAAAAATATCTGGTGATTTGATGTAGAAACACCTATGGACAGGAATACACCGGCTGTTAAATAAAGACCCTAGTGAGCATTGCTACATTGATGGTAAGGATGAAATCTCAGAATGGGCGTTTAAAAATGTCAAAAAAAAAAAAAAAAAATTGTATAAACTAGCCAAAATTGAGATATAGAAAACGAGTTCAAGAGATCAACCTCCGTCAATTCCTTAGTTTTCTCCACCTCTCTCTCACCACAATGAAGAAATAAAAATATATCATTTTTATACACTAGTGTTTCGTAAGAATAACAATATAGCAATAAGTGAGTATTTGTATTTGGATTTTTCAGACTACTGTTCTCATCTTGGGCGTCATTTTCACAACTTTTTAGTCTATGTAACTGCCAACCTTCTTCAGATGTGTCTTGTTGAACTCTGGAATGTTTCTATCGAACTCAGGAATTTGGATGAAATTTTGAACAGAACCCTTCATTTACTATCCACAAAATCTTGTGGCGCAGTGATTAGTGTACTAATTATAAAAGTGATATTCTCCTGAAAGTTGAAGGTTCAATTCTAAGTGTGGGCAACTGGAAAATATAGTTGCCAATTCTTAGGACCTTTATCCAGTCATAGCCGACGGGATGAGAACATGCTATCTCTATGAAGTAAATAAACGGTTCCGCTTGAAATTCTGTCAAAATACTCAGAGTTTGATAGAAACATTCCCCAGGTTTGACAGAATACACCTGAAGAATGTCAGAGGTTACATTGATCAAAATGTTGCGAAAATGACACTCAAGATAAGATAGTTTGAAGAATCCAAATAATACATATAACCAATCCCCATCTGAAAAATTCAGAAACACAAGTAAGTAAGTCATTACAATGGTTTGATAATTTATTTTGGTCAACCAAGACTTTCAAATATTACCCCAAAAAATAATATTAAGAAATTATTAAAAATTGTCATTTTTTTTTTTACTTTTTCTTCTGTAACGTCTCAACTATAAAACGTTGTAATTGTTCGTTTCATATCAGCATAAGCTAAACTCAATTGGTCAACATGCTTAGCCCACCTGACTGCAAAAACATGGAGTTGTTGAGATTATTGTTCCATCAATATTTATCCATTTGAGTTTCAAAGATTTATTATATATCTTGTCTATAGCATATAATTGCTGTTAGAAATATGAAATTATATCGTAAGACAAAGTCATTTATCACAGTTATGAAGGAGGAAAAAAAGAAACAAAAAAAAAATGGGTAGAAAACTGAGAAGCAAAGGGCACAAAGAGAAAAAAGGGAGGAATTTGCTTGGTTTGATTTATGGTACATCAACTATCTATGGGTTATTTAATGCTGAATACAGTTGTTAAAATAATCATTTATATTCTGAGAATTTATTGCTCTCAGAGTGCACTACTTTTTCAAAAATGAATCCTTGGCATTGGTTACCTTTTTTTGCTCTCCACACAATTGACTTTCAGCCACCACCTTCTGCTATCTCTTTGGAAAGAAAATAAAACGTAGAAATAAGGTGTCTTTTTTTTCTGAAGAATCAGATCAAATAATACAGTTAGAAATGAAATAAGGATTAGAGTATGACGTGACCAGCCTATTGATAAGATCGGGTCTCTCCAATCTGTCTAGCCGAAGTAAGGGAGGATCCTGCTCAAGTTGCCAGTCACAGCTTACAGGTTGCTCCATTTTCAAGATGGAGAGGGTATCAGTCTGCATAGGGTTGCAATTTATGAATTTACAGTTAAAAATAAAAACAAACAACGTAATTTGGTATTATGATTGAGCGTGAAAAGACGTATGATTCATCATTCAATCCTGGGTAATGCCGTTTTTTTTCCTGCTTGTTTTCCTAATGAAAATCATACATATTCATTAATGAAAGCTATATTAATAACAACATGCTTTCCTGCACTCCAAATATAGATTTTTAAAAAAACGAGGACATTTTCTTGCCTCATTCATACAAGCAGGATGTCTTTTCATAAAGTTACTTTAGAATATTTATTACTAAGCAAAAGAAAAATATCAATGACTTGTTCAGCCCAGTGTTCATCGAATATTTATAGAAAGATTAATCAATCTTATTGATTAATTTATATATATACATATACATATATATATATATATATATATATATATATATATAGAGAGAGAGAGAGAGAGGGAGAGAGAAATTCATGTCGAAAATAAAAGCTGAATTACAATATTTATTAATCAAAAATTCAAACAAAGAATTATAATAATGAAAAATCCTTAATCCATGAATTTTCAAAGATAAGCTCTTTTCATCAGAGGATACACATTAATAAAAATACATCACTGGTCAGCATAAAGTTAAAAATATAAAAGAAACTTCAAGTTTAATTGCTCTATCTAATATATTGAGCTTTTTATTATCTAGATGGGTTCTAATTTAAGATAATATCTATCTTTCTCATATATATATATATATATAAATATGTATGAATAAAAAATCAATACGAAAAATATATGAATGTTTATATCTTTTCTGTATTTATTTCCTGTGTGTTGACGTGTAGGAATACAAAAAGTCTTTTGAAAAAAAACAAGAATGTTTCCTTCAAAAGCACATAATTTTCGATCAATCCTTCGATCTTCCTCAGTGTAAAGCTGAATGTCTATGTGTGTGTGTGTCTGGTCATGAATAGGCTCCTATATGGTTGACTATTTTAGAAAACTGATTACATATAATGATAGAAGATGTATCAAGACACAGGAATGGGTAGTTTGATCTGGCAGAATGGTGATTCATTAAAATTGTGGGGTCTGCGTACGCGCCTGGTCCACAAAGTATGGAAATAAAAAATTTAAAATTAAAAAAAAACGTTTACAAGTGTTTTTGATATAGATGTACATAAGAATACTTTGATAAGTATGTTTCAACTTAAATAGGGATGGTATAATAAAATTGTGGGGTCTGTGTTCGCGTTTGGCCTCCATGGAATGGAACTAGGCACAAACTTTAATAAAGACTTTTCATATCTATCTGCGTAATTATACTTTGATAATTATGTTTCAGTTTGAAGAAATATGGTATAATAAAATTATGGGGTGTTCGTTCACACCTGACCTCCATAGAATGGAAATATGTCACAAAGTTTAACAAGGTTTTTTTAATTTAGATCCACAGAATATTGTGATAAGTTTTTCAGAGTGAACAGGTATGGCATAATAAATTATGGGGTTTATCTATTTTATTTTTACTTTCTCTTTGCAACCCTTCCTTTTCATAACCTATCATACTTTCATAAATCAGAGTCCACTTTCTGTAGGCTGTTTTTGAACCTAGTCAACGACGGGTACTTTATATATATATATATATATATATATATAAGGTAATCGTTTACTTGAAACATTACTCAATTTGTATATACCAATCGCAATGGATTAAAAAAAAATCTTTCTCATAAATAAAGTTTTTTTATAATGAAAATTTTTTATATAAATTTTGAAAACACCCAAGCTCAATGAATGCCTTTTTACTGGGTTCCAGAGCATAGAGTATGACCATAATCTTTCTGACGAGAAAAAAATGGCAGAGTTGCATGAACCATGCAAATTGTCCAAAATGGTGTTTGTTTCTAAGTTTTTAAAGTAAACATCTGATGAGTACGTGACTAAATATGCAGCAATAACATAATTTTGCAGATTTTTTAGTCGCAATATGAAACAATATTGTAATGGCTACCTTTGAATAGTAATAAATGACCAACTAAGAAAACTTCATAATTGGGAGTTGGAGAATTATTGTATTACACTATATATATATGGTGGAAGACAAATGCTCAGGTTGGTGTCTAAGGATATAGTAAAACTACTAAGAGAGATGTTTCCTTAAACATCATTAAAATCAGTCTTCTAAAAGAAGGAAATGAGTACTTGATCCAATGACAGACTTGATCTTCTTTTTAGGTCAGAAACCTGGATTGGTTTTGTGCAAAGCTTTTCCTCACTTAAAAGGTTCATGCAGACGCTTGAAAACTTTGGGATCTTAACTAATGACACAGTAGTTGGCCATAGCCTAAAAATACAAAAATCCAATGAATGCTTCAAGGTGTTCATGTCCATAATGTTTATACCCATAAATGTAAATCGACTAAACTGCCATATTATAGCAGCTCACTTTTGAACTGTTTCACAAATAGTCAAGCAATGGCAATGCTTGAATACGAGTTTGTAGCCCTCACATAAGCATGATACAAATATTACAAGCATTATTGTGGCACAATGATAAAGAGGGAGCTCTTGAACTCCCTACATTTAAAACTCTTCTTTCTGTATTTTATTGCCCTCATAGGAGGAGGGGGGGGCGAGTAAAATCTAGTGCTGTTTTCATCGAAATGTCAGTGCACATCAGCTTGGCTGAGGTTTTTTTTTTTTTTTTTTTTTTTTTACAAAGGCATCACCACATTATCAAGGCCCAGAGGCCACTCAAGGATAAGGGTTAAAGAGTGTACAGTAGAAATTGGTCAATATAGTAATCATTAGTAATGAAAATTTGGTAAATTTAATAACTTATATGGAACGGCTCATCAAGAACTTATTTACTTTAGACTTGAACACAACCATATTGTAGTCAGCCGGAAAGCAGGAAAACGGAAGACAATTCCACAGGCGTGCAGTTCTAAGAAAGAAGCTTTGTTCATGGAATCTACGTTTAGGTTTAGGCACAGATAAAGAGTGGGGGAAATTATTGATAGTGTTTACAGCTAGACGAGTGTTTCTTGTAAAAGTTTGGCAAGGGGGGACCATAGATTGAAGCTCAGTTGAACACTTTCCATGAAAATAACGATACATCAGAGACAAACTCGCAACATCTCTTCTGTGAGATAGAGGTTGCAAGGAGGAGAAAAGGACATCTCCTACGAGGCTACGAAGTCTATTTTGAACTCTATCAAGGCAGGCCAAGTCCTTTCTAGCAGCTCCTGCCCAGATGTGGCAACAGTATTCCATCCTTGGACGTACCTGGCTCTTATATAGATAGAGAATAGCATCAGCAGTGAGATATCTACTGGATCGATAGAAAGATCCCACCATTTTTCCAGCGGCCTTGGCAACAGATTTGATATACGTGTTCCATTTAAGATCAGGAGTAATGGTCAAGCCCAGAAGCTTGTCAAAACTTGAGGCCTCCTGAAGACGAGAGCCATTCATTTCAATTGATGACAAATGTGGATTAGAATGTTGATGATGTAAAGAGAGAAGCTTGGTTTTAGATGCATTAAAAGTAACCAGCCACTCCTTTCCCCATTGTACTACATGCTCAAGATCAGAGGAGAGAGAATTGGAGAGAACTTGGTCGTTTACTGTCTTAGATGTGGTACCATAAATGGTAGTGTCGTCAGCATAAATGTCTACAAATGATGTTGACAGATGTTTAGAAAATCTCAGTCACATCAAAGCAAACGGAGTACAGAGGTACAAAAGGTCAAACTTGGTTGACACTCGGATTTGAAAAACAAAACATTTCAGTCTTTTTGTTTTTAATATATATATTTAAAAAAAAATTTTCTGTCTCTCTTAGGATTTGTCACAAGGAAAGAATTGGAATTTGGATTCCGTTCGCAACAGCCATAAAAAGTTGTACAAGATAGTCGCAAAAAACAAAAGTTGGATTTTGGATGCTGTTTTCAGTAGGTTGGTCACCAGCTCAACCAACTGTGGAGTTAATGAAGATGTCTTAAATGTTTAAAATAAATTTCTAGTTTTATATATGTGCCTGTTGCTTATTATATACAGCATCGAATTGCAGCACAATGATTCCGCCCGAAATAATTCTCAGGAGAGAATTAATGGAGAAGTCTCTGCCAATAACAACACCAAAACTCAAAAGGAAGCCTCACCAGAAAATGTAACCAATGACATATCAATCTCTTTATCTAAAGGGGATGTGCCTATTGTTTTTATAATGCCCTGCACCCGGGGAGCTGGTTGCTGTGCTCAGGATGTAACAACCATTCCAGAGATGTTGCCATGATACAGATTAACCAAGACACTCTCGCCGGTAAACAACCAGATCATAAATATCAGGATTTATTGGTTTATAGAAGATCAATCATAACATTTTGAAAAAAATTTTTTCTTTTTTCCTGCTGAATGATTATTTCAATGTCTTCTTTGTTTATTTTTTATTTTAAGGTTTCATGAACTCAAAACCTTCATAAAATAATTGATTGGAAGGAAGAAAATGATGAAAATGTATGAAAATCCATAGATTTTGTTTTAATATACTTTGATTTTATGCAGATTATTATCCAGAATGATCATATCAAGATTATATTACTAATACAGTGGAACCTCTACATACGAAATTAATTGGTTTTGGCTTGGCTTTGTATCTTAAAGACGTTTTACACATAAATCGTTTAATCTGTTCCAAGCCAATGAAAACATTCATTAAATTTTATAATGAAATAAATCTCATCTTATCTCAGTCTTCTTTCAGGACGCTTCTAGTGAAGTTTCGGTTGCACACTGCATAAAAGCATGGGGCATTGCTCCCCATGCAATTCCACAGTTCTCCACTAACTAGGTGTGCCTTTCCATTGACAAGTTAATCTGATCATCTGCAAGCCATGTTATTCTCAGATTCACAACATCAGTTTGTCGGTGAGTGCAGCTGGAACTACTGTTACCCATGGAATAACAGGACTGATTATCGAGGTTTCCTCTAGATCCGTTGTGTGATGTTTATACCTAACCATAATAACAGGATAACCTCGAGAAGGATGTGGCTCTTCACCACGCATGGACAGTCATTTGCTATGAAAAGGTTATGTATTGTGCTTCACATAAGGTCGGGATGCATGGAGACCATAATGAATGAAATAAGAGCCAAATAGTACCTAACCTAACCTTTAATACCTTCACTTATTGTTTATTTATTTATTTATTTATTTTTACTTTTCTTTGATATCCAAATCTAAAATTCTATTTAATAAAAAAACAAACAGATATAGCATAATGTTTTAATCATTATTTTAACCATTACTTGTAAAGTCATGACCTCAATCAAATCTATAGGAATGCAGGCTGTGAAAGAAAAAAGATTTAAAGTGAAATGGATTATTCACTTTCTTACAGCTAATTTGCAATTTCTAAAAAAATAATAAACTTCCCCCTATCACTTACAAACGTTTCAGGCTGTGTTCTGTTGCAATATTTTTGAAGTATAGTGGGGGTCTGATCCTGCAGTCTGGAGATTCTATTTATAAATGATGATGCTAGGAACTGATGAATCAAATTAATTCACGTTCTGCTATCAACCAATCAGAAACCAGAATTGCTCTATAAATATTAAACCTTTTCTGCAGAACCTTCACATATGTTTTCTTTGTGTCAACACGGGAAGAATTTTTGTTCTGTCTACTAAGAACCATTCACCTCCAGAACTTGTGTAGAACAACTAACCATCGGAAATTGTTGAAACTAAACATGGCTTACAACTCTTAAAATTTAAAACAAAAAATCTTTCTTCAATCTATATTCTTCAAATGTGATAAAAAATTGTAATGCGTACACTAATTTTTCAATTTTTAAAATCTGTTTAATTCATGGAGAGGTTAAGTAGAAAAAAATAAATTCGACTCCAAGTAAAAAATGTTTTCTAAATAAAAATCAACAAATATTTCCAGAGGATTACTAAAGAAATTTTTAAATCCAATAAAATACCAATTTTAAAAAGATGTTTTGGAGACTTAGGGGTCTGAAAAATAGTACTTATGCAGTCTTTCATATCTAGGAACAAAAGCTTTCACATCACGTTTCATAAGCAGAGTCTTTTGTATCTAGAGGTTCCATTATATTAGCATTGATAGTGAAGGCTATTAAATTTAAAATAATGAAGTCAAATGCAAGAGTCATGAAATTTTGAAAAGATCTGTGATTTCCACAAAGTTACTTGGATTCGCCCTGCAGCTGAAGTCAATAACCAGAAAAGGTTGATCGCAATTTTAGGAACAAAAGCGTTGTCAGTTTTTAATTAAACAAATCTAAGCAGGTGACTTTTTCATAAATTAGAAAAAAATAAAATTTAATTTTAGTTGCACAGGTTAGAGTTTAGATAAATATTTTTTTTTTTTTTTTTTAGCATTTTAAAACTTGAAGAACACTCAGCCGGCCTTTGCTAGTTATCTTGTTAGCTGCCGAGCAAACCCAAGCCAACTTCGTGGAAATTGCGGATTGTACAATGTATAAGAAACATCCTAAACAAGGCATCATATTGCTACTAAGACATAAATGGCTACTATTTTGGGCCTGTGTTTACTAGGAATTATGTGAGGAGATGTGCGAGATATCTGTTCACTTTATATTTAAACGTCTACAGGTTAGTACAGTTAAGATAGTAGACAACAAGGGGGAATTGCAAAGTCTAGCAATCTGAGGGAAGAAACTATTAGAGTAGAAAGCTTTCCAGCATCTAGCGGCCTCTACAGTGAAGGGGTGGGATTTTACTGCTAGATGGGTTTTTCTGGTGTATGTATGTTGAGAGGGGTACAAGTGCAATGGGTTCGTCAAAACATTTTATTAAAGTACTTATACAACAGACACAGAGATGCAACATTTCGGCAATAGGAGAGGGATTGGTGCTTGTTTGATAGTGTTGGACCTATTAGATTGGAGACTTTTTTTTTAACCCTTTCTAAGAGGGAGAGACTAGAGATAGATGCACCAGCCCAGATGTGGCAACAACACTATGCAAAGGTGAATGGTGGCTTTGTAGAGATTAGGATGCTCTCTGGTGGGAGTAATTTTCTAGCATGGTAGCACCTTCTTTGCAGCAGCTTTGGTAATGTCCTCAATATATTTGTTCCAATTCATGAAATATTCTTCCCTAGAAAGAGTTTATAAACTAGCAGGACCCACAGGAAACTGCAGTGGTGTTCTATGTACATCTATCATAAATGCACTCCCCCCCCCCCCACAACACACACAATATTATTGTGCCATCTTTATTCAAACTGAAGTACACTTTTCCATATATACTGCTTAATGTAATTTTAGAATATATCTGGTTTTTTTCTCAAAAATATGTAGGAGTTTGATATAATTCCATTCTATGGCTATCTGGTGCGAACGCAGACCCCCCCCCCCACAATATCATTGTATTGTCTCTAAACATAACATACACTACACTTTTATATTCGTCTAAAAGACCTTAAAAGTGCATGATAGTTTAATTTTCTCCCATTCAATACAGCTAAATTATTTTTAGATTGCATGATTGATGATCGGGGATCCCATCTTCTAAAACAGTGCATGGGGGGTGGGGGGAGTGGTGGACTCAGTCATTTTTTTTTTGCATGGTGCAGAACTCAAATTTACATATGTTAAGGCCTAAAACTGCACCGTTTGTTCATTTTCACTAGGATTTAACGTCCCCTGGGTACTTTTGGGGCTAAATGGGGATGGGGCAAATGCTAAACTTTGTCATTTTTTGTATGCCTCGTTCACTATGCACTCATGGGGAACTATGCATGCTTCATTTGTTTTTACAATATTTTCCTTGCAATTTATTGAAAGTCGTGAGACATGTAAAGATTTATTTTTCTTTTAAAATAAAGTCAATTTGTATTAATTTGTTGTTAGTGTACAAAATGCTATCTGAATTTTTTTCATAAGCAATTGAAAATAGTTGATGATTGATATGCAAAATACAAAAATGGTGTAGGACCACATCACCCTCTCCAATGTTAAGAATGAGTTTCTAAGGAATAGTACTACTGAGAAAACCATTCTTAACGTGGAAAAGGGGACTTTTTTTCTTGAATTATTCTGTGTTTTTCTTTTATCCAAAAATGTTCATATTTTTTATCATTATTATAAAGATTTGGTCGGCTATTAGATTGATTTGAAAAACAAAGATAATAATAATACTACTAATAACAATAATGGCAAATGTGTAATCTAAATACCCATCTTTCCGAGAAAAAAAAAATTTATAAGTGAATAACATGTGAACACTTTGAAAACATTTGCAGAAAGAAAAACATGATGGGGATGTTGCAGTATATACAACAAAATGAAAAAGTGGTAAATAAGTTCTTGATGAGCCGTTCCATATAAGTTATCAACGCCTGTGTAAAAAGAAAAAATACACAAATATATAACAAATAAATGCTATCAAAGGCGAAAGAAGTTATTTTTATACTTACCTGGATAAGTTTTTTTGTGCGTGTTTTAACATATTTTAAAACTTTTATTCGCTTTAAAATATGTTTAAACCACACAAACTTATCTAGGTAGGTAAAAGATTATCTTGCCTTTGGTAACATTTACTTGTTGGTTATATATTTGTTGTTTTTTTTACCGCTATTTCTGGGGAAGAAACTGTTGGAGTTTCTTACACTTAGGGATCTCTACTGTAAAGGGATGGAACTTAGTTGCTTGTCAGGTTTGTCAGGGGTAGTCACGTCGAGGAGGC